>NC_142882.1:40674924-40977954 GCF_051225735.1 Oryctolagus cuniculus
GTCTTCCAACTACTGGTTCACTCCCCAGATGGCCACAACAGCCGGGGCTACGCTAATCTGAAGCCAGGATCTTCTTCCAGGTCTCCCGCATCACTGCAGGGGCCCAAGGACTTGGTCCATCCTCTATTGCTTTCCCAGGCCATAGCAGAGAGCTGCACTGGGAGAGAAACAGCCAGGACTCGAACTGGTGCCCACATGGGATGCTGGCACTGCAGGCAGCGGCTTCACCTGCTACCCCACAGCCCCGGCCCCTATTTAGTTTTTACAATATATTTATAATAGCTACCTTGTAACTAATTTACAGCAGTATTTGTCTACTAAATACAACATCTGGGCCCCCTCAAAAGTATTTTTTGTTGGCTAGTTTTTCTCCACATAACTTTCAAATATGTGTTTCTACATTATTCATTAGTTCTTGTTGAAAGATGGACATTCTTAGCTAATATATTATAGCAGTTTTGGATTTTGATTTATTTTTCTAAAGATTTTTGAGTCTTTTTTTTTTTTTTGGTAACTGGCTGTGCCTAACGTATACTATAATAAACAGCCATTGATGTCTCTTGACAGCATTTTTAGCATTTTTAGATCCTAATTTTCTAGCAGTCTCTGCTTTGTAGAACTTGGCAATCCACTGAGGATCTGGGCAGTAACTGCGTTCAAATCGTCAAACCTGTGGGGTTCCCTTCTTTTGACAACGTAACTGTGTGTGCATAAAAGATCCTATTCAAAACTGAAGCAACTTTCAGGTCTGTTTCAGCTTTACTTTCTGCCAGGCACGTGGGTCCCCTTCACCTATGTGCAGCTTCACATATGTGAGGAGAGCTGCACTAAAATACTTTCCATGGCTTTCGTATTTACAGGGTTTCCCTTTACATGTCTTGATCACCCACTGCTTATCACAAGTAGAATTCCAGCATCATGCTCATGAGAGCTGCAGGTGCTCTTATTTGTCTCCGGCTGGGCTTATTTTCATTAGTACCACTGGCTGTTTAGTTCACTTACTGCTCAGTATCTGATCCCACTTTGTACCAGCGAAGCTTCCGTCCTTCCCAGTGGCTGCTGCTGGGTGAAACTGCTGAGCCGACGGAGCTGGGAAAGGGAGAGTCAGGCTTGGTGTCCAGTGAGTCTGCAGACAGCGGCTGAGGCGTCCCCCAGATGTGATGCCAGCCTTCTTGTAGTGCTGAAAGACGTATGCTTAGCTTAGAAAAACAAAAATTGCGAAACCAGATAATTTTATTTTTATGTTTTATGGGTTTTCTTTTTTACATTTTAGAAAAAGAAGGAACATTACATAATCACACAAAGCCTCCTGGACTTCTGCTACTTAAAGAATGAGTTGATACAGACGTCTTAGATTTCATTCTCCTAGGCTCTTTAGCGGAGAGCCCTTACCAATTTAGGTTTTCTATCCTGTTTCCTCTATCTTCTTTGCCAAAATCTGAGTATACAGAAATATTTCTATATATTTCAATTTACAACAGTTTTAGCATCTGTATAGTTTGTATCCAGTTAGAGACCTTTTTTATGAAAAGCTCAATAATTTTTATTAAAAGATTGCTATTGTTCATGTAAAATGTGAAAAAATTATTTAGTGAAACTGACAGTGTGAATTTAGAATGGGATTAAATATTTGGTATCGTGTTCTCACTTAGGAGAACCTGCAGGAAAAAAAAGTGATAGTTTATTGCTTCTCCTTGCCCATGTCCAGCTTTGTCCCACTTCCTCCTCCAGATGATGATAACATCTCTACAGTGAGTGCCTCTCTGCCAGCCCAACCTGGGAGTGCAAGTTGGTCTTGCCATCTGGTCTGTAGTGCACTGCCTTGGGCCACAATTTAGAAAGAACTGTCATTTTTAGGGTTAGTAGAAACTGTTTTATGTAGAGTGAAATCTGTTAAGAAGTATAGCATAGCCTTTTAATTTGGGAGCCCCTGTTGTTCAAATATGCGTACCTTTGCAGTTGTACAGTTATCAGAGTCTACTATCTATTGGTTGTGCTTGATAGGTCTTAAATTGTATGTTTTTTGAATAAGTTTATATACTTTCTTGGAGATCAGTGTGAAAATATCAAGAAATCAGGATAGCCATTTCTTTTAATATTCACTGAAACTATTCATTTGTTGTTAGTGGGACCGTTAACTTGTCACCGAGCAGGACTATAATTAAAACTAAATTGAAAATGGTTTGTGGCCTATATGTGTTTAACCCTGGTTAAAGAAAAATCTTCGCAATGCTTATTTTTATTCATCACATTAACCAGCTGTGAAACACAGAACTTTATCAATAGTAGGCAAAGAACTTCAGGATTCCTATATAGATAGGCTATAAAGGCATGTAATTTGGAAAGCAGTGTTTCATTATGGAAGAGCTCTCAAGTTGCTTATAAAGCTAAGCTAATTAAAAAGATGTATAAATGTTCTTGAAAAAAAAAAAGAAAGAAAGGGAGAATCAGGGAGACTCACGGGGCTGTGACCCCCAAGGACATCACCAACAGGTCTTGCTGCCTTCCACCTGCAAATGGTTCCCAGCACATACTTGCCTTTGGTCAACATTCAGGGCCCTGAAATGGATATTTTTTACTTCTTTCCAGGTTCTTGCTGCTTGCAGGGGAGAGCATCTCCTGGCTTCATCAAACTGACATTGCTGGAACTGCATGTCTATTCTTTTATTTTTGATTTTTAATATTTTATTCCAGAATAGTTTTACATTCACAAAACCAAAACTGTAAGGGAGTAATACAAGGAGTTCCCATTTACCCCTCACCTCATTTCCCTTATTAACAGATCATATTAGTATCTTTGTCACAAATAATGAACCACACCCACTTCCCCCTGTTTTCTTTTAATCCAAAATTTAACACTCCCAGCCTCTAGTAACTGATATTCTGTGTTCAAATTGAGGTTTTGTTCTGTTTTATTTTCCAAGTTTTAGCTCCCAGAAGAACATTCAGTATTTGGCTTTCTGTGTCTGGCTGATTTCACTCAACATGATGCATAAATGCATAATATTCCACTGTGCATATGTATATTGTTGTACATTAGGAGGAACAGCCTCACCAGTTCACTCAAATGATGGACTCAGACTCAGGAAGTGCAAGAGCTGGTGCCTGGTGGGCCAGCGAACTCCGGGTGGTCTACAGCAAGCTATTCATTTTGCAGCACACAGCTGCATTGGCTTGAGCTGTTTTGGCCACTCCTAATATCCTGTTTGCCTAAAAAGTATCAGGTGCATGTAACCTAGTTGTTATACTTAGTATCTACTTGACTACAAGCTGCTCCCCCAGCTAGCTGTGTGCCTACTTTGAAAATGAACCAAATATTTGCCCTCACATTGATTCATCTGATGTTGGACACCCTGGTCACTTCCATGTCTGGGCTATTATGTGCAGTGCTGCTATAAACATGGTGGAGCAGCTATCTCTTTGATACCATGAGTTCATGCCTGTAAGGGTATACACCCAGTGGTGAGAGTGCTGGCTTTTAATTCTGAAGTAATTTTAGATTTACAGAAGAGTTGCAAAGGCAGCAAAGAGAATTCTTGTGTCCCTCTCAGTCTTCTTTCTCTAATGGTAATATTTGTAGTGTCATGAAATTAAGAAATGAATATATTTACATTCTTTACACTGCATGTGGATTTCAACCCTTTTATCCCATTAACATCCAGTTTTTGCTTATGTTTTGTTTCCATGTCTTCTCCATTACCAATAGATGGTAGTGTCTCAGCTGTGGAGGACCTTGCAGATTCTCAAAAGTACAGCCCAGGTACTTTCCAGAATCTCCCTTAGTCTGGATTTTCTCATAATTAGATCTGCACTGTGGAAGTTTAGGAGTTCCACAGAGCACAGTACCCTTCCTGTCTCAGTGTATTGAGGTTCATGATGTCAACAGATTCATCACTGGTGATGTTCAACCCCATCGCTAGCTTATGGCAGTGTCTGCTGGGCTTTTCCACCATCTACTTTCCATTCCCCACCTTTCAATGCCCAGTTCATTAGAAGTGAGTCACCAAGTTCAGTCCACACTGAAAGGAGAGGAAAGTAAGCAACACCTCCTGGAGGGAAGAAATTGATCAACATATGGAAATGTGCAAACCATAAGTCAATTAGTAAATGATTTGAGAGAGCTGCTGTGAGATGATGCACATATTCTATTTCTCGCTCACTGTGTGGCATTCAGCAGTGGAATTTGCCTGCAATAATTATTAATGTGGTTTTAAAAATACAAATTCTTTCCACATTTATTGCTTGGTGTTATTCTTTAGGGAAGATTTTCCCTATTTTTGGAAAGCACCTTTTCTGCCCCACTGACTTCACCACACTGAATTTACAACTCTGTGGGAGAAACATGTCATTAGAACAGTCTGGAATACTTTTCTCTTTGTTAAATTCCTTCTCCTTCAAGAAAAGAGGAAATGTTCATAGTTTGCATTAAGCTATTAAGTAATACATCATATCGTTTCTGGAGGTGGGAGAATCCCATTTAATTTATCCTTAACTTGAGAGTATTGCAGCTTTTGCCTTCTTGGAAAAATGCTTATACTACTGGTTGAATGGTGTCCCTCAAAAAGATGTGTTAAAGTCTAATCTCTGCCAGCACCGCAGCTCAATAGGCTAATCCTCCACCTGCGGCGCTGGCACACCAAGTTCTAGTCCCAGTCGGGGCGCCGGATTCTGTCCCTGTTGCCCCTCTTCCAGGCCAGCTCTCTGCTGTGGCCCGGGAGTGCAGTGGAGGATGGCCCAAGTGCTTGGGCCCTGCACTGGCATGGCAGACCAGGAGGAAGCACCTGGCTCCTGGCTTCGGATCAGCGCGGCACAGCGGCCATTGGAGGGTGAACCAACGGAAAAGGAAGACCTTTCCCCCTGTCTCTCTCTCTCTCATTGTCCACTCTGCCTGTTTTAAAAAAAAAAAAAAGTCTAATCTCAAGCAATTCAGAGCAGTACCTCTTCTGCAAATAGCCCAGGTAAGTTGTTTGGCTGAGGTCATTCTGGGTGCCTGCTCACTTTGTCAGGGGAAGACAGAGACTCCCGGGGTGGTGGTGGGGAGGCTCTGGGACCACAGAGGCAGAGGTTGGAGCCATGTGGCTGCAAGCACAGCTACTCCAAGGATCTCCAGAAAGCATCAGCACTGGGAAGGGGCAGGAAGGAGCCTCCCAGGAGAGCCACAGGGGACACGTGGCTCTGTGGCACCTTGGCTCTGCACCTCTGGCCTCCAGAAGCATGAGGCCACCTACTCCTGTCGTTTTAAATAGCTCCCTATGTGGCACTTAGCCGTAGCAGCCCTAAGAACTAATATAATCTACAAGACAGGATGGTTTACATCCAAATGTGATTTATTATGTTAAATTTGTCTCAGAAGATGTAATTCTAAAATTAAAATTTGCTGAATGCCCTTTTTGAATTTTAGAAATACAGAGAAAGACTGCTTTCTTTGACGTAGTTTTTTTTTTAAGATGAGTTACTATATTCAGATCTGTTGTATATTCGTATGATTTGTCAGTGAGAACACATGTCATTCTGAAAGATACAGAGCCTTTAGATTTAACAGTAAACTGAAAGTATGCTAATATCCTAATATGGCTTCAAGTTACAGTGAAAGTGAAAGGCAACTTCCTGCTGATATCATCACAGGTAAGATTCAACTGGAAAGTGGAATTACTGATCACTTTGTCTTTCAAAACAAACAGTCCTTAGAAAGAGGCTTCTTTCAACATTTGCATGTCCTTGAGACCAGGAAGAAGCACAGCAGAAGCAATAGAGTGCCTGTTTTCAAAGAGGGATTTAGAAATTACTTTATGACTTACTTTGGTTACTAATTACTGAGTACTCTGTTCTTAAATTGTCTACTCTTTCATTAACATTTATTGATTATCTAGTATTGCCAGGCACCATGCAAGGAGCTGGAAAAATGAAGATCAGTAAAAGCAAGGGAAGGAAGCGGCATAAGAACAATAGTGACATGATCACTGTTTACTATCACATGGTTTCTGACTGGTGGAATTGTATACCCTTTGTTTCAGCTAACATAAAAAAAAGGAACCAAGCTGCATTTGAGGAAAATGTTTATGCTGCGTAAGGAAAGTTAAAAAGGAAGCAATGCTTTATCATTGGATAATGGCTTTAGATCTATTTCAGATTAGATCACTTAGATGTGGATAATCTGGTACTTAAATTATGTTCAGTGCCTCAAGTCACAAGAGCTAAGATATGGAATCAACCCAGGTGTACATTATCTGATGACTGCATAGAGAACATGTGGTATATACACCCTATGGAATACTACCCAACCATAGAAAAGAATGAAATCCTGTCTTGCAACAAAATGGATGCAACTGGAAACCATTATACTTAGTGAAATAAGCCAGCCCCAAAATGACATATACCATATGTTTTCCCTGATCCGTGGTAATTAACAGAGTACAAAAGTATAATGTATATGAGTGAAATTGATATTTTAAGAGCTGATTATTGTTTATAGCTCATGTCTATACCATTGAGGAACAGTGTTTTTTTTTTTTTCTTCTATTTACTCAATTCTCTACTTAGTGGAGGGTGGAGTATATTATTATAAAATAAACTGAAAGTATGTCATTGTAAAAAATGAAAAGACAGACTAAGGAGGAGAGAGGATGAGAGTGTGGGTGGGAGGCAGGGTAGGGCAGGTAGTAGCACTATGCTCCTAAATCTATATATATGAAGTATATGAAATTTGTTCACCTTATAGAAATAAACAATTTAAAAATCACATGCAGTGATGTGAAAAGACATAAGGTGAGAAAGGGTCCAGTTAGCCCACAGTTTGTTCAGACTGCACAGGAAGAACAGGGAAGGGACGACACCACTGTGAGGTAGGGGAGGGGGGTGGAGGATGACCAGGGTTGGATGAAACTAGGATTGGGGGAGTCACCTTGAAATGACACAAGTTAAGGCCTGTGAACAAGAGAGTGAATTAGACAGCAGTCTGTAGAGGAGCGTCCCCAGCACAGCAAATACTCGATGACTGTCCCTGAGGTGGGACCATCTCCATGGTGTCACTGCAGGGAGGCCAGGGGGTGCAGCTGAGGACAGGGAGCAGTGAACAGGTGGGCTGTGCCAGACCTCACTGACCACCATAAAGACGCCTGCTGCGCTCTGAGAGACAGGAAACCGCTGTGACAATCACGGCATGTAGTACAGCCAAAGCTGGCAAGAGGCTGGTTTTCTTTCAGCTCGGGAGGGGTGGGGGCTGTTTACTGCACCTCTGTGTAAGTGCCTTTGTTTTCCTCTTTCAATGTGTTTAGAATTGTTCATGAAATGCGCTGGTTTTCCATGTCAGTAAATCGCAGAATTGGGCTCTACTACCCCAAGGCTATGTTTAAGCTCGATTATAAGTCACTGGTAGATTTGACAGCTGTAATAGCATCATATCCCCATTAAACATAAAAGCCAATGATAATGACCACCCTGTTGTGACATACCCTGTATCATTTTCTCCAAAACATGTGTTTGTTGCTCGCTGCTTTAGGAAATCAAATGTATTGGATTTTGGACGTTATTATTACGATGTTATTTTTGGATGGTTTTGAACATTTTGTGCTCCAGAATTAGTAAAGAAACTATGTATTAACTTCCATATGTCAATAAATATCACATAGGAAATACATTTCAAAATCTACCAAACCTATCCATGTTGACTTCTTTTTTCTATTATAAGAAAAAAAACTAAGCAAAAAAGGAGTGATCTATACATAAAATAAAACATTGAGCCTAATGATGATTGTTAAAATTTTAAATATGCAGTTTGAATGATTGCATTCCATAGTATGGGGATTGATAGTGGTATGATTTAATGTGTTTATGTAAAAGATGGCTACAGAATTCAGAATGGAGAGAGGTTGCTCACCCAGGCAAAGAGATAAACAAAGCCACCAGGAGATGAGAAATTTCTTTAAAGGGCAAAGCTTTGGATTACAAACTGTTGCATACCTTGAGCAAAGATACATAGATCCCAGAGTACAAATAGACAATGTTCCTTCTATCTTCATTCTTTACCATGCCAGACATCACTAAGATGCCAGTATTACTTCTCTGTTGACTGGAAAAAGCCTCAACATCTCTCCAAAACAAAACAAAACAGAGCACCCCTGCAAGCCAGGGGTGATTGTGGGACCTTCTGAATTGAAACTTGTCATTCTCCATGCCCTAGTGTCTGATTGCTCAATGCTGATACTGCACGTATCCCAACACAGTGAACCAGATCACTTTGTGTTTGGACAGACTGTGGTGCATTGCGGGATGTGTAATAGCGTCCCTGTTCTTTTTACTCATGGGTCCCAGTAGCAAACCCCACCCCCACCCCAAGTCATGAAAATGGAGACATTTCCAAAGAGTGGAGCCCCTGGTTGACAACTGCAAACCTCAAGTTAGAAAGGGATAATAGAAGACTCAAAGAGCAAACACAGAACAAAGCTCCTGAACTCAGCTTTCTAAAATGATGGTTTAATTCTCTTAATTACACAGCTAGGCATCATCTGTCTCACAGCTTCTGCAGAGGGGACCCTGAACAGTTAATAAAAAAATGGCGTTAGGATATTAACAGCAATCACACCTTAGCTCAGGTCTCAGGTTGACAGCAACTTATTTCCCTAATGTGTGAGTCTTTGGATTGGGTCATGTTAAATAGTGTTGTTTATGTCCATTTGTGGGCATGCATAGGCCCACATACCTATAAATTCTATGTACAGAAAGGGATCCATGCAAACAGATTGTGTCTTTTGTTGATGGCCCTGAATCTTCACTTGACTGTCTTGTGTAGTTTAAATGCTGGTGTTTGGTAAAGGATAACTCAATGGGTGGTAACAACGTCGGAAACTCTGAGAACATTCTGGAAGGCTAAAAATGCGTGGGAGCAATGAAATCTCTGCAAGTAAGGCTGCATTTTGTTTTGCCATTTTTCCTGTTTGGGTACATCTGCTGCTTTTAGAAAGCTTCGGCCTAGGAAAGGACTTTGGGAAGAGGGATGGGTTAGGGAGAATGAGTACAGCTCCTCTCAGCAGTGGCCATGCGCTCCTTCCACTCACAGAGCTACTCATGGAACCAGTGGGAGTTCTGTGGCAAGGACAGAGTCACAATAATCGGAAGGAAAATAGAAATTTACTCTTGTGGCTTTGATTATCTAGGTAACCATGGTAATAAAGACCAAGACAGCACATCAAAATGAAAGTTTAGGAGAAACTTTATTTATTGATGTATAATACAGCTACATTGGGAATACCAATATTTTGTTGCTGAACATTTTGTATTTTTCCAGATTGGAAGTTTATTTTTTCACATTTCTTTGCCCAAATCTACCAGCAACTGCCTCAAAAGAAGGGAAAATGATGTCTATAGGAGGCAGTTAGTTAAGCCAAAATGGAAACTGAAAGTAAGCATCATAAGGGTGGACATTTGGCGTAGCAGTTAAAATGCCACTTGGGACACACACAGCCCATGCTGGAGAGTGTGTGCTGGGGTCCCGACTCCATCTTCCAGTCCAGTTTCCTGCTAATGTTTACCCTCGGGGGCCGCAGGTGATGGCTCCAGTATTTGGATCCTTCCAACCACATGGGACAGCAAGAATGAGCTCCCTGGCCTGCCCCTGGCTGTTGTGGGCATTCAGGGAATGAACAAGCAGGTGGACGATCTCTGTCTGCCTGCCTTTCTGTGTGTGTGTCCTCTCTGTGTGTGTCCACTCTGTGTGTGTTCTCTCTGTGTGTGTTTCTCTGTCAAAAAAAAAAAAAAAGATAAATAAATAACATCAATATACACAATTAAATCAAGTTTATCTCCAAAAATGCTGGTAATCAGGGTATAAACACATAAAATTACTCTAGTCTGAAATTATTCAGATCATTAAGAATAACATTCTGAAAATGATCCTTTGATGAAATTATCTTATTTTTCCAAGAAGTTATCTTTACTCTGATAAGAAACCTAATTATCATGGTAAAAATAAGCTTATTGAAAATCTATTTTTGTCCTGGAATATAGTTAAAATAGCACATTTGAAAATATTTAATTGTTAATTTGCGTTGCCAGGCTCTGCTTCCAACTCCACCTTCTAGCTAAGTGCACCCTGGGAGATAGCTGTGATTGTTCAAGTGCTTGGGCTCCTGATAGCCACAGGTGAGACCTGGATTAATTTTGGGCTCCTGGCTTTGACTTGACCCAACCCCAGTAGCTGTGGACATTTAAAAAGAGTGAATAAATATGTGGGAGAGCTCTGTCTGTCTCTTTTTGTCTCTCTGATATTCAAATAAATAAAATTAAGCATAAAAATTTAATAAAAATGAAAAGCAAAGCATGTTTAGCATAAAAAATTAGGGCTCAAACATTAAAAAAGAGGGTTACCTTAATACACATAGTAATGCTTTGTTTTATTTTCTTTAAAAATTTAATTTGGGGTGGGCGTTGTGGTACAGGGGCTAAGCCATCATTTGAGCAACCTGTATCCCATATAGAGCGCTGGTTTGAGGACTGACTTCTCTGCCTAAAGCTCAGCTTCCTGCTGATGCGAACACCCTGGGAGGCAGCAGGCGATGGCCCACGTTCTTAAGCACCTGGGTCCATGCCACCCACTCGCGAGACCCAGATGGAATTCTGGGTTCCTGACTTCAGCCTGACCCAGTCTTGGCTTTTACAGGTTTTCATTTCATTTTATTCCAAACTGAAAGTGATCAACAAATGGAATCTCTCTCTCTCTCTCTCTCTCTCTCTGCTTTCAGGTCAATGAAAATAGAAATAAAAACTTCTGAAAATATTTAGTTTTTAAAATTGATATAAAATATTTATACTTGTTGATGGGGCACAGCAGTGTGATTTGATACATACATACCATGTGCAATGACCATCTAAGTGTAGTCACCATCAAATCTGCTCACTTCTGTGTGCTGGGAACCTTCAAACTTCTCTCCTGTAGTTATTTTTTAAATATTTGATTTAGATATTTGAGAGGTAGAGTTACAGACAGAGAGAGGGAGAGACAGAGAGAGAGGTCTTCCATCTGCTGGTTCACTCTCCAGATGGCCGCAATGGCTAGACCTGGGCCAATCCAACGCCAGGAGTCAGGAGCTTCTTCTGGGTCCTCCATACATGTGCATGCATGTGTCTCCCTCTCTCTCTCTCTTTCACTCCACCTTTCAGGTAAATAAATGAATCTTTTTTAAAAAAAGTAGAATAACAAGGATTTGAACTAGGCACTCTGATAAGGGATGTCACATGTCTCAGAGTTGACTTTAGCCACTGAACAAAAGCCTGGCCTTATTTTATCCATTAAATAAAAAAAAAAATTATTTGTGTTGATACACCCAGAAAGTTGCTATTTTAATTTCTACAATGAAATACTGCAGCTTCCTGTCCCATTGTATATATACTACTGTTTGCTCATCTAGCCTCCTACTTTTGAACACTTATTTTTATTTCAGTTTTTGCTGTTTTCTTACTGTTGTGTTTACTATCACAAAGCTGGGTAAACATGCTTACATGTGTCTCATTGAGTATATCTGGTCTCTGTAGAATTTGTGCTTCGGAGTGAAGCTATTTTTAGAACTACTCTGGAAAAACTGCTGTTTAAAGCTACAGCTTAGATAAGAACAAATCTCTTTTTTTAATGTCTCAGGGCCAAAACTCAGAGTCTCCGCTGAATCCCTTCCTCTCCTACACTGGGCAATACCATATGTTTAATGGTATTGTATACCTGCTTTTTTTTTTTTTCTTTTGACGGGCAGAGTGGACAGTGAGAAAGAAAGGTCTTCCTTTGCTGTGGGTTCACCCTCCAATGGCCACCGCGGCTGGCGCGCTGCGACCAGTGCACCTCGCTGATCCGATGGCAGGAGCCAGGTACTTATCCTGGTCTCCCATTCGGATGCAGGGCCCAAGCACTTGGGCCATCCTCCACTGCACTCCCTGGCCACAGCAGAGAGCTGGCCTGGAAGAGGGGCAACCAGGACAGAATCTGGTACCCCAACAGGGACTAGAACCCTGTGTGCTGGCGCCGCAAGGTGGAGGATTAGCCTAGTGAGCCGCGGCGCCGGCTGTATACCTGCTTTCATTTTTATGTGCTTGACTAGTAATAAGGTGAATTATTTCACCTTAAATTGATGGGTTTTATGGAATTTCTCCCTTTCTCCAGCCGATTTTTATTATTTTTCCCATTTAAGTCATAGATTTTTAATTGCTTTTTTATTGATTTGTGAGTGTTGTTTTACAGTTGACATCTTAATTCTTTGCAGGATAAATACATTGTAGAGAGTTCCCACCAGTGGGTTGTGACTGAT
Source organism: Oryctolagus cuniculus (assembly GCF_051225735.1). Taxonomy (NCBI): domain Eukaryota; kingdom Metazoa; phylum Chordata; class Mammalia; order Lagomorpha; family Leporidae; genus Oryctolagus; species Oryctolagus cuniculus. The sequence continues at coordinate 40,687,212 of NC_142882.1, forward strand.
TCTGTTTATAATGTGTTTTTCATGGAAAACTTTAAAAAATTATTCTATTTATTTGAGAGGCAGACACACATACACACACAGACACACACACTCATACACAGTTTCCATCTGCTAGTTCAGTCCTCCAAATTCCTGCAGTATCTGGATATGAGGCAGGTAAAAGTCAGGATCCCAGAACTCAAGTACTCTGGGATAGGGGCCCATGTACTTAACCCATCACCTACTGCCTCGAAAGGTGCATATTAGCAGGAATCTGGAATCAGAGGTAGATCCAAGACTCAACTCCAGGCACTATATGATATGGGTGTGGTCATCCTAACCACTGTGCAAAGTACTCACTCCCATGCTAATGTTTTACATATTTAAATTGGCTACAGTCAACTAAAAGTCTTAATTTTGTGCAGATATTATTTTGATTTAAAAAATTTTTCCACTTTCTAATGTTTCATCTGCCTGAAACGTATTTTTGCAATTGCTATGAGACGTGGATCTAGTTTTTCTATATTGATATGCAATTGTTTCAGAACAAGTTATTTTCAATCCCTGAACATGCATCTAGCATCTATCAAATTCATTTTATTCATAACTCAATTTCAGGTCTTTCTGTTTCCTTCCCCAAGCCTGTACTTTGGTCTCTTTCAGAATTGTACCGTATTTTATGCAGACTTTTCATGATTTTGCAGTGAGGGGGTAGTTATTAACTGTCCTTTCTCTGTAGCTGAAAATCCAGTCATTTGCATTTCATAAGCACATGTCCTTATTTTCTGTAGCTGAAAAGCAGCTGAGCTTTCAAGGACCTACAAAGCAACTCTCTCGGGGAGAAAAAAGTATCTTGTTTTTGAGAAATAATTATTTCTAGAATGTAATTTGATGCTCTATTGTGAAAAGAAAAATCATATGTAACTGATGTTTTTACAGTCACCATTGTCTTTAGAGAAATCCTTTCTGTACACCTCTGTTTCCCATCAATATTTGATTGTTCATTGCACAGCATTTGTTTGATAGGGTTCCACGTGTGTCTTGCACAGAAATGTTCTCAATACAGTTTCTACTTGTGGTGTGCATGTGTATGTGTGTGCGCACTCTTTCTCCCTTAGGACACCATCTTGCATGTGAATAGCAAGCCCCGATCTTTCACACTGATTTTCTTCCTCTAATTGCCCTTGCAAAACTTAGAATTTGCCCAATAAACCAAAAAATATATTTTAAAAATTTTCTAAGTGTTTTAGAACACTAGATGTTCTTGTTGTTAGATCACTAATTCCATGAAAAGCTGGGTTTGGGAAAAATGTATTTAATTTAACAAAATGTACTTGCAAAAAATATCCATCTTAGAGAAATGCGTTAGTTGTGTTCCTTATGGTTACTCAGATCAAACACCTTTATGGGTTAGATGCTCTGATATGAGGTAGCAGGGTTCAGCTTCCTATCTCCAATACAAGAAAGAACTTGAAGATGACATAAAGATAAAGTTATGTAGACAAGCAAGATTTATTTGTGTGCAAGATCCAAGTACATACCCAAGGGGTGCAGGCAGGCTCAAGAGCGAGCTGCACTCAGTGAGGTTCTGGTGCGTCTCTCTATATCATCTGGAAGTATACGGGGTGGTGTCTGCTGTAGTGTTTAACTGAAGGTTCATAAGGGATGGAGTTTGCGCAGGGCTTGAGTACCACCCACCTCCTTGTCCTGTTTTGGGAAACTTAGAAATGTCATGGCATCTGGTGCATGATGGGAGTAGGAATGCCAACCGTGATAATTTAATTTTTTAAAGATTTTTTAAGGCAGAGTTAGGCAGAGAGGCAGAGAGAGAGAGAGAGAGAGAGAGAGACAAAGTGAGAAAGAGAGAGATCTTCCATCTGCTGGTTCACTCCCCAGATGGCCGCAATGGCCGGAGTTGTGCCGATTTGAAGCCAGGAGCCAGGAGCTTCTTCCAGGTCTCTCACGAGGGTGCAAGGGCCCAAGCGTATGGGCCATCTTCTACTGCTTTTCCTGGCCATAGGAGAGATGTAGATCAGAAGTGTAGCAGCAGGACTCAAACCAGCACCCATAGGGATGCAGGCACTGCAGGCAGCGGCTTTACCTGCTATGCCACAGCACCAGAACCGATAATTTTATTATAATGACATTATAATGAGCAAAAGCCATTATGTGGACACAGTCAGCAGCCATGTCAGTTATTTTGGCATCTGCCTATTCTGAGCAGCAATTCTGAGGAAAATACAGTTTTCTGCTGTAGGGAATGGGGGATTAGTGTAGTACCAGGGGGGATGTGGGGAGGGACTGCTGACCTCAGCTCCTCCTTGTTAGCTTCCTCCTTACCTGCAACATTTTTTCCCTCCAAAGAGATTTTAGTTCCCTAATCTTTTTTTTTTTTTTTTTTGACAGGCAGAATGGACAGTGAGAGAGAGACAGAGAGAAAGGTCTTTTTTTTCCGTTGGTTCACCTCCCAATGGCCGCTGTGGCCGACGCACTGCAGCCGGCGCACTGCAGCTGGTGCACCACGCTGACCCCAAGCCGGGAGTCAGGTGCTTCTCCTGGTCTCCCACCCAGGTGCAGGGCCCAAGGACTTGGGCCATCCTCCACTGCTCTCCCGGGCCATGGCAGAGAGCTGGACTGGAAGAGGAGCGACCAGGACATGGGAGGTTGCGGGAGGAAGGTCCCTCTTCTGTAACTGTTTCTTACTGTGTCTGAGTGTTGTCCTTTCCTGGCCAGGAAATGGAGACCCCTTGCTGGCTGAGTCTGAGAGTCCATCGCTAGAGCAGGAGTCTCACCACCAGCAGTTGTTGACGGCGGAATCCCCACATGACCATCACTTTCACCTGAAACTCTTGAATTGTGCAAGAGACAAAGTTTTTTTTTTTAACTTTTATTTAATGAATATAAATTTCCAAAGTACAGCTTATGGATTACAATGGCTTCCCCCCTCATAACGTCCCTCCCACCCACAATCTGCCCCTTTCCCACTCCCTCTCCCCTTCCATTCACATCAAGATTCATTTTTGATTCTCTTTATATACAGAAGATCAGTTTAGCATACATTAAGTACAGATTTTTTCAAAAGTTTGCTCCCACACAGAAACATAAAGTGAAAAATACTGTTTGAGTACTAGATATAGCATTAAATCTCAATGTACAGCACACTAAGTACAGAGATCCTACATGAGGAGTAAGTGCACAGTGACTCCTGTTGTTGGCTTAACAAATTGACACTCTTGTTTATGGCATCAGTAATCACCCTAGGCTCTTGTCATGAGCTGCCAAGGCTATGGAAGCCCCCTGAGTTCACCGACTCTGATAATATTTAGACAAGGCCATGGTCAAAGTGGAAGTTCTCTCCTCCCTTCAGAGAAAGGTACCTCCTTCTTTGATGACCCGTTCTTTCCACTGGGATCTCACTCGCGGAGATCTTTCATTTAGGTTTTTTTTTTTTTTTTCCCAGAGTGTCTTGGCTTTCCATGCCTGTAATACTCTCATGGGCTTTTCAGCCGGATCCGCATGCCTTAAGGGCTGATTCTGAGGCCAGAGTGCTGTTTAGGACATCTACCATTCTATGGGTCTGCTGTGTATCTCACTTCCCATGTTGGATCATTCTCTCCCTTTTTTATTCTATCAGCTAGTATTTGCAGACACTATTCTTGTTTATGTGATCCCTTTGGTTCTTAGTCCTATCATTATGATCAAATGTGAACAGAAATTGATCACTGGGACTAGTGAGATGGCATTGGTACATGCCACCTTGATGGGATTGAATTGGAATCCTCTGGTATGTTTCTAACTCTGCTGTTTGAGGTAAGTCAGCTTTAGGATGTCCTGAATTGCACATCTCTTCCCTCTCTTATTCCCACTCTTATATTTAACAGCGATCACTTTTCAGTTAAGTTTCAGCACTTAAGAAGAATTGTGTATTGATTACAGTATTCAACCAAAAGTATTAAGCAGAACAAACAAAAAAAATACTAAGAGGGATAACATATTAAGTTGTTCATCAACAGTCAGGGCAAGGGCTGATCAAGTCACTGTTTCTCATAGTGTTCATTTCCCTTTAACAGGTTTCCTTTTTGGTGCTCAGTTAGTTGTCACCTATCAGGGAGAACATGTGGTATTTGTCCCTTTGGGATTGGCTTATTTCACTCAGCATAATGTTTTCCAAATTCCTAACAGGGATCATTTTTCAGTTAAATTTAAACACCTAAGAATAATTGTGTGTTAATTACAGACAAAGTTGACAATTAGGAAGAGTAAACAGCAGAGTTGGAGAAGGGAGAGCACTTGTTACTGTTTCCCAGGGGGTGGAAGCTGAGGGACTTCCCTTACCAAAACCATGGAGCTGTTAGTATAGTCTACTCATGAAAAGCTACTCCATTATGTTCATCTAAATTGACCTAACCAAAATGTGAAAAAAGATTCATCAATATATGCTAAAGAGACTCAAAATCAATGTGAATCAGGTACAAACGGTTTTTCTTTTTTTAGAACCACAGCTTCAAACAGTCTGTTTCTGATGATGACCTTGATAAGACTTAGCAAGAACCTGGTATGAAAAGATTTTGAGAAAAAGAGCATTAGAAATTTCCATTGTGCTGTCAGTTCTAAATTTTAACAGTAATGACCCAGGGGAGGCCTTAGAGGTGTTGCAAGGACCCAGTGGTTTTCCCTATCCAGTCTGTGTTTGATCTGGTCATCAACAATAGGGTTAGAGATACTTTGTAATCACAAAATTTATGCAGAAGCCAACCATTTCTACATAAACACACCATATCCATGGAGCTGAAATTTGCTAGATTGGATAATCTCTAGCTGCCATTAAACAGTTTTATTTTTAGTTACGTTGCTCAGATGTTGAAAAGCCACTGTGTGGCTTTTCCAGCTAATACCATATGTTGAAGCATGATAGAAATAGTATATAATTTAAAGGCAGAGGAGTTTCCTTTTCTCAAGAGATAAAAGCATCATTTTTGCTAATCACCAGATAGATCTCACTTCTGGCAGCTATTTGGGATTAAAGTGCTTGATGAAGATGCTATCAAAATGCAAGTGTATGTTATGTATTTGCATGTATATGTAAGTAATGGCTAAATACTAACATTCACTTATTTATATTTAATGTTTGTAGTTCTTAAAATGAAACATTTTGGCATAAATGAGATGTTAGTACTTAGTGATAACTACACTCTCATGAAAATATCCTAGTGACAATTAGTCTGCCTCATTTGCTGCTTTAAAAGCCAAATGTACTATTCACAAAGAAGAAATTTGATCTTGTTATATTTTATGCATGAGCAATATCGAGTAAACCAGGAGATGTTAGGTCTTACGAATATAATGACTGTGGACTCAGAAGAAATCCAAATGAATGAATTTTAAAAAATTCTATATGTGGACATGCATTCAAATTCACAAATATTTAAATGATACATTTAACATGAAACTTGAAATATAACTGTACTATCAGTGGCAAAACAAAATATTTCATGTGTATTAAAGTTGTTCATTAGGATATGTATAGTTGCACTCAGGTGCTGAATATACACACATTGCCACATTTTATCCTTTTGGGACTTCCCTCAAACAAATAAGAGTGTAGTATGGCTTTCACCTCTATTACTATGAGGTCAGCACTTTCCTTTAATGGTCTCAGGAAGTTAAAATATACATACTGAACAACAGGTACAATGCTGGAAGTCATTGGAGGTTGGAGGGGGCTAGCTGTTCATGTGCACCCTCTCCAGCTCGGAAGGGCGTCCTGGTGGGCATGTAAAATGGGAACCCAAGAAATGAGGGAGAAGAGGAAGTTTGTATCATCCTAGAGCCCATCGTTCCTGCCTGAATCTCCACAGCCCTGCATTTCCTGCTTTACACGGCCTTCAGAGCCATGGTGTGTTCTGGGGTCCCTGAGACTGGCAGCACTGTGGCAGGTTCAAGCTGCAAGGTGCTAGAGTGATCATCATTGAGGCTGCATACCGTGACACCCAGCCACCAGTCAGCCTGCAGTGTCCCTTTGTTTCCAGAACATGGGCCACCTGATGTGGGGTCCAGACACGTAGGGGCTGTCCCAGAGTTGGTGTTTCTGCTTCTCTTGTCAGCAGGTAGGTGGCTGCCGCTGCCCAGCCCACCAGCAGGTGGCCATCCCCAGGTCACTTTATGAAAAACACCTCCCCTTGTTTTCCTTGCCCCCACATTTGGGTCAAGACCCTCCCTGCAGTTCTTTGCCATTCTTGAATACACAGGTCAAAGTTGACAGAGAGGTCAAAGTTGACACACAGTTGTTTGCCACTTGACACACAGATCAGAGGGCTTTTCCAAGTAGGCAGTCCCAAGGGAGGGAGGGGCCGCTAACAGGAGCTCCTTCAGCGTCTTACAGGCCTGAGCCAATCACATTTCTTACCGCTCTCTGAGAGCTCAGTTTGCATCCTCTCAGTGGGTCACAGAGGGATTTTGTCAATAGTGCAAAGCTGGGTCTCCAATCTGGCAGAAACTGCGCGTTCCCAGGAGTCCCTGTAATAGCTTTCTAGTCTCCAGCAGAGCCAAGTTGCAGTTGGCCAATTTGTGGTTCTAGGGGAGGCTCCGCCATCCCTGGAATATTATAAAGCTTCACTTCTTTACAGCTTCCTTGTAAATCTGGGCTTTCTCTTTTCACACATTCCGTCTCCTCTCGGTCAGATAATTCAGTTTGTGTGTTTTCATCAAGACCCCCCTCTAAAGGACTAGTGATAAGAATGCTTATCCACACACGTGGGAACATTGCCCTTTTTCTAAATGTCAACCACTCAGTCTAAAAATTTCCCTGAAAATTATAGAACTTTCAAGCCCTTTGTTGGAACTTCTGGTGAGTTTTTGGGTTTTTCCACTCAAAGGCAAACAGCTCTTGGGATTCAGGATCCAGAGGCATGTCTGTCATTCTTCCTGACCCTGGCAGACTGGACAGCAGTGCCAAGGACTGGGAACGCCAGTGGATTGTCCTGAATGAGGTCAATCACCGCCCTCGGTCCCTGTCCAAACCTGTGCCCATCAGATGCAGCTTTCTGCACAGGCCATGCAGGGATCTCACCAGGCCACCTGGAGTGCCTCACCCGTCCCTGACAGGAGCTTGTTTCAGAGGATACAGTTTAGCACTGGACCAGCGAGCAGTCTGCTTTGCTGTGATGTGTCCAGGCTGGGAGTTGTCCACCGACAACTGACCCAGGGCCCATACTTCTGGATGAACCTGGATGCCGACCTTCCTGGAGTGGTTTCAGGGCACTTAGATGCCTCCCTCCTGGGGAGAGCCAAAGGACTGTGCCCTCTCGCTCCTTGGGCTGTCCACTTCTACTCATGAGTTCACTGCTCAGGGGCGTCTTGTTAGGTTACGAGGTGCTTCACATGAGTGGGCTGTGGCATTCAGAACACACAGAAGAACTGAAACAGAACCATAGATCCTACTTGGCAGGTCAGAGGCTACAGAAATCTCTTTACATCCCCCTTTCCTGATGCTCTTTTTACATTCAAAAAGCCCGTTTCTGTAATTGACCTAGACTGTACGGCCCAGCATTAAACTACATCTCTGCTTTCTCAGCTTCTATTTTGAGAACAATCTGAGACTCCTCAGGGAAAACTGGATGAGGAAGAAGGCCCCAAAGCTTCTTCCCTCGGGAGGAGGAGGAAGGAATCAGGCTGGCTGTGAGCCCTCACCTGCTGGGGGAGCCCGGGACATGCTCACATCCAGCATCCTTCTTGCTTTCGTTGTGCAAGGGGGCAGCTGGGTCACTCACACACGGCAGCTTTTCTCATCCTCCTGCACTGCCTGGAGCAGAATGGGAAAAAGCAACCAGAAACCTGCCTGCCTTTGCATCCTTTTGCCATCATTCTCCTCTTCCACCATAACTTGGCTGCTGAAAACCTCCAAGGCAGTCTCTACCGCTAGCCGGTTTCTGACGCTTCCTCCAGTGCTCCGGAGTTCTGAGAGATGCGAAGCAGATGTTTACAATGACCTGACTTAGCTGGGCTCAGGGTCCAAAGAAGAATCCTGTCTGACACACTCTCCACCTCTCCAGGAAGGCAGAGGGACCGGGAAATACCATTTGTTCTGTCACCGTTGTGTAGGGGTGGTTACAGTCATGGCCATACACCTTCCCCCTTGCCCTCTCCACAGCCCGCTGAGGGGTGGGACATGGCTGCATAGCCTCCGTCACTTCCTTTTCCCTCACAGTGGCTGTCTCTGGGCTGCCCCTGCACTGGACTCTGGAAGGAATATCTATTACGCAAAGGGCCACATGCCTTTCCCTTCTGTACATGTACAGGAGATGTGGTTTTTCTCTGTTGCCCACTCAGATGGGTTCAATTTTCTAATTTCCGCTATAGTGCTGTCCGGGCTGGCAGCTGCTCTACACTGCTTCCCCCAAAAGTTCTGTTGACTCTTATTTCAGCGGCTCTCCCAGAACTACTCTTATCTCAGCACTGGTATTCCTTGTGATGTAAATTAAATTTATTTGGTAATTTCATAATTTAAAATGGTTTTTCTTAGGAGTGGAAAGAGAGGAACACAGAAATTGATCTTTCCAGCTGATTAGCTTTAAGATATTCATACAAGATCAGAAATGAAAATTTATGTTCAATCTCTTTGTCTATGGGAAAGACTTAGGAAAATGCAAATATAAACCAAGAAGTTGAGTTAAAAGTTAAAATTAATATATTGTGAACAGAGAAAGGAAACATGAATGTGGTTCTTGAGAACATGAAAAAAAAAATAAAGTGAGGACAACAAAACAATCGGGTAGACCAGGAAACTCCTGGGATGTAAGGACAGAGCAATTCACGCTGAGGCTCAGCCTGGCTCCAGACAGCTCAGTCCCATGATCCTGGCAGCTGCAAGGTCTGATTTTGCTGCCAGCCCTTCACTGCACAGCCCTTGCCTCGTAGGATGGGAGATTCCTTCAGGCTCTGGGTCTGCAAGGATCCCTGATAACACTGCTGATCATCAGGGGCTGACTCTGCAAACTCAAGAATGCAAGCTCCCCTCTGATTCCAGTTCCAGCAGCTCAAGAGAAGGATACTCGCTGGCTGAAAACAACTTGAAGTCTACTTATTTATATTACAATGGAACTCATACTTTGTCATTGCAGTGCAATTAACTAAGTCACTTGCTTGCTTAGTTCGTTCAATTTCATTTCTCAAAAAAGATGAATAAACAAGGCCGGCGCTGTGGCTCACTAGGCTAATCCTCCGCCTAGCGGCGCCGGCACACCGGGTTCTAGTCCCGGTCGGGGCGCCGGATTCTGTCCCGGTTGCCCCTCTTCCAGGCCAGCCCTCTGCTGTGGCCAGGGAGTGCAGTGGAGGATGGCCCAAGTGCTTGGGCCCTGCACCCCATGGGAGACCAGGAAAAGCACCTGGCTCCTGGCTCCTGCCATCGGATCAGCGCGGTGCGCCAGCCGCAGCGCGCCGGCCGCAGCGGCCATTGGAGGGTGAACCAACGGCAAAGGAGACCTTTCTCTCTGTCTCTCTCTCTCTCACTGTCCACTCTGCCTGTCAAAAAAAAAAAAGATGAATAAACAAATGCAGGGCGTAAGGCATAGGGATGGGATTTTCTTGCTCATGGTATCTTCATGGTTAAAGATATGTGGAAAGAAGGAAATAAGGAAAGAATGGAGAAGTAGCAAATGGAGGAGTATCTGCTCTCTTCCTGTTTTAAGCAGGGAGAAGTGAAGTGGCTGAATGGTGGCTTGAGCACAGCTGTTTCTACTTGTTATGTGGATGGCCTGCGATGGTGTGGACACATGCATATGATGTGGGAGAACTGAGGTTTGATTTTATTAATCCAGGTGCTTGCCTTTTACTTAAAAACATTTTAAATGCAGGCACATATACAGTGCACAAAATAGTAAAGCTTATGTAAATGGAAAGAAAGCAAACACACACACACATGCGCGCGCACACACACACACACACACACACGGGCATAGTTAGAGTGGGCCAGAAAGAGAAAGAGTGGAGGAAGGGAAGGAGGGAGAGGGGGCACCCTCAGCACCTTCTTTTGTCCTTGTCTCTGATGGGAGAGAGAGTGAGCACCTCCCAGCATCTCCTTTTATGAGATAGTGTGGTCACCTGGGAGATTTAGGACACCTCCATGAAATTCCACGTGGAGCTTAATATTATATTTACATGGTGACCCTTTCCCAGGTTCCTGATGGAAAAAAGAGTTCTATTTGTATGTAAATACAAATAGAATAGAATTACATGGGTCAGAGCCTTGTGGTTTGTGATCTCCAGCTCAGCTAACTACCTTATCTCATATCACTTACATGGTGGTTTGAAACTTGATGGGATAAATTGATTTTGCAAACTATTGAAGTCACTAATAATTGTGCATAGTATAAGTTCTGTGGAGATACACATTGTAGTTTTCAGATAGATGAATACTAAGCAATCTTCGGAATGCAATTCATTTCATAATTGAATTATCAGAGAATGTTCAATGGGCAATTAGAAACTAGGGATTTATGACAGAGAATTTGTTACCGAAATGTTGGAAGGGGTGGAACAGCACATGAGAGGAACAGTGGGGAAATTGTTCAGCTAATATCCAGGATCTATACAGAGCTCAAGAAGCTCAACAGCAACAAAACAAACAATCCAGATAAGGAATGAGCTGAAGACATGAAGACATTTTCCAAAGAATAAAATACATGGCCAAAAGACATATGAAAAAATGCTCAGGATCACTAGCCATCAGGGAAATGCAAATCAAAATCACAATGAGGTTTCACCTCACCTAGTTGGAATGGCTATCATACAGAAATCAACAAGCAATAATACTGGCCAGGATGGGGGGGGGGGGATGGACCCTAATACACTGTTGGTGGAAATGTAAACTAGTACAACCATTATGGAAGACAGTACGGAGATTCCTCAGAAATCTGAAAATAGATCTACCATATGACCCAGTCACCCCACTCCTGGGAATCTACCCAAGGGGAATGAAATTGCATATACAATAGCTAAGATATTGAATCAATCCAGATATTCATCAAATGATGACTGGATGAAGAAACTGTGATTATATATACACTATGGAATACTACTCAGCCATAAAAAAGAATGAACTCCTGTCTTTTGCAAGAAAATCAATGCAACTGGAAACCATTATATTTAGTGAAATAAGCCACTCCTAAAAAGACAATATCATATAATTTCCTTGATTTTTGGTAGGCAGAGAATTTCAGTGAGGAACAAAGGAACTGAGAGATTTCCAGCTGTCATTGCACCTTAGCCCTGCATTGCTAAAAACTCCATCTTCTTCCATGCCAATTCAACACACTCACTTTCCCATGATGCATCTAAGCTTCCTGTACCATGAAGAAGAATCCAGGATGAACAAATTACACTGAGCTCCTCATGATTCCCAGAGATCATTGCATACACGGAACTTTGCCCAACTCCACCTCATTTGTATATTCAATTAGGGCACCGCCCCTTATCCAATAAAATGGACCACTGAACTCAGGTGCACATGGACTCTTGTTTTGGCACATCTCTCCTTTGGGGCTGCCCACATTCACCTCTGAATATGCACTATTTCTCTACCTCTTTAAATACATCCTACTCCCATTCATGTACTTCATCTATATAGTTCATCTGTGTCTCTGCTTTGGATCCTTATCTCGTGTGGAGACAAGAACCTGGAATAAATACAGCTAGCAATACTCTCCCACAACAGAACCAGGTACTCTGATATAGGATGTAGTAATCCCAATCTGCTGCCTGACCTGCCGCACCTCAAGGCCCACCCCAGAACCAACAACAGTCACCTGTGGTTGTGACTGGACCCACCCTCAGCCATGGTGGGCCATAATGGGCCATAGTCACTGGCCAGTGATGCTGCTCCTGCTGCAAGGGCTGAAAGAAGCAGAACAATGTGTCAGTGAGCCACACTGAATCTTCTCTTTGCATGAAGGTCACATTAACATGACAAAAATAGAGCGAAGAAAGAAGAAACCTTCTCCCTGCTCACTGTCTTTCTGGTTCCTCATGGAAACAAACCAAGAGTTCCTTGCAAATATAGTCTGTATGCCTTCTGCCTCCTGAGATACAGAGGAAGCATAGACCAGAAAAGGAGCTGAGAACCAGGGACAAGTGCCCTACACACCATGTACCTGTACTCCCATGATCTTTTTCCTGTGTTCAGGTTCATTCTGTTAGGATGCTTTTAGTTTTTATTTTTTCCCAAGTATACAAGGATCTTCAACAGTGTTTGGAAGATGGAAATGTTTTTTGGAGAAGCAGTTGAGCATGCAAAATAGTATATACATGTAATAGATCTCACTAGTACAATGATCAGATACTAATTGCAGTAAATAATTCAAGATCCTTGAACTTGAGTGTGAGGCCTGAGGGGACTTTTTAACTTCCTTATACAGTAATTCAGTCTTCCAAGGGACTTTCAAGTAGTCTGTATATTCTGCCCTGTGTGTTTTATGAACTAAAATCAATAAAAATGTATTCAAATGTGGGGATGTCTACTACAATTTGTAAGGAATAAAATGTGTGTGTGTGTGTGTGTGTGAGAGAGAGAGAGAGAGAGAGAGAGAGAAACAAAAGTAAAGAATCCTCAATTTATTATATGTTCAATCTCCAATCAAGGCTATGAATACATACTTTTATGTCACAGCTGGAACACATTTTGCTAGAGACTTAAGTCAACTACGTTTGAGTATTGGCTACGTCGGATATTAAACACATTATCTCATTCTGGTGCAGCTGTCACTGGGAAGCAGTGATGAAACCCCACCCAGTAATCAGGTGCAGCACAACAGAAGCAGAGAATGTAGCCCTACCTTGTTGGTATTGCCAGATATGGGACTTAACTGGGATAGCCTGAGAGAATCTGCTGGCAGGCTGCTCTCAATCTTTTCCCAATTACCATAAAAAACATACTTTATAAAACTCTTTATTCCATTACGGTTGTGCTGGTATGAGTATAGGTATTAATTAAGCTATTGTATCTGTTTCCTTTGAAACAACAAACAAGATTTTGATGCATCCTTTATTTTCATAAAGGCATTGAAGCTGTTGGTTTCTTCAACAGTGAGTCTGGTATATGTTAATATAACAGGAAAGTCAGCCAAAATTCTCCCTGATAATCATGGAATCTGTTTTAGATACACTACACAGGTCTTGATTAGAGTGAGGCTCATTAAAACCTAGAAGGGCATTTATCACAAGCTTCCAAGACACTAACTTAGTTACTATGCTCATTTCCAGAGAATTTCCTGGTCTGGTTGTTGGACAGCATTGGACTTTCTGCCTGTAGATTAATCTTAATGGTCACTGAAGTGGAAGAACTGAAGAGCGTGGAATGACTGTGTGTTTATCAGATGTGAAAAGGGCAGAGGTTCCGCTGCATGGGGCAACCTGGCTCCTATGCGTGATACAAAAGTTTCATATTTTCTCCTCTCTCTCTCTCATTGTTCTCCACCCTTTTTCCTGTTGTCCTATGGGATCTTGGATATGAACACAGAAACCAGGGCAGATGTTGTGGTGGAGTAGGTTAAGCCACTGCTGTGGCTCCAGTAGCCACTATTGCTGTACTGCTTTGCATTCCAATTGCTCTGATTCTGATCCAGTTCCCTACCAATGCCCTTGGGAAGGAAGAGGATGCCAGCCCAAGTACTTGGGTCCCTGCCAGGTGGAGCTCCTGGCTCCTGAATTTGGCTTGGCCCTCTGCTTCCTCTTGCAGCCATCTGGGGAGTGAACAGCAGATGGAAGATTCTCTCTCTCTCTCTCTCTCTCTCCCTCCCACCTTCCCTCCCCTGTCTCTTGTCTCTCCCCCTCTCTCTGTAGCTCCAGCTTTTAAATAAATAAACAAATAAATATGTAAAATAAATAAATAAATAAATGATATTCAAGAAACAAAAACAGAAACCTGACTCTCTAAACTTGAATCCTACATATTTAACACCGTGTAACCTTCCCTCATTGCATGATTGATATTTTATCTGTTTAATTGCAGACTGCATAGCACCTGTCTCATAGATTTTTAACAAAGATTAAGAGAATTAATACTTGCAAAGTTCTTAGAATGGTGCCAGGCAAAGTGTAAGCATTCCGTAAATCCCTTCTCTCACTTCTACTCTGGAGTGTTTGCTTCCTTTCACGGTGTCCAGTGGTTGGGGTTCACTACCCATTTAGGCTCCCAGGTCACTTGGTACTGTGAGTTTTCCCTCCCTTCACTTCTCTGTAGCTCCTCTTCTCTCTGCATTCTCTGGACCATATTATTTTTAGTTCTAGTAACATGGTTTCCCCTACTTACTCCCCTCTCCTCCTCAGTGCCTCTTTCTCTCCCCTTCTTGACTCTTTCCTTCCTTTCTCCTTTCCTTCTCTCTCAAGTGCTGACTCCTCCAGACTCACACAACCACAGTCCTGACCTCAGGGACAGTTGCTATCTTTCAGAGAAACTGCAGATGTGGTTGCACTGTCTTGCTTATTATCTTGTTAATTTTCCTTGTAAACTGCATATAATTGATCTTTGGTATCCATGGAGTCTGCCTCTGTGGGTCAACCCATCACGGATGGACAATGTTGCGTTGTTGCTGACAGACACGCTGTGATTGGGCTGACATCATTTTATTTGTATTGAACAAGTAAGGACTTTTTTTTGTGTTGCCATCATTCCCAGACAATACACTATGACAACTGTGTGCACAGCATTTGCATTGTGTTAGGTATTACAAACAATCCAGAGAGGATTTAGAATCCTGAAAGGATGTCCATCAGCTCTCTGCAAAAGCTAAGTCCTCCTGTACAAAGGAGCTGAGCATCCTCAGGTTTGGACCCAGGGTTCTTGGAACCAACCCCCGCCAGCGTTTCCTGACTTGAGTGTTGACGGAAGCCAGGCAAGTGTGCAATGTCAGGCTGTAATTTGACTGCCTGGTCGGCAGCTTCACAGCTGACTGATCAGCCACGCCAGTACAACATCCTCTACCTGACAAGCAAACAGCTTCATCAAACCCTCATCTCCTGTCTTCTAGAAAATGCCTACAGGCCTTGGATCATTCCACACTCAGTTCCACTCCTTTCATCACACATTTCTTTCTTCCCTTTTCAGAAACACTTTTTCTTTCCTCTTGTTTCCAAGCTTTGTCTTGCCATAGTTTGTTTTTGTTTGTTTGTTTGTTTTTTTTACTGGTCTAACAGTCTTGTCTTTACTTTTCTTTTAAGCAAGAAACAGAATGCAAGTATCAGAAAGCACTAGCAGGCATCAGTTAATACAAGATACAGCTTCTTAGTTCCAAAAGCACTTGCAAAGAAAACCACTGGTAGGGAGGGAAGGGATAAGGAGAGGGGAGCAATTTGTAATAACTGGAATCCCATGAGTGTGTACACCAAGTCTCATGAGGTTATTTTTTAAATTTATCCTTTACTTGGTCACTTTTTTCCTCAAATACTACAGTTTTTCTTTGACTTTTTTCCTCAAAGTATAAAAAGTATGAAATATAAACAAGCTCTTGCATTGTACATTTAGAAGTGTACAATTCAAGCATTATAGAGCTATCTACATACCGACAAATCCCATCAAATCTGGATAATTCAATAATATACAAAATATCAGGGCACAGAAAGAACTAAAACCCACTTCTTTTGTTACACGTAAGATTCAAATATTCAATCTAAAGAAAAACACTTAATCATTTTGGCTCTCTTCTACATGTGCATGTTGATACACTTATTAAAATATTCCTGTATAATCATGTTTGGTCTTAACTATTTCAAGTCAGGTTTAAAACCTCAAAATCAGCCATCCAGACAAAACAGGTAATCAGAAAGATTATCTCTTCTCCACCTCCCTAACCCCAAGAACTATGAAGTCAATTTTACGACATGACTCCAAACACTGGATTGTGACGACAAATGCTAGGTCCAATTTCTTCACAATCCTTTTTGGTATGGCACACTTGGTAGAACTCAGGTGTTGAAGCCAGCATCGATCCTCCAAACCAAACTGCATATCGTTGCATGTGGTGTGTAATAACTTGTACGTCGATAGGTTTTTGGCTTCAATCTACCGCCACTCAATTCTTCACTCAACTTCAGCCTGGCATCTACAGTTCTTTTCAAATCTCTTTGCAAACGACGTCCAAAGTCCCTGAACATGGTTGAACCTCCGGAGAGGACAATATTCTTGTAGAGAGGACGTCTAACATCAATAGGACAATTCTGAATTACTTCATGTACAACTTCTGAGATAGGCGGCGTAAAGTCTGGATTAGCAAACCCTGGATGAAAAAAGATTTCAGGTCCCAGGAATCTCTCATAACCAGCATCAATGGAAAAGTCTTTCTTAGAGATAGCATTGATTCCAGTATACTGCTTAATCCACTTTGACCCATCTGTGTCATACTTGTTAAATTCCTTTACTAAATCTGGGCAGACATAACTATAGCGCTCCTTTACTGCCATAGCAGTTTCCAGGGATTGTTCTGGAGGGATTCCTACTTCTCGGTCTCTCAGCAGTTGCTGAATAAAGTATGTTATATCTCATCATGTGTTTAATACAGCTGCCAATCACATACCCTTCAGCCACAGGAATGACATGAGTGACACCATCTCCACTGTCTATTACCGTACCAGTCAATGTCCCTTCTCCTACTTGTCTTGAGGTCCAGGATGCCGCTAAGGCAAGAACAGCCTGTACAGCAATGTACAAGCCTGGAACATTGAAAGACTCCAACATTATTTCAGCAGTATATTCCCTGTTTTCTGGAGTATTCAGTGGAGGTTCAGTCAAAAGAAAATAATGGTCTTCAGGTTCTGCCCTTAAATATTTAAAGATCACTTGTACCATAAACCTTTCCATCAAATCCCAATCTTCCACTATACCATGGCGAATTGGCCACTCTGTTGCATATGTAGGTTTTTCTATTGCCTCATCACCAATGAAGAAGTCTAGGTCATCAACACCTTTCATCACCCTCCTTTGAGCTTGATCACCCACTTTTGCTGACTCCTTAATAGCAATACAGGAAGGGATGATAAACTGTGGTTCTGTATCTCCAGCATATCCTAGTTTTGTATACCCCATGCCACAGTCCACCACACAGGCCGGCAGCCGTCCCGCCATCTTCCTCCTCGCCTGCTGCTGCCGCAGCCGCCGCCGTCTGCTGTGTGCTGGTTGGGGCCAGGGATTGGCGGCAGGAGATGGGAACTATCTGACCATCCACAGCCGGGCCGCCCTCTCCGTCCGGGGGGGGGAAGCTGGCAAGCCGAAGCAGTAGCAAGAAAGCAGCAGGCTCGGTCAGCGGCTACCACTTGCGCAACCCAGGCAGCCAGGCAGTCCCCGCCCTGCCCCGCCCCGCCGTGGCCTCCTCCCCCTCTCTCTTCCCTCCTCCTCACTCCTGCCCCCACCCTACAACTTCTCCCCCTCACGCCGCCTTTCCCCAGCGCCATAGTTTTTTTATATTCTTCTCACCCACTATGTGTGTGTCATTCATTTCTTTCCTCATAACCCCTCCCGCAATTTTTAAATGCCTTATTTGTTCATCACTGTTTTATCTGGGCATGAATTCTCTCACACACGAACACCAGTCCACGCTGCACCTGTCTCACAGCCCCTCTTTCCACACTTGCCGTCCTGGTTCCTCCTCTTGTTCACTGCTGCACCAATTCCAGGAAGCTTTGCAAGAATGCCCCCAAAAGTTCACAGAACGTAGAGTCGAAAGATAGGTTTATTTAGGTGCAACAAGGTCACAATCCATGCAAAGTCTCTTTCATAATACTCATTTTGCGTGAAGTTTTTGAAGATCTATCATCCATGATCTCTCTGGGGTGCAGCAGACACCAGGACACTGAGCCCCAGTGCTGGCTGCGCTCCAGGCTGGAGCTCTGAGAGCTCCGCACTTTTGCGCCTACTAGTGATGCATTGAAAATGATTTTTTAAAAATATGTTTTATATGACCTTAATTGTTTTTGTTGGAAAGTTATGCAAAGTGTCTAATCTGCCATATTGATGAAGCAGAAGTCTGCTTAGCTGTACACTTTATATGTAATTATGTAGGCATTGACTTTTAATAATTGAGAGAAAAAGACATGAAGGGAAGTCATAACAAACATCAATATTTCTGAAATTAAAACAGACGAACCACGTCAAGATTTTCTTTTCAGTTTGTTTATTCATTTGTACTTATTTTAAAGGCATAGCAACAGAAACAGGGAGAAATAGAGAGATCTTTGTCACTTTCCAAATGGCCACAAGAGCCAGGGTTGAACTAGGAGCCAGAAACTCCATCCTCTTCTGCCACATGGATGGCAGGCACTGAGGTACTTGGACCATTGTCAGCTGATTCTCAGATGCATTATCAGGGAGCTGGATTGGAAGCAGTGGTGGGACACTATGCCACGCACTCCAGAATGGGATGTATATAGGAGGCCCAAGCTGCAGGTTAGCCCACAGAGCCACAGTGCACACCCACTCTGGATTGTCCTTTTTTTTTTTTTTTTTTTTTTTTTTGACAGAGTGGACAGTGAGAGAGAGAGAGAGACAGAGAGAAAGGTCTTCCTTTTCCGTTGGTTCACCCCACAATGGCCAATGTGGCCGGCAGGCTGCGGCCAGTGCACCACGCGATCCGAAGCCAGGAGCCAGGTGCTTCTCCTGGTCTCCCATAGGGTGCAGGGCCCAAGGACTTGGGCCATCCTCCACTGCACTCCCGGGCCACAGCAGAGAGCTGGCCTGGAAGAGGGGCAACTGGGACAGAATCCGGCGCCCCGACCGGAACTAGAACCCGGTGTGCCGGCTCTGCAGGTGGAGGATTAGCCTATTGAGCCACGGCGCTGGCCCTGAATTGTCCTTTTTAAAGATTTATTTATTCTATATGAAAAAGTGACAGGGACAGGAAAGGGACAGTAACAGAAATATCTTCTATCTGTATGTTCGTTCCCCAAATGCCTGCAACAACCAGAGCTGGGGCAGGACAAACCTAGGGGCCAGGAACTCCATGCAGGTCTCTCACATGTGTGGTGGGAACCCAAGTACTTCGGACATCATCCTCTGCTTTCCAGGCCCATTAACAGGAAGCTGGATAGTAAGCTAGAAGCAGTTGGATTCAAAGCAGCTTTGTATTTTGGGCTGTGGGCGTCTCCACTTTATCACAATGCCCAGCCCTACTTGAAGGTCTTGTTTATTATATACTTAATGTAGTGGCAAGCTTATAATTTTGTATTAGTCTATGAATTAAATTATGTTACCATATAATTAAAGATGTTGATCTTATATTCAGTTTTATTCAAATCATCACATCTAATAGCTATTATACTTTTTTTTTTTTTTTTTTTTTTTTTTTTTTTGACAGGCAGAGTGGACAGTGAGAGAGAGAGACAGAGAGAAAGGTCTTCCTTTGCCGTTGGTTCACCCTCCAATGGCCGCCGCTGCAGCCGGCGCACCGCGCTGATCCTGGCAGGAGCCAGGAGCCAGGTGCTTTTCCTGGTCTCCCATGGGGTGCAGGGCCCAAGCACCTGGGCCATCCTCCACTGCACTCCCTGGCCATAGCAGAGAGCTGGCCTGGAAGAGGGGCAACCGGGACAGAATCCGGCGCCCCAACCGGGACTAGAACCCGGTGTGCCGGCGCCGCAAGGTGGAGGATTAGCCTATTGAGCCACGGCGCCGGCTCTATTATACTTTTTCACTGAATGTGTTTGAATCAAATTCCCCTCACTTATTACTAAATTTGTATGATATATATTTTATGTGTAGGAAATATAATTATACACATATATCTGCATACATTTACATTATATTTATGTTATTTTAAGTTATATATAATTATGCAAACTTACAAATCATGTAGATATCACTTATATATATAAGAATGTATGTATATAAAACTATGAGTTACAGTTTAAAAATGATTGACTATAATAGTGTTTCATAATTAAAGTGCATTTTCCTCACTGGATATAGAAGAAATGCATGCCACTTTCCAGGCCTTGGATTTTTTTTTTTTTGCAAGATATAGGCTTATATTTCTTTTTTTTTTTTATAGGCAGAGTAGACAGTGAGAGAGAGACACAAAGGTCTTCCTTTTTTCCGTTGGTTCACACCCCAGTGGCTGCTGTGGCCAGTGCGCTGTGGCCGGTGCACCACGCTAATCCGAAGCCAGGAGCCAGGTACTTCTCCTGATCTCCCATGGGGTGCAGGGCCCAAGCACTTAGGCCATCCTCCACTGCACTCCCGGACCACAGCAGAGAGCTGGCCTGGAAGAGGGGCAACCGGGACAGAATCTGGCGCCCCGACCAGGACTAGAACTCTGGGTGCCGGCGCCACAGGTGGAGGATTAGCCTAGTGAGCCACAGCGCCGGCCTGTAAGCCTATATTTCAACAGGCACATAGGGCACAGTCGTGTCATGGTGCTTCAGCTTGGTTCCAGCATGAGAGGCACTGGCCAGCCTGCACAGCCTGGTCTTAGGGCGAAGTTTTCTTTCCGTGTTGGATTTCATGTGGTTGTACCCTTTTGGAATCTTCTTCATTGAAGTAGGAGGACTTTCTGCAGAGGCAACCCAGAGAGAGAAAGAGAAGCAAAACAGCAGAGGGAAAACGGAGAGCGGGAGTACATAGACGTTGGGAAGAGCCAGGAGAAGGGAATGTAATGTTGAGTTAAGTGGTCCATTTTTCTCCTGTTGTCTTTGGAGAGTTTACCCGCGTCAGATGCTCTCTGACATTTCATTGCTTCTGCATTTTGGATGTAATCAGACAGAGTAAAAGCCAGGTGGCTGATGGCTTGGGGAAGCTCTGGAAAGAGTGTTCTCCAAGTAGACTGGGGAGGATAAGTTATTCTTACAGGTAGGAGGAAGAATTCTAAGGTATTGTCCAAACGGAGCCATTGTGAAAATGAAGATGTAACAGTAAAAATTACTCTCCTTAAAAGGGCACAATTTATTTCTGCCTGGGGCAAACCGGATATACCGTGACCCTAATTGCAGCTTACTATGCTTTTCTTATGACTGTCGAAGTGGAAATGAAACCACATCTACCTTTGTCACTGTGATGGTGTTGGACGAAGGCATTGGCTAGGTCCACAGACACCTGCATTAGCAGGTGGTATTAAAGCATTAGCATGGTGGTGTTAAAGACCCTGTTTTGGTTTAAAGACAATTTAGAAAAAAAAAATTCCAAATGTTTTATGACACAAGTTTGAAAGACAGAAGAAATTTATTGATAAAAGACATTCAAACATAGATTTCTAGGAAAAGGCTTATTTATTTGAAAGGCAGAGTGGCAGAGAGAGAGAGAGAAAGGAGAGAAAGAGAAAGAGAGAGAAAGAGAGATCTTTCATCTGCTGGTTCACTCACCAAATACCCACAACAGCCAGCGCTGGGCTCAGCCAGAGCCAGGAGTCAGAAGTCCTTCCAGGTCACCCATGTCTTGGCAGCAGCCTGAGTCCTTGAGTGCACAATTTATCTGTGTCCCACATACATTAGCAGGGAGCTAGATTGCAAGCAGATAGCGCATCCAGGACTTGAACCAAACACTCTGATACGGTGCAGGTGTCTCAAGTAGTGGTTTAACCTGCTGTGCTGCAACATCCTCTCCTCAAATACAGACTTGAACAACTACTTGTAAAAGATGCGTCGTCAGAACTCAGTCAACTTCTTGACATTTATTACTTGAAAGGCTGTTTTAACTTGGAGCTTCGGTGCGTCTACTATTTACTTCCTATACATTAAGGTATTAAGGAAGGAGAGCCACATCCATTTTTGGAAATGTGTATGTTTATGAAAGAAAGAGTCATGGAAAATAACCAAGAAACTTTGAGCATCTCTGACGAACCCCACCATTCGTTGCTTCTCTTTTTGTCATAATGCTGGAGAATCAGATTTACTCAGGGTTAGGCTGTCAATTGGGATAAAAAGCAATCAGCCACTTCTCTATAGTTTACTCATGGAAACAGGGAGAAAATATTAACTACTGGTGTTTCCAATCTCCCTTCCCACTGGGTGTGCATTCCTTGGATTCTTCAGTGAAGAGATATGGCCAAAGTAAGCCCAGAATTGTCTTGGTTCACATTCACCTGCAGTCAGTCCATGTTTAGTATTCTTAGGAGAAGCTTGGGATGTGTCCAAATCCAGAAGTCTTGTTTCATGATCCTCATCGATAACTTTATCATAACACACACTCAGGCGGCTTAAAAATTATTTTATTTATCTGAGAGAGTGACACAGGGTGAGAGGGTGAGAGAGATCTTTCATCTGCTGGTTTACATCTCAAATGTCTACAACAGCCAGGGTTGGGTCAGGCAAATCCAAGAGTCAGGAATCCCACCTGGGTCTCCCACAAGGTGGCAAGGTATCCAGGCCGTCATCACCTCCCGTCCCAGACACATTAGCGGGGAGCTGGACTGGAGGCAGAGTAGCTGGCTGGAGCCCAACTGGGCACTCCGATATGGATACAGTCATCCCGAGTGGCAGTTAAACTGCTGCACCCAACACCTGCCCCAACCCTGGGAGACTGAACTTAATAAAAAACTCTTTGTGCTACTTTTTTTTTTTTTTTTTTGGCCATCCATTTACCAGAAATCAGAATAGAACTTCTTGGGGCTTCATTACTTTTGTCATGAGAAAAAATTAATGAACAGACTTTCCCATTTTCATTTACAGCACATACAAAATTTCTTGTGGCTTTTTTCTCTTTTTTTGTAAAGGAAACAGCATTTTTTTCTTCTACCTTCTGATATAGAGGATCCTTAGATGAAGAAAAATTTCTGTTGGCAAAGATTCTCCCTTTGGGAAAATAAAGCGAGGATGGGTTCACCTATTGGACATTCCAATGCTTTGGGTTATAGGCCTTCCCTGGAAAAACCTCTTTCCTATCCTCAAACTCACACAAATTGGATCATACTTAAAACTTACCACCTTTCATAGTGATTGATAACAGCAAAATTTAGAGAGCAGAACCTAAACATTCACCTCTCTTTTCCTGTTTATAAGGAACCAACTGCTGACTTCTATTTTTCACTTCTTAATTCACTTCTAAAAATGAGCAAGCTCAATGCAAGCGACCCATGGATCAACACACATTCACCGGCTAACTTCATGAATGGTTCTCCTTTATTTTCTAAATCACTTCCTGAATCAACCAGTTTTATGAAGGTTGTCAGAGACTATTTTTGACTTTTTTGTTCTAGTCTCTAGTATACTATTCTCTGTACACCATATCCTGTGTTTGTGATATCTTGGTTTTATAGAGTAGAGGCATACTCAGGGACCTGCAAGGTTAATGGTTTATTACAAAGATGAAAGTGGCAACACAGTGAACAAAGATGTGCTAGCCTTTTGGGAATTCAAGGAATAGCCTCAGGAAATAGCAAGACCCAAAGTGCCCATACTGGAAACTGAAGTTAGGTATGACTCCAGGCTTGTTGGGGACATTGGCATCCAAAGGCACTGCTCTGTACGTCAATATTTGGTTATTAATGAACTCCGGCTACTCGACTCATCTCTGCTCGTCAAGACCCTGTGCACCTTGTAGTGCTTCTGCCTAAATGGATCCACTGTCTTCTGCCCCGAATAGCTTTTCTGTAAGTAACAGCTAATGCTTACCCATGACTTCCGTTGCTTCAGAGCCCATCAAAGGCCCCGTCTCAAGGCCTTGCTCTGTGCAATCTTTCTAACGTCAGCTCCCAGTGTTTACAGCCTTGCACTTCAAAGCCAGGCTAGGGGAAGAATTTGATTGATCTGATCTCTTATCACTGGGCTTTACCACAACATAGGCAACTTAAATCAAAGGCTTTACCCAATCAGGTCTGGCCGTGGAGGACAGGAGTGGGAGGGTAAATTGCACAATTGTTGCTGGAAGCTTCTCTCTTCGCAAGACATGATATGAGGCCGTTTGCCTGAGAATGAGCTCCAGATACACAGGATCCTAAGGTTGCTTTCAGTCCCTTCGGGGTTGCTTCTGCACAGTTTGTGGAAACCCCTCTTGTCAATGTTACCCATGAGCTCTCTTTCACAGATAAGCTGATCACGTTCTGTCACTCCTCATGGCATTTACCATTTTATTCTTACTGATATTTCTCTCCTTTCCAAAACTCTCCCCTGTCTTGTTTTCCCTCCTGCTTCTAACTGTGTTAGCCCTTTCTCCTCTCCTAAGATCTCTTCTGCTCAAACTCCCGGCTGGGTCTTATATCCTCTTATCTCTCCTTTCTCTCTCTCTCTCTCTCTCTCTCTCTTTCCTAACCTATCAGTTGCATCTGCATCATTAATCCATACTGACTCATAATTGTAAATCTTTGGCTCTAAGTCTCCCCTCTGTCTCAAATTCCTACTTGATATCCTCACTTGGATTCCAAAAGACTGTCTCACTCTGAATATAACCAGACCTGTATTCTTGGTATTATCCCCAAACCTGTTTCTACATGATTCTCTGTTCCACCCAGATTCTCAAGCCCAAAACAAGCAAAATGTCTTTTTCTCAGCCTCCTCTGTTGCCCCTTAGCCCAAGCACTGATCATAATTCACCTTATTTTGCGCAACAGATATTTAATGAATCACTTTTCTCCCACAATTCATGCTCTGCATTTGGAGTATTCATTTAAAATGTGACTCAAACCATGGGACTCCCTGCCTGAAGTCCTCCTATGGCTTCCTTCTGCATTTAGGGAAAAAATAACTAAATTCTGACATGGTTCTACAAGGCCCTATATTATTTGTCTTCTGTCTGCTTCTCTTATCTCTTATCTATTCTGTCCTATTTTTTTATTTTCTTTCCTTTTTTATTTTCATTTATTGCAAGTTTATTCCAGATCCAAAAGCCTTTTACTTCTGAACTACTGATCTTCCATCACTTAGTCAGTTTCTTTTTCCAATGAGTTCCAGATCAAATGTCCCTTCCTGAGAGACTTTCCCATAAAATCCAAATAAAATGAGTCACATCTGGGACTGTCATATGCCATTTCATTGGCTTTATCTTATTTCAAATGTCCCTGTTGATCAGTTGTTTATTTACTGTGTGTCTCTCCCACTGGAGTACAAGCTTCACAACCAGGCAAGACTTCATTGTCACTTCTTTCTCCATTCTCAGGGTCATAAGCATGGTGTATATGCATCATTTAATAAATACTCAACTATTATTTGGTAAATATTGGAAACACAATGAACACATGAGAATCGACTCTTTCATTAATGGCAAATAGCTGATACAAAACTGTTTGAATATCAACTGTGTGCAACGTGCTAAATAAACATTATCTCATTCACTAATTAGTCATACTCATTTACTCAGTAAATAGCAAGTGCCTAAATATGCAGTACCTTGTGGAACACAATTTCTGCCAAGAAGAAATACTGTCTTCTCCACTATCAGCTGCCTTATTCTTTAAAGGAGACACAGGTATTCCAACAATTAAAAATAGTGCTCTGGAATCAGCCTTGTGGCCCATGGGTTATGCTGCCACTAGTGACACCATTCCTGGCTGCCCTGCTTCTGACCCAACTTCCTGCTAAAGTGCTTGGGGGACAGCAGAGGATGGTGCATGCACTTGGACTTCGGCCTCTGATGTGGGAGACCTGGCTTGGCCTGGCCCTGCCTGGCTATGGTAGCCATTTGTGGCATGAACCCATGGATGGAAGATCATCACTTTTTCTTTTCTCTATCACAGTACCTTTCTTTTTTTTTAAACTTTTATTTAATGAATATAGATTTCCAAAGTACAGCTTATGGACTACATTGGCTTCCCCCCACCCCCCGATGACTTCCCTCCCACCCGAAACCCTCCCCTTTCCCGCTCTCTCTCCCCTTCCATTCATATCACGATTCATTTTCAATTTTCTATGTATACAGAAGATCAGTTTAGCATACATTAAGTAAAGATTTCAACAGTTTGCACCCACATAGAAACACAAAGTGAAAAACACCATTTGAGTACTCGTTATAGCATTAAATCTCAATGTACAGCACATTAAGGACAGAGATCCTACATGAGGAGTAAGTGCACAGTGACTCCTGTTGTTGACTTTACAAATTGACACTCCTGTTTATGGCATCAGTAATCTCCCTATGCTCCAGTCATGAGTTTCCAAGGCTATGGAAGCCTTTTGAGTTCTCCAACTCTTATCTTATTTAGACAAGGTCATAGTCAAAGTGGAAGTTCTCTCCTCCCTTCAGAGAAAAGTACCTCCTTCTTTGAAGACCTGTTCTTTCCACTGGGATCTCACTCACAGAGATCTTAACTCATAGAGATCTTTCATTTAGGGTTGGTGGTTTTTTTGTTTTTTTGTTTTTTTGTTTTTTTCCAGAGTGTCTTGGCTTTCCATGCCTGAAATACTCTCATGGGCTTTTCAGCCGGATCTGAGTGACTTTAGGGCTGATTCTGAGGCCAGAGTGCTGTTTAGGACATCTGTCATTCTATGAGTCTGCTGAGTATCTCGCTTCCCATGCTGGATCGCTCTCCCCTTTATTTATTCTATCGGTTAGTATTAGCAGGCACTAGACTTGTTTATGTGATCCCTTTGACTCTTATTCCTTTCATTATGATCAATTGTGAACTGAAATTGATCACTTGGACTAGTGAGATGGCATTGGTACATGCCACCTTGATGGGTATCACAGTACCTTTCAAATCAATAAGTAAACCTTAAAAAGATATGTTGTAATTGTCATGTTGTTCAACTGCATGAACACAAACACATGATGGCACGAGGAACACGCATACCCACAGCGGTCTGCCTCTGGTAGACAACAAAGGTAGAAGATAAACATTTTGAGCACAAATTGATAGCTGTAGAATTTGCCATGCAACCAAACTTGACAAGTACATCCCTTTTAGGTAGAGAATGCAACTGAGAACACATTGGGAAAATGAGTGTAAAAAGTGGTCGGTGAATTACAAACAGTTCAGTTTGCTTTCAAGGCTAAAAGAAACAGTGTTGATAGACAATTCTAGAAATGAAGGCAGAAGTCAACTTATAAAATGTCTGAAAATCAATAGAGTTAAAATGTATGTGAAGATGCTAGATGAGTACCTTTAGAAAGGATTAAGTTGTCAATCAGAAAAAAGGAAATCACTCTGGAAGAAAACGCAACAGTTTGCAAGGGGAAATCAAGACACAGAAAAGCCATTCAGGAGGCTCTTAGAAAATTCTCATCCCAATTGATGTGGGCCTGATTTGTGAGGCAGCACTGATGCTGAAGATCAGGAAAAGAATATGTGATCTATCTAGGAAGCAGGATCCACAAGTTTAGAGAACAAAGGAGGGACATGTGGGCTGACTCCTTACTGTCTGATTTGCCTATTTGGGGTGTTTGGAGGTAAGCACTTTGGGGTAGAAAAGGATGACTTCTTGCCAGATCTGAGTGATTTGTGCTTGGTTGATGTGGAAAAGAGTAATCAGTTACTCCACAGCCTTGCATTAAATATAGATTTCAGAGTTACTAGTAACCAGATAGCAGATTTAAGAGTATAATGGCTCTGAGGTAGTTAGTAGGAAAGACATGAAAAAGCCCACGTGTGGATTCCTCTGAAGCATGGTGTACCAGGTAGACTGCAACGCCGAGACAGCATAGCAGTACCATGGAAACTTAGGTGCATGTAAAGTTTCAAGGCGGTTTGGGGAAGAACAATACTGCTCGCAATCTTGAGAAAAATGGAGTCTGAAAAAATTATATGTTTGATTTGGAAAACAGAGGGTCTTTGGCTGACTTGATGATAATAATTCAGGTGACTTAGGTGAGCAGAAACCATCGTGTAGTAGATTGAGGGGTTTGGAAACAGCAAGTAATTCCAAGGCAGTTACGATCTGTTCATTCTCAGAATTTGACTGCAAGAGAAAGTAGAGATAAAGATAAGGAGAATGAACTTTTCATCAGCAAAATGGATTCCACTGAATGAAAACAAAATTGGCTCATTAAAAAAAAAAAAAAAGCTGCTCTGGGAATTAATAGTATCTTTCCATTATTTACTGTAGAAGTTGAGCTCAATATTTTTGTGCGTGAATTCCTAATAGGATCACATAGTTCTAGATCTTTCACGGTGTAATACTGTAAGTGACCCAAAAAATTATCCCAAGACCAATTTTGAATGTCACCACAGATGGAAATGCCCCTAGAGTAAGGCAGGAAACCTTTTTTGTTCTTTGGTAAATTTCCACAATTCTCCTTGTTGACTGCAGACAAGATCAAACAGTGTATATGGCGAAAAGTTGCTCTGAGACTGGTTGTTCAAATTTCTGAAATCCCAACGGTGAAAAATGTAGAGCTGTTTCAGATATCAGCAGTATATTACCTTGCTACTGTTATTACTTAGAAGAAGAAAAAATGTCTTTTTAGGATGGGGAAAAAAAGCTCCGATGAACTTTTTGGAAAAAGATAAAGCTCTAATCTCATATTATTGTGCACAACCACATAGCACATGTTTAGTGTGTTTCTGAACTATGTTGTATCTGGTTTGTGGCTTGTAACCCGGGCGGAGGTGATGATTAAGGGACATTTTCTAGTCCTTGAACAGACATCAGAGGACTTTCTTCTTCATTCCTGTTACCCATGTTTAAGGTTAATTAGTGCTGTCTCTGTGACTGAAGTCTGGATTACTGCAATGAAAGACACTTTCATGGTATGCTTCTGTTGTTTTTTTCTCATTTTTTCTTTTCTGCGATTAATAAAGCGTTCTATTTTCTGATTGTTTCTCTTGGGATTCTTCCAACATCTGATCTTACTTACATTTCTCTTGGAAAATGTATTTACATAAACATCTACCTAATTTTCTCTCATCAGTGGATATTATTTCAGAGAATCTGTTCACAGATTATTAAAAAACCAAGGTTACATTTGAATAAACTAAATGCATTTTGGTATAGGAATACAATGGTTTAAAACATAATTCTTTTCTTATACTTTATTTGACTCCTTTTGGTTTAAAGGATAATCAAGTAGTTTTTTTTTAGTTTTTAAAGATTTTTTTTTTGACAGGCAGAGTGGACAGTGAGAGAGAGAGACAGAGAGAAAGGTCTTCCTTTGCCGTTGGTTCACCCTCCAATGGCCACCTTTAAAGATTTTTTTAAAGATAGGAGAAAAAGGAAGAAGTGAAAGGGGTGGGGGTGGAGAAAGAGAGAAATCTTACATCCATTGGGCCAGGCAGAAGTCAGGAATCAGGAACTCCATCCTGGTCTCCCCTATGGGTGGCAGGGTCCCAAATACCAGGCCACCTTCCGTTGTCTTTCCAAGCTAGAATTAACAGAGATCTGGGTGAGGAGCAGAGTATCTGGGACCCAGTTGGTATTGCGATATGTGATGCTGATATAACAAGCCACAGCTTATCCTGCTATGCCACAATGCTTGCTTCAGTTGAATATTTTTCATTTAATACTGAATCAGGTTCTGAAGCGTGGCATAATAGTAACAATTTATTGGTCATTTAGTGACATTTAGTGGTCATTAGCATGGCTGAAGAATCAAAGAAGTGGCCAACGCCGCGGCTCAGTAGGCACCCTTGCCGCCTTGCGGCACCGGCACCCCAGGTTCTAGTCCCGGTGGGGGCGCCAGATTCTGTCCCTGTTGCTCCTCTTCCAGGCCAGCTCTCTGCTGTGGCCCGGGAGGGCAGTAGAGGATGGCCCAAGTGCTTGGGCCCTGCACCCCATGGGATACCAGGAGAAGCACCTGGCTCCTGCCTTTGGATCAGCGTGGTGCGCCAGCCACAGCGGCCATTGGAGGGTGAATCAACGGCAAAAGGAAGACCTCTCTCACTGTCCACTCTGCCTGTCAAAAAAAAAAGAATCAAAGAAGTAAGGGAAGGCTTTGTGGCACAGCAGTTTAAGTCATTGCCAGTGATGCTGGCATTTCATATGGGCGACAGTTCGAATCGTGGCTGCCCCACTTCCTGTCCAACTCCCTGCATGTATGCCTGGGAAAGCAGCAGAAGATGATGGCTCAAGTACTTGGGCTCCTATTGCCCATGTGAGAGACCTGGATGGAGTTACTGGTTCCTTACTTCTGCTTGGCCCAGTTCTGGCTGTTACAGACATTCGGGGAATGAACCAGTTGAACCACTGAATGTAACATTTCTCTTTTCCTCCCTCTCTCTCCCTCCCTTTCTCTCCCTCTTTCTCCTTCTCTCTCTTTCTATCTTGATCTCACATGTTTAAAATGGCTGTTGAAAGGTCTGCTCTTGTCTGCAACTGAAACCCTTGTAACAGTTTTGATGCCTCTCAAGCAGAAAGATTGCTCCACTTTAATTTTCCAGTCAGAACTGTTTAAGTAGAGCCGATTGAGATGTCTGTGGCATTGGCTACTGCACCTGCTGTTAACTGTCAGTCTTTTTAAATTAGGGAATCAATAACATTATTTTTTTTTTCCATTCTAATTGTTGTGGACAATCTGCCACTGAAGTCTTCTTCATTATCATTTCATCTCGTCTTAAACCAAGTCCACCATTTGTAAACTGTTGATTTCCTTGGGGGCATTGTCCTCATAAACTTTTCATAAAGCATCAATAATTTCATCCTTTTTCACCCAAGTTACATCATATATTGATGTTTGTTCTTCAATTTTATCAGAATTCACTTTGCTCTGATAGGAGTTCTTTTCAAACTGGTGTCATATCCTTCTTAAAGTCTCAAACCAGATATTGATCAGATATGTTATAGCAAGTTAGTATGAGTTTATTTTTTTACAAACAATAATTGAAATTCATCCATAGTTTTCTCATAATACTCATTTTCCCTGAACTTCCTAAAGACCTTTTGGGTATATGTGTGTGTACCTTTATCTGTACACTCATTAGATACCTCAATAGTCAATATTTTCCAAGACCGTAACAGAAACAATTCTAATGGTGTCTCCTTAAATTTGGAAAATCCTCCAAATTCCACTTCTAACATATGCAGCTTATTAAGAGAAAGAAAGGGATTAGCTGTTAGCTTATATCAAAGAGTTTCATGATGGTTTTTGACCTTTTGGTGACAGTATTGTGGAAATCGGCTTTTCAAATTGGTAAAAGAGTGCTTTGAGCCGAAATCCATGGTAGTTCCTCCCTGTGCTTGCTCCCTGACTCTGATGTTTGGTGACTTCTGTGAGTTGAGTGTTGGAGCTTACTTGAGGAGACCCTGCAGATGGGGATTTGGGGAGAAAGCAAATTAATTTATCCTGGAATGACAATTGTCATGGTTTTGCTCATATTCTGATGTTTATTTAATTTACTGAAACTCATGGATGTTTAAATTACGTACTGAGAGGCCAGTGCTGTGGCATGGTGGGTGAGGCCGCCGCCTGCAGTGCCCGCTTCCCATAGGGCGCCGGTTTAAGTCCCAGCTGCTCCTCTTCCAATCCAGCTCTCTGCTACGGCCTGAGAGGGCAGTGAAGGATGGCCCAAGTGCTTGGGTCCCTGCACCCACACAGGAGACCCCGAGGGGGCTCCTGGCTCCTGGCTTTGGATCTGTGTAACTCCAGCCATTGCAGCCATCTGGGGAGTGGATGGCGGATGGTGGATGGCAGGTGGTGGATGGAAGACCTCTCTCTGTCTCTGTCTCTGCCTCTCTTAACTGTTCCTTCCAGATAAATAAATAAACAAATAAATCTTTAAAAAATTATGTACTGAAACATTGAGATAGTTAATAAATTATATTTTTCTCACAAATAAATAAGGTACTTCAGTAGAGGTTTAACATCACATTTAATAACGCCACTGAAATTAGAAAACTACAGAAATGTGAAGAGAAAATAATTTATTAGAATGATGAAGTCATTCTCCACCTCCTTTTGGTAAGGGAGCCCATTTTTTGGAGTATTAAAATGAAAGTTTTTTTTTTAAAGTGAACATTTCCCCACATTTCAGCAACATTTAAAAATGTCTGCCATGTGCGATAAATATCTCTGTGAAAAGGTGTGTAGAGTGTGTATTCAGTGAAAGGTTCAAGATTAGGAAAAGCTACATTCATTGCTACCTAATGTGTTCAGGATTCTTAGATTTTCAGAAGTTCAGTTTCTTCATAGGAAATTACCCTTATCTTGAAGTATAGCTTAGGTTATAAAATGAAGAATTTCATGTTTTACTAGGGTAGCATCTCTCTCTCTCTCTCTTTTTTTTTTTTTTTTTTTTTTTTTGACAGGCAGAGTGGACAGTGAGAGAGAGAGAGAGAGAGAAAGGTCTTCCTTTGCCGTTAGTTCAACCCCCAAGTGGCCGCCACAGCCGGCGTGTTGCAGCTGGCGTACTGTGCCGATCTGAAGCCAGGAGCCAGGTGCTTCTCCTGGTCTCCCATAGGGTGCAGGGCCCAAGCACTTGGGCCATGCTCCACTGCCCTCCCAGGCCACAGCAGAGAGCTGGCCTGGAAGAGGGGCAGTCGGGACAGAATCCGGTGCCCCAACCAGGACCAGAACCCGGGGTGCTGGCACCACAGGTGGAGGATTAGCCTAGTGAGCAGTGGCGCTGGCCTGCATCTCTTAGTAAGTGATAATTTCCTTTGTTTCATAAGAAGTTTATAAACTTTTTTTAATATTTATTTATTTATTTGAAAGTGTTACACAGAGAAAGAAAAGGGAGAGAGAGAGAAAGGGAGAGGGAGAGGGAGAGAGGTCTTTCATCCGCTGGTTCACTCCCCAGTTGGCTGCAATGGCCAGAGCTGTGCTGATTCAAAGCCAGGAGCCAGGAGTTTCTTCCAGGGGCCCAAGCACTGGGGCCATCTTCTCCTGCTTACCCAGGCCATAGCAGAGAGCTGGATCAGAAGTGGAGCAGCCGGGCCTCGAACTGGCACCCATATGAGATGCCAGTACTGCAGGTAGTGGCTTAACCTGCTATGTCACAGCACGAGCCTCAAGGATTCTATAAACTTAAACTCTCCTCACGGCCCAGACTGCTCAAGCTCTGTTACTAAAACCCAGAGGAGGCTCCACTGGAGGCTGCAGTACTACCACGCATGAGTTTCAGTGTTGCTTCAGGCTCCAGTGTGCTCCTGAATGTGAGTCTTACCACTGGTAGGATGCCATTTCAGCAAGTCTCAGAACTGATGGAGGATATAAACGCATGTTACTCACAGCAGATTTTCATGAGTAGATAAGGCCAAAGAGAATTTAGGGCATTTTAGAAACTTCCTGGGGATGGCGCTATAGCTCAGTGGGTTAACGCCCTGGCCTGAAGCGCCGGCATCCTATATGGGCGCTGGTTCAAAACCCTGCTGCTCTACTTCCGATCCAGCTCCCTGCTATGGCCTAGGAAAGCAGTAGAAGATGGCCCAAGTCCTTGGGCCCCTGCACCCGCATGGGAAGACACAGAGGAGCAGCCAATTGGGGAATGAATCATCGGATGGAAGACCTCTCTCTCTGCCTCTCCTCTCTCTGTGTAACTCTGACTTTCAAATAAATAAATAAATCTTTTAAAAAAGAAACTTTCCTACCCCACTGCAATATCTACATTTTGTGGCAGAGGGTAAGTAGAACACACAGTAGTTCCAATTTATTGTTTTTCACTGTGAAACTTATTTTCCTCAGGCTTCTCATGACTACTCTCCACAAGTGAAGACTTTGAAGTGTTTATAATTATTCTAGAAGTAGACCAAGAAACACAATTCTTCCCAAGTAGGCCTCATAACATCTTTCTCTTGGTAGAAGCACTATTGAAATCAGACTTTTGCATATTTCTATAGACACACAGAGACTCTGCTATTCATTTAGACATTAGTTTTTAAAAGAATATGGAAATGCTATATATCACCCTTAAGGCCAAATGGATGCAAGGGCTTCCTCCAGATTTGCAAACTTCCAGTGGAATTTGATTCAGAGCATTGTCTTCTATGTGTGTATGTCTTCAATGTGCCTGCTGATTCTAGGCCAGAAAAACAAAGGCAAACCATGATTGAATCATAGGTTGAAATGACAAGGGAGGCATTTTCTCAAACCGATCACCCTCTTCATTAGCATGGTAAAGAGTAATGCTTTGTTTTTAATATTTTGGAATAAAGTGCCATGGATATTATTACTCATATCCCACTCACTATGGGACTTACCTTAGTTTACATTTGCAGTCATGTGAATGCGATTATCTACGTTCCCTATTGGAGAAATGGGGAAAACGGGACATTATGTAATTTAAAGAATCTCTCCCCAGACATCCATCTATTTTGTTCCTAGGAAACCAGGAACAGAATTTAAGAACTCCTAACTCTGCACGCTGTATTTTATTCACTGAGCCAGCATACTGAATTCAAATTGTGTAGGCTATAGAGACGTTTGCATGTGACTCCAAGGAGCAACAGAAATATTACTATGAGTTCTTCAAGTACATTTTGATAACCCCAGTTGTGGATGTTGATCATGCCGGTGCCTTCTGATATTTTAGACATGAAAAGCAGTGAAGGAGGAAAGTGGAGAGACGTGAAAAAACAGGGCATCGTCATTTCCATGCTAGCATTTCTTGAATCCACGTAGATCAACACAAGTCTCCACCCGGGCTGAACTGGTCACAGCGTATGTCAATGGCTAGCTTTTCCCATCTGGGGTGGACAGTTCATTTGGATAGCAATCCATTCTATTACAACAGTTTTGTTATTCTTTACCATGATCCTGATAGGAGCCTGTATTGATAGCCCAGAGAAAGAGAAAACGTGAAAACTACAGTTCAGGGTATTCGTTCGTATCCATGTTAACTCCTAATCTTGACAGCATCATAAATTTACCCTGAGATGAAACCAAGGTTCTACAAAGCTTCCCCATTTGGTTTGCTTTGGAGTCTGACTCATCACATAGTCGTATGGCGGGAGCAGTCTTCTCTGGGCAGCAAAGATGTTCCCTTCAATACCTTCAGAAGCCTGGGATTATCATTATTTTGAAGCTGTAGAATGTAAAGTTGAGATCACAAGAAAACCAAAGCAAAACAGATGATTCAGAAGACAATGTTTATTTTCCTTAAGATTTTAACCTTGCTAAATAGCCTAATGAAAAGAAACCTCACATGAGAACAGGACTTCTGTAGGATTGACTTGACCTGCAGCTCTGGAGTTGGTGTAATGAGAGAGCCCAGATGCAGGCTGAGCCGGGTGCCTTTAACATTTGACCCAGTTCATCCACTACTGCAGAGAGGGAAGAGAGAAGCAAGACAGTTCAGACAGCAAATCTTGACATACTCTAAGAGCAATACCAATTAATGTGGGGACACAAACTTATCTTAATTCACTTTCTTATTAATATATGAAGCATACGACAAAGAGCAGTTTGTGAATGAAAATTAATGAGGGGGAATGATTTACTATGCTGTGAGAAGTTTTTGTCATTCTGGACATAAGAATAGGTGCAAATTCTTCACTGATCCCAAGGTTATGATTTGTAAAAGTTATTTGGATTTGTTTTTTAAGTTCATAAACATTTAAAGAAAATCTTTGAGGTGTAAATTTGAAAAACACAAAGAATTTATGGAAAAGAACCAAACAAATAAAAGGATTTATCAAGCTAGTTGTATTGTTTTGGCTTGGTATAATTCTATAATTAGATAAATTTTGTGTATGCTATCAATTAAGCCATTTTGCTATCAAAATTATATTATCAATATATTTTATTTCTAGAGCTTTGGATTTTGCATCAAAAGCATATGAAAGACTCATATTCTTGCCTTCTTGGTCACACTTGACGGCATTCTGGTATCTAATTTTGCTTATTTTATTCTTTTTTTTTTTTTTTTTTGACAGGCAGAGTGGACAGTGAGAGAGACAGACAGAGAGAAAGGTCTTCCTTTGCCGTGGGTTCACCCTCCAATGGTCGCGGCGGCCGGCACACTGCACTAATCTGAAGCCAGCAGCCAGGTGCTTCTCCTGGTCTCCATGGGGTACAGGGCCCAAGCACTTGGGCCATCCTCCACTGCACTCCTGGGCCACAGCAGAGAGCTGGACTGGAAGAGGAGCAATTGGGACTAATACCCGGCGGGAGGCATTGTTTTTTAATACCTGTTTTGTCGTTGTTGTTGTTGTTGTTGTTTTGACAGGCAGAGTTAGACAGTGAGAGAGAGAGACAGAGAGAAAGGTCTTCCTTTGCCTTTGTTTCACCCTCCAATGGCCGGCGGTGAGGGGCCACACATCATGGGGCGGGCTCAGCGTGGGGGCC
The DNA here is from genome assembly GCF_051225735.1 of Oryctolagus cuniculus. NCBI lineage: Eukaryota > Metazoa > Chordata > Mammalia > Lagomorpha > Leporidae > Oryctolagus > Oryctolagus cuniculus. The sequence continues at coordinate 40,723,240 of NC_142882.1, forward strand.
TCATCCGTGAATGAACTCCTCCTGGAAGTTGCTGATGTCCGTGCACCACGCTGATCCGAAGCCAGGAGCCAGATGCTTCTCTTGGTCTCCCATGGGGTGCAGGGCCCAAGCACTTGGTCCATCCTCCACTGCACTCCCGGGCCACAGCAGAGAGCTGGCCTGGAAGAGGGCAACCGGGACAGAATCCGGGGCCCCGACCGGGACTAGAACCTGGAGTGCCGGCGCTGCAGGCGGTGGATTAGCCTATAGCCTAGTGAGCCGCGGCGCCGGCTGCTTATTTTATTCTGTGATAAAACTTAGGTTAGTGATGTGGGTGAGGAGAGGGTTGGGTGTACAAGGCGCCTCATGCTAAGACAGGACAGCGCCTGATAGCACAGAAGCTGGAATCTAAGACTTCTGGCTGCTGAGAATATGCCCAGGAGATGTCCAGGTGGAAAGGGTGGATGAACTAGGCTTGATGTCACAGTTTCGTGCTACCTTGGGCATTCCCCTTTCCCTACCATAGCTAACACCAAGCTGCCTCCAAAGGGTCGGTCAACTTCTTTCTTAAATTATTGGGCCTGTGTGGACTAGAACTCCTACTTTTTTTTTTTTTTTTTTTTTTAAGATTTATTTGTTTATTTGGAAGGCAGAGGTGTTTTTTTTTGGGGGGGGGGAGGCGAGGCGAACCCCAAGGGCCTTTTTTAAAAACTAGGATCCCTGGGTCAGGGGGCGGGCAGGAGAGGGGGGCGGCTAGCAGCCCCCAGCCACAAAGTCAAAGTCCCGGAAGGCTGCCTGCTCGGCGGCGGTGAGGGGCCGTGCGTCGCGGGGCGGGCTCAGCGTGGGGCCTCGCCCGTGAACTCCTCGTGGAAGCTGCTGACGTCCGTGCGGCCGGCCAGCGTGGGCACGAAGGGTGGCGGCAGGGGCCGGGCCAGCAGGGCGTCCCAGCCCAGCGTCCTGAAAAACGGCTGCTTTTTGACATCCTCCGCGTCGCGCTCGCTGGACCCCAGCCGGCGCTCCGGCTTCCTCCCCAACAGCCTGCGCATGATGCCGATGGCTTCGGCCGGGAGGAAGCGGGGATAGCGTTCTTCATCGTTGACGATGCTGTCGAACACCGCTTCTTCGTCGTCCCCTGGGAACGGGGACTCGCCAGCCAGCATCTCGTAGAGCAGCACCCCTAGCCCCCACCAGTCCACGGCCCACGTGTATGACGTGTCCGTCAGCACCTCCGGCGCCAGGAACTCGGGGGTCCCACAGAAAGTGCTGGTCCGGTCCCCGTAGCCCATCCCCTCCTTGCAGAGCCCAAAGTGTGCAAGAAAGGTGGAGAGAAAGACCTTCCATCGAGAGAGGTCTTCCATCCACTGATTTACTCCCTAAATGGCCATAATGGCCAGGCTTGGCTTAAGCTGAAACCAGAAGCCCAAAACTCTATCCAGGTTCAGCAGGTGGGTGGCAAGAATCCAGGTGCTTGGGTCATCTGCTTCTGCTTTCTCAGGCTCATTAGTGGAGGGCTGGAAGTAGAACAGCTAGGACCCGAATCAGCCCTCATTTGAGATGCTAGCATTGCAGGTGACATCTTGATCCGTGTGCCACAATGCTGACCCCAGAGCTCCTCCTCTTGGTTCTCCTTAATACTGCTGAAGAAGGCTAGATCCTATGAGAAAACGTTGTTACATTCCCTTAGAAAACCAATCGTGCAGAATTTGAAAAACATGGAGCGTTTCTTTCAACAAAGCAGAGATTTATGAGCTTAAGCTAGCTGTTTTCAGATAGCTGCATGATGTTTTTCCTCTCTTGACCTAGTACTGTACTCTTACAATAAACTGTGTTCTGCTAATATTTTGACTCCAAATATGGGAATAATATCTCAGCTATCTAAATACTTTTTCTCGAAGAAGAAATTTTTACTTTGCTTCCTTCCAAAAATTCTTGTTTCATTAAAATTTCTCTCAGGCCCATCTTGCTGAGAATAATTATATGATAAGCTCTAGAAATATATTGGTTAAAGCAAATATACACACATATACAAGATTTAGCAACTTAAGGTTTAGAATCAAATAAAAAGGAATGAGAACTATGTTTCTCTTAAATTGATATTACTAGAAAAGAAGTGTAATGCGGTGGAAGACAGCTGGGGAATTGCTCATACAGGCCCTCGTTGTCTTTCTAATAATGACGGCTTGTATTTTTGCTCTTGTTGTTAACTAGTGGTACTAGGGGATTATCCGTTTTATTATGTTAACAAAAATCCAACTTTTTTTTTGCTTCATTGATTTTCGCTATTATTTTTCTTCATTTTATTTCATTCTAGTTTTTTTAACTTCTACTTATTTTGAGTTTAATTTGATATTCTTCATTAATTTTTAAGGCTTATGTTTCCCTCATTTATTTAATCTTTTTCTTATCTGACATAGTATTGTCATTTAAAGCTATAAATCCCCCAGTTAGTACTGTGCTTATGCATTTCACAAGTTATGACAAACTGGGCTAATGTTATCATTTAGTTTCAGATACTTTCTTATTTCCCTTGCGATTCCCTGTTTAACTCATGGGTTATTTGGAAGGATACTATTTCATTGGTAAATTTATTTTTGTCTTCCTACTTGAGAGATATTTTCACATACTATGGAATTCTGGGTTGGTAATTTTTTTCTTTCTTTGTTGTTTTTCACTAAGTCTCTAAATATATTCTGTTTTCTTCTGGCTTTCTTCTTTCTTTTGAGAAATCAACACTCATTATTTTTGTGGTTCTTCTATACATCTGTTTTTAAGGTCTGATTATTTCAGGATCTTTTTCTTTTTTTAAATTTTTATTTGTTTTTGTAGATTTAGTTATTTATTTGAATGGCAGAGTGAGAGAGAGAGAGAGAGAGAGAGAAATCTTCCATCCACTGGTTCACTCCCCAAATGGTTGTAACAGCCTGAGATGGGCCAGGCCAAAGCCAGGAGCCAGGAGCTTTTTCTGGATCTCCCACATGGGTGCAGGGGCCCAAGCACTTGGCCATCTTTCACTGCTTTCTCAGGCACATTAGAAGGGAGCTGGATTGGAAGTGGAGCATCTGGGACTGAAACCGGTGCCCATAAGGGATAGCAGCACCTCAGGCAGCTGCTTTACTGTCTACACCACAGCACTGGTGTCTTCTCTACTTCTAATCATAAGTCTGTTGATTGTGATGTGTCAATATTTTGCTTATTCTGCTTAGATTTGACTCTCTTTTCCCCAATTTTTGCATGTTTTGGAAAATTAAATTTAGGAAAATTTTATCCTGTGGATTTCAAATATGTTTGCAACCCCAGCCTTTCTATTTTCTCTTTCAGATTGCAATTTCAAATGCATTACGCCATGTGATGCTGTCCAACATTATGTTTTATCTTTTCCTATTTTCTTTTTCTGTGGCATAGTCCAGATTATATATTTCAACCTGGCATTCATTTTTCTGACTTGCTTTTGTCATCTCAATCAAATTAGAGTGAAATTTATTCTTTAATATATTGCAATTCAATTCTAAACTTTCCATCTGGGTCTAGACTTTAGTGTTCATTTCTATGCTAAGATTGTCCTGTATATCCTTGGTTTCCATATTTTTATTTATGTTTTGAATATTTAAGAAATGGTGACTGACATCTTGTTTGTTTTTTGTAACATTTCATTCCTCTCATGGCATGTTTGTTGACCGTTTCTGACTTTGCATATACTCCACACTGTCCTGTTTCTTCTTATCTTATAGTCCTTGAATTGTTAACATTGTGGATGATGTGTTCTGAATTCTGTCTCCCTCTGTTGAGTGTGCTGTTGTTTTCCTCTCCCTTGTGTTACTCACTGATCACTGTGAACTTCATGAGCTTTATTTTTATATCTTAGGCAGCTGCATTTCAATATCACCATGAATACAAGGAAAAACACTTAGGTCTGGGACATAGCCTATACTTGAAAGGTGCGGCTCTTTTAGATTGTCAGTGGAACGCCTGGGATTCCTAGAAGCCCTCTAAAGGGGTGCAAGTCACAGTCTCAGCTCTGCCTCCCTGGTAGGGACATCATCTAGGATAAACACGCATTCTTCCAGGCTTCAGCTAGCTCGCTTTCTACCAGCTTTCCTAGTCTCCCTGATTCAAGTGCATTTCAAGGTTTGCTAATGATTAAAGGCGTTTTTAAAAAATTCTTTTATTTATTTTCATTTTATTTGAAAAGCACATATAAGAAAAGAGAGAAAGATGAGAGAAGGAGAGATCTTCCATCCAATGGTTTACTCTCCAAGTGACTGCAACAGCTAGGGCTGTGCCAAGCAGAAGCCAGGAGCTCTGTGCTCAGTTCACGTCACCTATGAGGGTGGCAGGGACCCAACTACTTGAGCCATCAACCGCTGCCTGTCAGCATGCACATCAGCAGGAAGCAGGAATTGGGAACTCAGGCAAGATGTGCACCAGTCACACCTGTCTGTGATGCAGGCATCCCAAGTGACATCCTAGCTGTTGAAGTAATTCCCACCCTTAAGGGTATTGGGACACATATTAGGGGCACTATGCCCCAAATCTTTCTCCTTCATTTTATTTTCATTGTCAGATGTCCGCTCTTCTGGTAGCCCAAAATTTCATCTATGATACCCCAAGCTCATAAAATCAGAGATTTTTGCATTTCATTCTCCATGTTCTATGTTGTGTGGTCTTGGGAAAAGTCAAATGTTGAATTCCCGACAGTTTCTGTCTATTTTGTTTGTTGTTTACTGCTTCTAGGTTTCAAAACATTCTTTTTGTCTTCCAAGGTTACAATTATATTCCTAGTGGGCATCTTAGTCTGATAGAAACTATTCCATAATTACTGGAGCCAGAAGACTCTTAAGTTAATCATTTTGTATTTGAAGTTCCTCATAATGACAGTGGGTCCCAGCCACCTCTGCTTTCATCCAAGACTGGACCCTTTCTTCTGATTTTTTTCACAGCCCCTCACCAATGGCAGGCCTGCTCCCTCTGTGGGAACCAGGACCAGGCATCTCATTCTAGCTGTGTGGCTGCACATTGTTTGCTCAACTGTAAAGGGCTTATTTTGCTTTCAACCTCAGCTCACGTCTTCCTTGCATCCATCACTCATGATATTAAGAAAAGTGTGATTTATATTTCATGCAATTTCCTTATAATTAATATAAGGACTATTCAATTTATTATTAAGTACTTATTTATGTTCATATGGAAATATATAATATAAAATATAATTTATTTATATAATATATAATACTTATTATTTAATATTATATTTAATTTATAATTTAATATAAGGAATATATTAATATAATTAATTTATTTCATGTTTTTCTGTTTCTTAACTAGAAGGAGAAATGACCTGCCTTTATTTTATTTAATTTCATTTTTTAAAGATTAATTTATTTACTTGAAAGTCAGAGTTACACAGAGAAAGAAGAAGAGGCAGAGAGAGAGAGGTCTTCCATCTTCTGGCTCATTCTCAGTTGGCCGCAACGGCCGGAGCTGTCCAATCTGAAGCCAGGAGCCAGGAGCCCTCTCAGGGTCTCCATGTGGGTGCAGGGGCCCAAGGACTTGGGCCATCTTCTACTGCTTTCCCAAGCCATAGCAGAGAGCTGGATCAGAAGTGGAGCAGCCAGGACTCGAACTGGCACCCATATGGGATGCCAGCATTGCAGGCAGTAGCTTTACCCACTCTGCCACATGCCGGCCCCTATTTTATTTAATTTTGAAGATTATTTATTTTAAAGACAGAGTGACCAAGAGAGAGAATGAGGGAGAGAGATCTTTCATCTGCTGATTCATGCCCTAAGTGGCTGCAACAGCCACATCTAGTCCGGCCAAAGTCAGGAGCCTGTAACTCCTTCCTGGTCTCCTGCATGCTTGGCAGGGGCCCAAGTACCTGGGTCATCATTTGATGCTCTCCCAGTTACATTAGCAGGAAGGTGGATTGGATACAAGGTAGCCAGGGCTGGCACCGTGGCTCAATAGGCTAATCCTCTGCCTTGCTGCGCCGGCACTCCGGGTTCTAGTCCTGGTTGGGGCGCCGGATTCTGTCCCGGTTGCCCCTCTTCCAGGCCAGCTCTCTGCTGTGGCCCAGGAGTGCAGTGGAAGATGGCCCAAGTGCTTGGGCCCTGCACCCCATGGGAGACCAGGAGAAGCGCCTGGCTCCTGCCTTCTGATCAGCGCGGTGCACAGGCCGCAGCGCACCGGCCGCGGCGGCCATTGGAGGGTGAACCAATGGCAAAGGAAGACCTTTCTCTCTGTCTCTCTCTCTCTGACTGTCCACTCTGCCTGTCAAAAAAAAAAAAAAAAAAAAAAAAAAAAAAAAAAAAAAAGGCAGCCAGAATTCCAATTGGCATTCCAATATGGAAGGCTAGGATTTCAAGAGGTTGTTATGGAAATGGAAGTGGGCTGTTCATTTCACTTAGCATTTTAAAGAGACTGACCCATTTTCTCCAGGTTTCTGAAGATTTAGTGGAAAGTCAGTTTTCCCTCTTACTGTTGTTTCATGGAGATAATGCAACTTTTTTCTTCTTTTTCCTTTTTTTTTCCAGACTGTATTCTTTGTGATTTTCAGAAGTTCTACTGTGAATTGTTTAGATGTCATTTTCTGTTTTTAATTGTATTTGAATTTTGTAGTACCATTAGAATTCATACCTCAGCATCTTTCATAGATTTGAAAGTTCTTGACTTTTATATTATATACCCCTCAACTTGTATACTCAATTACATATTTATTCAGAATTTTCACTATGTTAGTACATTTCTCATTCTCTTTTATAATTTTCATTCTCCCTTTTCTCTACAATCTGGATATGTTCTACTTGTATTCTATTTGGCTTAATAATCTTCCTTTTGATTCCTTTGTTAATCATTTCTTAATGAAGTGTTTAGTGTCTCAGGAAGTATTGTGTTGGTCCTCAAATATTTTTATGATTAGCATAATAATTTAATTTAATTTAATTTTGGTGATCTTTATTCTTCAATATATTTTTTTAAAAAGATTTGTTTTATTTGAAAAGCAGAGTTACAGAGAGACGAGAGAGAGTGAGAGAGACCTTCCATCTGCTGGTTCACTCTTCAAATGACCTCAAAGGCCTGGACTCAGTGAGTTCAAACCCAAGAGCTGAGACCTTCATCTCCCACATGGGTGCAGGGACCCAAGGACCATCTTCTACTGCTTTCTCAGGTCATTAGTAGGGAGATGACTGGGGAGTGGAACAACTGCGACACCAGCCAGCGCCCATATGAAATGCTAGCATTGCAGGTGGCTGCTGTAAACTGCTGTGTCACAACACCAGCCCCAATTTGAAAAGATGGGAGGAAGAAAGGAAGGAAGGAAGGAAGGAAGGAAGGAAGGAAGGCCGGCCGGAGGGAGGGAGGGCGAAGATAATGCAGAACCCCTGGGCCTCAAAGTGGCACCCATGGCACCAGTCCAAATTTTACCAAGCATCCGAGGTATCTTGACAATCTTATGCCCTACTACTTCTCTGAAGGAACAGAATTGGAATAATCAGGGAGCTATTAGAAATATAAAATCCTTAGGCCAGTGCCACAGCTCACTAGGCTAATCCTCTGCCTGCGGGGCTGGCACTCCAGGTTCTAGTCCCGGTTGGGGCACCAATTCTGTCCCATTTGCTCCTCTTCCAGTCCCGCTCTCTGCTGTGGCCCAGGAGGGCAGTGGAGGATGGCCCAGGTGTTTGGGCCCCTGCACCTGCATGGGAGACCAGAAAGAAGCACCTGGCTCCTGGCTTCGGATCGGCACAGTGCGCCGGCCATGGCAGCCATTTGAGGGGTGAACCAACGGAAGGAAGACCTTTCCCTCTGTCTCTCTCTCTCTCACTGTCTAACTCTGCCTGTCAAATTAAAAAAATATTATTGCATGTGACCTTTAGTCTATAGGAAATATGATTTCTTCCTGGTTCTTAAGTATATTTTCTCACCTGTCATATTGTATTTATTTGTTTTTTCCTATCTATAATTGTTTTTACCCTACATACTTTATTTACATTCAAAATTATCAACTTCTCTACTTAATATGATGACACAGAGATCTAAGCTTTCCTTCTTTCTTATCTGCAGCCCTGAGTTTATACAAGTCAAACACAAGTAATATTTTTATTATGTGTATTCTATCACTGCTAAATGCTCTTCTCGAGCTGAGAATCATATTATCATATTCTTTAAAAATAATTCTCTATCACACTACCTTCTACAAGGTTTTGCTCCATTTTGAATGGGTGAGACATTGGTGAGATTTAGAGTTAGAATTGGTATTTCAGGGAACGCACATTATGTAAAACGCAGTTGTACATTAGGTTAACCTTCATCCTGCCCTACCCCTGAAGGGTTTTTCTTGACCTTGGCAGGCCATTAAAGGAAAGACCATCTACACTAGAAGCAGAAGTGTAGCAACCAAATGCAAAATGACTGCCTGGCAATACCCAGACTTGTCTCAACTACTCACCGTAGCAATATTAGAGTTCTTCCAGGAATGTCTTATTTTCTCCCGTTAATTTCAGTGTGTGGGATACTGAACTGGTAGCTGGTTATAAGCATTAGAACCACCAGAGGTTTTGGGATATTAAGAAAGGAGCACATTAACAACAAATCAGCAAATGAAAGACTTGCTTGTAATTAACCTTCAGATCCCAAGCCCAGTTAGCTCTCTGGGAAAAATAAAATTAGCATCAATTATGAGAAAATGTGTTGGTACAAGTTATTAAATAGCATATTCCTTCCAATAAGACGCATCCAATTATTGTTGTATTGCTAAGGAAGGGTATGAAATTGCTCCCAGAGAAAAAGCAGAAGCAGGCGTGCAAGATGATGAGCAGGCAGATAGCTTAGGGCTCGCCCTGTGTAAGCTGAGTCCCTGGGAGGTGGTAGGTTTTTATGGGAGGTGATCTATTGGTGGCTGGAAGAGTGCTTGACCCCTGAATTGCTAATGACTCATTGTGAAGTTATCAATTAGCCAAACTCACTGCTACTTGTAATTCTTTTAATTTATCTTTTTCCTAATGCAGCTCTTTAAATGTTTTTTTTTTTTTTTTTTTTTTTTGACAGGCAGAGTGGACAGTGAGAGAGAGACAGAGAGAGAAAGGTCTTCCTTTTTGCCGTTGGTTCACCCTCCAATGGCCGCCGCTGCAGCCGGCGCACCGCGCTGATCCTGGCAGGAGCCAGGAGCCAGGTGCTTTTCCTGGTCTCCCATGGGGTGCAGGGCCCAAGCACCTGGGCCATCCTCCACTGCACTCCCTGGCCATAGCAGAGAGCTGGCCTGGAAGAGGGGCAACCGGGACAGAATCCGGCGCCCCAACTGGGACTCGAACCCGGTGTGCCGGCGCCGCAAGGTGGAGGATTAGCCTATTGAGCCACGGCGCCGGCTTTTAAATGTTTCATTAGTCTACTGAAACTAAACTTTGCCGAGATGTTATTATTTCACTTCACTGAGAATATAAAGCTGCTGAAACTCCCTCAGCTTGCTTCCAGTGCGTTTCAAAGTCCCCTTCCATCTTCAGCGATCTTCCTTTCATATCAATTGGTTTTGAAAAGTAGAAGTTTGTTATCTCACATAACACTGGGGTTGATATTATTTAGTAAGATCCAAATGTATTCCATGTTTCTATTCCTAAGTCCTTTCTGTATTGAATTTGTCTGCAGACTTTAACTCCAGTGATGACTGTCACAGCTGCAAGTTGCAAACATTACACAAAAGGGTACAGGAAAACAGGAGGACTGTGTTCCTCAGTGTCTCCTTCTGCGACCACGACCAGCACCCAGCTCTTCACATTCTCTGCCGTGCCCTTTCCACCACTGAAGCCTCCCCTCCTTCCTTCCTTTTCCCCCTTGGCACCATGGGCACCCTGTGAGTTTCACTTCTTCACGTATTGTCTTCATCCTCGAACAATCTGTGCTTTTCTAGAGGGAGGGGATTCTGCTTTAAAAAAAAAAAAGATTTATTTATTTATTTGAAAGTCAGAGTTACACAGAGGAGGAGAGGCAGAGAGGAGAGGGAGGAGAGGCGGGGGGGGGGGTCTTCCATCCGCTGGTTGACTCCCCAATTGGCCGCAACGGCTGGAGCAGCGCTGATCCAAAGCCGGGAGCCAGGAGCTTCTTCCAGGTCTCCCACGCAGGTACAGGGGCCCAAGGACTTGGGCCATGTTCCACTGCTTTCCCAGGCCATAGCAGAGAGCTGGATGGGAAGAGGAGCAGCCAGGACTTGAATCAGTGCCCTTATGGGATGCTGGCACTGCAGGCCAGGGTGTTAACCCACTGTGCCATAGTGCCGGCCATGCTTGCTTTTTTCATTGCTGTCCTCCCTGAAAATGTTGTGCCCTCAGCTCCTCATTTCATCTCACTCATTCCATCCTTGTCTGTGACACAGAAAACTAGTTTATTTCTTTAAATTTCCCATTTCTGGTGGCAGTATATTTTTCTCAATTGTCTTTTACTGCTATGGACACTATTCTGACTTCTCTGCTTTATCCTCTGCCTCCTTGAGAGATGATGAATATAATCCTGCTGTGTGTCACTTGCAGCACAACTGTTTGTTTTTTTTTTTGTTTTTTTTTTTTTTGACAGGCAGAGTGGACAGTGAGAGAGAGAGACAGAGAGAGAAAGGTCTTCCTTTTTGCCGTTGGTTCACCCTCTAATGGCCGCCGCTGCAGCCGGCGCACCGCGCTGATCCTGGCAGGAGCCAGGAGCCAGGTGCTTTTTCCTGGTCTCCCATGGGGTGCAGGGCCCAAGCACCTGGGCCATCCTCCACTGCACTCCCTGGCCATAGCAGAGAGCTGGCCTGGAAGAGGGGCAACCGGGACAGAATCCGGCGCCCCAACCGGGGCTCGAACCCGGTGTGCCGGCGCCGCAAGGTGGAGGATTAGCCTATTGAGCCACGGCGCCGGCTCACTTGCAGCACAACTGTTTATGGTAGTCATCCAGGTACTAATGCAGCAGACATGAAATCAAACATGTATAGAGCCTCTTAGATGGGCAGTAGGTGTTCTGGCCAGAACTTAACACAAAGTTCCTCATAGTCACAGACAGATTTGGAAGTATACTCCCATTGCAAACCCAGAAAGGGACGGCACTGAAATTCTTTGGCAAACTGTTTTCCAGGAAACTTGTGATCACAGCACTGCTGTTCACATAGAGAGTCAAAGTGCCCTGGCAACTTTTAAATTCCTTAACTGACCACCCACGATGTGTCTGACACCTGCTGAGGCTCCAACCCTCCAGCTAGGATGGCAAGAAGAATTGCAGGATGCACTGCTACATTTTAATTTCAGGGGCCAGCATGTGGCATAGTGGGTAAAGCTGCCACCTTCATGCCTGCATCCCATATGAGTGCTGGTTTGAGTCCCAGCCGCTCCACTTCTCATCCAGCTCCCTGCTCATGCACCTGGGAGAGTAGCAGAGGATGGCCCATGTTCTTGGGCCCCTGCACTCACATGGGAGATGAGAAGAAGCTTCTGGCTCCTGGCTTCAGTGTGGCCCAGCTCTGGCTGTTGCAGCCATTTGGGGAACAAATCAGCAGATGTAAGAGTTCTCTCTCTCTCTCTCTCTGTAACTCTGCCTTCAAATAAATAAAATAAAATCTTAAAAAATTTTAAATTTTAATTAAATAAGTTTTATAAAGTGACAATTGTTTCCTAAATGCCTTAGGAAGCAATATTTACAATTAAACATAGTCATTGTTTATCTGAAATGAAAATTTAACTCAACACCCTGGGTGTTTTTGTTAGTATAAACCTCAAAAAATTTCCTTCCCTCTATTTTCCCAGTTTATTCTTTCATATTGACCTTTTGTTGGCTGACCCCTAAGACTGGTCCAGAGAATCATGGGACCTAAGAAGGATTTACTGCAATTTCTTTCCTTTCTTTTCCTTAGTTTAGGTTTTTGTGCCTTTTCCACTTTTTTAAAAGATTCATTAATTTATTTGAAAAGTCAGAATGACAGAGAGAGAGAGGGAAGAAGAGAGAGGGAGATCTTTCATCTACTATTTTACTCTTCAAATGCCTACAATGGTCAGGGATAGGCTGGGCCAAAGGCGGGAGCCAGGAACTCCGTCTGGGTCTCCTACATCGAGTGACATGAATCCAAGTATTTGGACCATCACCCTCTGCCTCCCACATGCTTTAACAGAAAGCTGGATCAGAAGTGGGGTAATTACGATTTGAACAAAAAAAAAATGTTCTTTCCTAAAAGTTCATTGATAGAATATTTTGAGGGGAGGGAATCAAAATTACTAAGGAACAGAGATTTGAAAGTGCCATAGTCATGTGTAAAAAAAACTTTGCATTTAGTATACACTATAGGATATTTTTATTGTATTTGTTCAGTGGAAACAGGACTAGATGGTTTTGGGAGAAACCAATCTGTGAAATCTTTATCAATTTTTCAGGTTAGAAGCAGTAATTAGTTTCATATATGTTATTTTCAAAAGTTTTCTGGTTTTGCAGCCTGGTACTGGCACAAAAACAAACGTGTAGACCAATGGAGCAGAACAGAAAACCCAGAAATAAGTCTATGCATCTACAACCAAGGAGCTAAAAATCAATACCTGGAGCAGAGACAGTCTCTTCAACAGATGGTGGTGGGAAAACTGGATTTCCACATGCAGAAGTATGAATCAAGAACCCTATCTCACTCCTTATACAAAAATCCACTCAAAATGGATAGCAGACCTAAATCTATGACCCAATAACTTTACAATATATTGACAAAGGCAAAGAGTTCTAGGGAAAAAATCACAGAGCCACAGAGCATCAAAGCCAAAATTGACAAATGGGATTACATCAAATTGAGGAGCTTCTGTACTGCAAAAGAAACAGTTAGCAAAGCGAAGAGGCAACTGACAGAACAGGAGAAATTATCTGCAAGCTATGCAACTGATTAAAGAGCTCAAGAAACTCAACAATGAAACAAACAACCCAGTTAAGAGATGGGCAAGGACTTAAACAGGCATTTTTCTGTATTTCAATTATTATTACTTTATGAGTCAATGAATTACCCCTTGCTGTTGGTAGTAGTACTTTTTTCTAAAATGTTCTGGGAATTTGGTATGATATGAGGAATTTGTAACCTTCCTGGTAAAGAAACTTTGCAGAAATTTCCAACCAAAAATAAATGGTTTCTCTTTCACAGTCTAAACTTTTCTCTGCTAGTAACATTTTAACTGGTGCTCCAAATTTTGTGTTTGTATTTTCTTTTTTATTTTTGCGAATTTCCTGAACAAATCTTTGGCAAAATTCATTCCTCCCTTTGCTGGAACCCCATTCCCATGTAGGATGGAATGGAAATTGCCCTCTACCCTGTGAAGCTTTGCTGGAATGAACTGACAGCAAATAGAATGAATGGGAGAAAAAGCACACACATTTATCAAGGTGCAAAAGGGGAAAATCACATCACAGAGGTCCAACACAATTCAGACTAATCCACCTCCTCCCTGTTTTCTATCAGGAAGGGGGAGAATGGGAATGCCAGCGGAAGGGTCCATTATTGTTCTTGAACTCAACAGAAAAGCAGGAAAAAAGGCTATGGGATCCATAGAGCAGACGATGGTGGTAAGACTGAACTAGGGAACAAGCTGTCCAGGTGTGCAGGAACCTGTGGTAGGAGTGGAGCTAATGAAGGCTCAAGGAAGGGCCCTGGAGCTGGCGTAGCTGTCTGTTCTTTGGTGGATCCTGTCTTTAGGCAGGAAAGAGGACTTCACGGAAAGTCTTTCCTTGAGCTCAGTGGGAGAGTTCAGGGGAGAAGCCAGCCAAGGTCAGAGGGTCCTTGATTCTGAGCTTGCTTTTAAGGCCTTTTAATTTCCTTTAGGTCAACTCACTCAGCATGCCAAGACTACCGTATTTTAGGGGTGTCATTGTCCAGTCCCTGTGGGGAGCAACTCGGACTAGACTAAGTTACTGGAATTAAGACTTATTCTATGCATCTGCTCTCCCACAATATGGCGCTGAGAAGGGAGAAACAGCTTCTACACAGCTGCCTCCAGTTCAACCAATAAACTGTAGGACCTGCTCCTGATTGGAGGAGAGCAGTGTACTCGGCGTGTGGGTAGCAGAGTTGGGATTGGTGGAAGAGGACTATAAAGGAGGAGAGAGACAACATGCACCAGAAACATCTAACGGGAACATCCAAATAACATCTGAGCAGCCCCCGAGAGAGCCGGCTGGCGGTGTGCCGCTCCCCCGCGGAAGTGGGGAATGTGGCAGGGGGAACCGCCCTTCCACGGAGGTGGAAGGGTCGGTAGCCAACCCGGGAAGAACCAGCAGCAAACCCGGGGAGGGCCGAGCAGACGAAAGAACAGCGCAGGGTCCTGTGTCGTTCCTCCACGAAGAGGGGGAGCGACAAGTCCCCACCACTGCTGAGTGTTTCCAGGCCTCCACTTACTGGAGATGCACAGGGAGCCTCTGAGGAGCTGCACAGCTCTGCTGTGCACCAGGGAGCGATGGGAGGGGAGGGCACAGGTGGAGAGGAAACCTGAGGAGCAGGGCTGAGATTCTGGCTGATTGCTTGGCTTGGCTCTCACCCTCTGTCCCCAGGTTTCTGAGAGCAGACACCCTTCCATAAGAGAGAAAGATGCTTGGCTTCTCTACCGAAACCAACCTGGAAAATTTTCCTGTAATGAAATGGTTTGAGAACCCCTCCCCTCTTTTTATTCATTCTCACCTGTATTCACTGTAGATGATATTTTTGGAACTCTACAGCACTTTCCATATTACAGTAAAGAAAAGAACATCTTTATAAGGTATATGATTGTGTTAAAAGTAAAAAAATGCTGATTGTGTTTTAGTAATTAGTTTCTAATCAAATCTACCACTTTTATCAACTATTTCTTTTTATGGTTTGGGACTGATTTATAAATTACTCATTCTCCATGGAAATCATTGAAATTTATTAGGAATAGATTTTTTCAGCAAATATGACAAGGAAAATAGGAAAAACAACAGATCTAGTATATTGAGGTATATATTATTGAGGTATATATACATTAGATTAATGCTTGGCGTAGTGGGTAAAGATACTGCCTGCATTACTGATATGCGATATGGACACTGGTTCGAGTTCAGGCTGCTCCACTTCCAATCCTGCTCCCAGCTAATCATCCTGTGAAAGCAATAGAAAATGATCCAAGTGTTTGGGCCCTTGTACCTCCATGGGAGGCTCAGATGAAGCTCCCGGCTCCAGGCTCCTGGCTCCTGGCTCCTGGCTTCAGGCTTCAGCCTAGCCCAGCCCTGACCACTGCAGCCCCTTGGGGAGTGAATTAGTGTATGGAAGACCTCTCTCTGTCTCTGTAACTTTGACTTTCAAATAGATAATGAAAAAAATCTTTTAAAAAATTTTGTATGTACCAATTGAGATAGGAATGTCTTCTGTAAAGTTACAAAGTAAAGAGAATGTATTTCCATGACATACTCTGTATGTAAGTAACAGCCCATCTACATTTGAATGGAAAACTATACTGAGAAAAATAGATTAAGAATTTTATGAATTCTCATTCAAATATGTAGCATTCATTTCACTGAATATAACTTTAGTTTCTATTTATGAACTTGGAAGCATTCATTAATAGCATGACAATGTGTATGCTTTAGGCTTCTGTAAAAAAAAACTTTTCACATAACTTAAAATTAACTCCTTTTAAAAAAATGAATTTAAGAGGCAGAAAGACAAAACACAAAAACAAACAAACAAACAAAAAAACGCTTTCATCCCTGGATCCATTACCCAAATGCCTGCAACAGCTGGGGTCAGCCAGGCCAAAACTGGGAGTTGGGAACTCAATCCTCAATCCAGGTCTCCCACACTGGGGGCAGAGACCTGACCACTTGAGTCATCACCTGCTGCCTCCCAGGGTGCATATTGGCAGGAAGCTGGAAACAGAGCAAAGCCAGCACTTGAATCCAAGCTCCAAGCAGTCCTACATGGGATGCTGGCATTCCAACCTGCAGCTTAACCACTTGGCCAAATGCCTGCCCCCAAATCAACTCTTTCTAAAGCAAACAATTTAGTGGCATTTGGTAGATTCAGTGTGTGTGACAACTGTGTCTAATTACAGCATTTTATCCTTGCAAATGAAAACCCTGTGCTCATTAAGCAATTGCTTTTTGTTTCCACATTTCTGAACTCCCAGCCCTGGAAAATCACCAATCAGCTTTCTGTCCCCTATGAATTTACCTCTTTTACCTATTTAATTCAAATGGAATCTTATAAGCCCAGTCTTGTATTGGGCTTTTTTCACTTACCACAGTGCTTTCAAGGTTCAATTATGTTGTACCATGTATCAGTATTTCATTCACTTCTGTGGATACATCATAACTCCACTGTGTGTTTAGACTATATCCTGTATATTCACCCTAAGTGGCCATTTGAACTATCCTTTGGTTATTCTCAACAGTGCTGCTATAAATGTCTTTGTCCAAGTATTTTTTAAGTATCCTTTTTCTTTTTTTTTTCTTTCTTTCTTTCTTTCTCTCTCTCTCTCTCTCTCTCTCTTTCTTTCTTTCTTTTGACAGGCAGAGTGGACAGTGAGAGAGAGAGAGAGAGAGACAGAGAGAAAGGTCTTCCTTTGCCATTGGTTCACCCTCCAATGGCTGCCACGGCCGGCGCACCACGCTGATCTGAAGCCAGGAGGCAGGTGCTTCTCCTGGTCTCCCATGTGGGTGCAGGGCCCAAGCACTTGGGCCATCCTCCACTGCCTTCCTGGGCCACAGCAGAGAGCTGGACAGGAAGAGGGGCAACCAGGACAGAATCTGGCGCCCTGACCGGGACTAGAACCCGGTGTGCCAGTGCCGCAAAGCGGAGGATTAGCCTAGTGAGCTGCTGTGCCGGCCTTAAGTATCCTTTTTCAACTAGGACTAGGAGTAGGGTTGTAAAGTCATATGATAATTCCATGTTTAACTTTTTTCTAAGAAATTTTCATTTTATATGAAAGGCATAGTTACATAGAGAGAGAGAGAGAAACAATCTTCCATCCACTGGTTCACTCCCCAATGACTGCAACAGCCAAGGTTGGGTCAGGTTGAAGCCAGGAGCCAGAACTTCACCCAGATCTCCCACATGGGTACAGGGACCAAGCACTTGGGCCATCCTTCAATGATCCCAGGCACACTAACAGGGACCTGGTTTGGAATTGGAGTAGCTAGGAATTGAACCGGCGCCCATATGGGATGCCAGCACTGCAGGTGGCAGCTTAACCTACCATGCCACACCAGCCCCTATAAGTTTACCTTTTTGAGAAACCAGCAAACTGTTATCCACAGTGGCTGGGCCATTTTATATTGCAGTGACTAATGGATGGTGGTTCCAATTGCTCTACATCCAACCAATACTTGTTTTGTTTGTTTGTTTTGATAGTAATCATTATAGTGGTGTTAAAGTGGTATCCCACTGTGATACATTGATTCCTATTTCCCTCGAGAGAATCTTTGCATGTGTTTTTGCCCATTTGTTTATCTGGTTATTCTAGTTCAGCATATTATTAAACTTGTTTTTTGTTTGTTGTTTGTTTGCTTGAGTGATAAAAGATCTCTGTAATCTATGTACTCTTCATATATATGAACTGTATCTCATTCTGTAAAACATCTTTTCACTTTGTGGAATATGTTATTTAATACTTTAAAATTTGAAGATTTTTTTCCTAAAAAAAATTTACTTATTTCATTTTAATTGTCAGGCAGAAAAACAGAGAAAGAGTGATAGAGACAGACAGAATGATAGACAGGTAGGTCCTCCAACCACTGATTCACCCCCTCAAAAGCCTGCAATGTAGTTCTGGGCCAGAATGAAGCCAAGATCTCAGAACTCAAACCAGATCTCCTGCATGTGTGGCAGGGACTCGACGACTTGAGCCATCACATGCTGCCTTCCAGAGTGCAAATGAACAAGAACTGGAATCAGAACCAGAACTCAAATTCAGACACTCTGATACTGAATGATGCATCCCAAGTCCTAACTTCTGTATGATTTTGATGAGATTTAGTGTATCTGTTTTTTTCTGTTGCTCAGTGTTCTAGTTCTTAAGAATCCTTTGCTTCATCCAAGGTCATGAAGATTCACCCTTTGGTTTTTGTCTCTGAATCTTTAACCTTCAATTGTTGATTTGAATAGAGTAAATTTTTGTACAGTATGAGGTAGGACTTCAACATCATTCTTCTGCATGCAGATGTCCAACATGATTTGTCAAAAAGGCTATTCCCTCCACGTTGAATAATCTCGGTACTCTTATCAAAATCAGTTGGAACTAGATGTATGGATTTATTTCTGGAGCTCAATTCTAATCAATTGGTCTACACTGCTATCCTAGGTCAGTTCCAAACTGTTTTAACTACTGTAGCTTTATAGTAAATTTTATTCCTTCTTCTTTTTTCTAAATTGACAGACACAATTGTGTTTTTTATTATGTACAAATTAATATTGTAGAGTATTCATATATTCTTTTTAAATTTATTTTGTTTATTTGATAGAATTACAGAGAGAGGTAGAGACAGAGAGAGAGAGGTCTTTCATCCTCTGGTTCACTCTCCAGATGGCCGCAACGGCAGGAGCTGCACCTATCTGAAGGCAGGAGCCAGGAGCTTCCTCCAGGTCTCCCACATGGGTGCAGGGGCCCAAGGACTTGGGCCATCTTCTACTGCTTTCCCAGGCCATAGCAGAGAGCTGAATCAGAAGAGGAGTAGCCTGGACTAAAACCAGCACCCATATTGGATGCCAGCATTTCAGGTCAGGGCTTTAACCTGCTGCGCCACAGCACTGGCCCCATTCATATATTCTTAAATGGTTTAAATTTTGCCAGTAAACATGATTTCTCACATAGTTTTCTCATAATGACAATAGTTAATACCGTATTATCTTCTTGAACATTGTAGTAAATTTTTAAATTGGAAAGAGGAAGTTCAACCTTATTCTCCATATTCAGTATTACCTTGGCTGTTTAGGCCCTCCTGCCAATCTATATGTGAATGTGAGTTTTGACTTTCCCACTTCTACACAAAGACTTTTAGATTTATAAATCAGAGATTGTATCAAATGTGTAAATCACTTCAGTAATATTGTCATTGGATGGCTGGGTTCAAATTCTTATCTCTGATCAAGGAAAGAGTTTGAGAACGTGATGTAAGCCAAGGTTAATAAAGTAATAAGACATTGTTAACAAAGCAGAAGCAAGCACTGGAGAGGCAGTGTGGGCATGCTTCAGTGTGAGCTGTGCCCAGCAGGTTCATGGATATCCCTTTCTATGATTTCAAAAGAGCAGAGGGATTGAATATTCACAGGGAGCAGTATTTGGGTTGAAATTTGAGTACCAGCCATTTTCTTGTCTTTTTTTGGAAATCTCAGAAAGTTTGTGGAAAAACGAAATAAAAGATAAAGTTATTTTAATGTACACATTGGAAAATTCTTAAGTATGCCTTTTTGTTGTTGTTGTTATTTACAAGTTCCATGTACTCTGTGAAGATTTCTTATTCTTGTTGTCCTCTTGGGTATCTGCTAGTGAGAAATGTCTATTCAGATAATTTACACATTTAAAATATGTGAGTTTTTGGCTGTTGAATTTTTTTGAGTTTCTCACATATTCTGGGCATTAATCTATTGTGAGATGATTACACTGTTAATATTTTCTACCATTTTTCAGCTGTCTATATATTCTGTCAATTATTTTGTCTGCTGCGCAGGGAGGGTCTCAAAGAAATGTCTGCACTTCCATGTTCACTGCAACACTATTCAAAATACATTAAGTATGGAAACAACAACGTTCCATCAAGAGATGAGTAGATAAAAAACCCACATATATACACAACAGAATATTATTCAGTCATAAAAAGGAGTGGAGTCCTTTTGTGTGAGGCAACATAGATGGCAATGGAGAACACTGTGTTTAGTGATATAAGCCAGGCACAGAAATACAAACATTGCATGTTCTGACTGATATGCAGAAGACGAGAGTAGAAAAGGGGTCACTGGAGGCAGCAGGGAAGCTGGAGGCAGAGATAATGGGAGGCTACATAAAGAGCACTAAACTACAGGGAGGAGGGAAGAGTTCTAGGGTTACAGTTTATCACAAATCTTATAAAGAATCAGGAGAAAAGAGTTCAAAGACTTTCAAAAAAAAGAAATTACAAATGCATAACAAGATGCAAATAATTACTCTTATTTGATCATTGAATGTTGTATACATGTTTGAATTGTTACACCATACCTGATAAATATGTACAATTATTATGTGCTAGTTTTAAAAAGAAATTCTATAGTATGTCTACATAAATATAGTCTATGATCTTTGACAAAGTTACAAAAACATTCAAATGGTAGTAAAGCAATTGGTCATCTTTATGCAAAAAATAAATAATCTAGACAGAATCTGCACACCTTTCACATAAACTAATGCAAAATAAATCAGATTGAAGTGTAAAATGCAATTCTACAAAATTTCCATAAGGTAAGATTGGAGACTGTCTTGCTGATACTGTATTTGATCACGACTTTTTATAGGGAAGGACAAAAAAGTTCTATGATAGAAAAAGTATAAGTTGTATTTTATTAAAGTGAAAAACTTGGGGCCAGCGCTGTGGTGTAGCAGGTAAAGCCACCACCTCTAGTGCCGGCATCCCATATGGGTGCTGTTCGAGTCCTGGCTGCTCCACTTCCAATCCAGCTCTCTGCTATAGCCGGGGAAAGCAGTGGAAGATGGCTCAAGTCCTTGGGCCCCTTCAGGAGACCTGAAAGAAGCTCCTGGTCCCTGACTTCAGATGGGTGCAGCTCTGGCCAATGCAGACAATTGGAGAGTGAACCAGTGGATGGAAGATTCTCTCTCTCTCTGCCTCTCCTTCTCCCTCTGTGCAACTCTGACTTCCAAATAAATAAATAAATTTTTAAAAAATAAAGTGAAAAACTCTTGCTCTATGAAAGGCATTATAAAGACAATAAAAATATAAACCAAAGACCGGAGACAATATTTGCAAAGCACCTAATGAAGGTATTATATCTAATATACGCAAAGAAATCATGACATTCAACAATTAAGAAACAAGTGAATTAAGAAATGGATAGAAATTCTGAACAAACAGTAGATGGTAGAATCTATACATGAAAAAAATGAAGCATAAGAATATTTGGTCAGGGCCTGGTGCCATGGCTCACTTGGTTAATCCTCTGCCTTTGGGCACCGGGTTCTAGTCCTGGCTGCCCCTCCTCCAGTCCAGCTCTCTGCTGTGGCCCAGGAGGGCAGTGGAGGATGGCCCAAGTGCTTGGGCCCCTGCACCGGCATGGAAGACCAGGAAGAAGCACCTGGCTCCTGGCTTTGGATTGGCGCAGTGCTGGCTGTAGCGGCCATTTGGGGGGTGAATCAATGGAAGGAAGACCTTTCTCTCTGTCTTTTTCTCACTGTCTATAACTCTACCTGCCAAATAAATAATAAAGAAAAAATTGAACATCAACAAAACAAGATACCAGTACATACCTATTAGAAATTTTTTAATTCAAAGAACTGAATAGCAAATGCTGGCAAGAACGTGGAATAACAGGAACTGTCATTTATTCCTGGTAGGGGTGCAAAAATGGCACAGCCACTTTGAAAGACAATCTGGTAGTTTCTTATAAACCTAAAATCTTACCATATATCATGCTCCTAGATATGCCCCCTTTTGACTTAAAATTTTATACTAATGCAAAAACCTGCATAGACATAGTTATGTTAATTTATTTCATAATCTTCAAAAATTGGAAGCCACCAAGTTGTCCCTCAGTGGACAAGTGGATAAGCAGGCTGTGGTACATCCATACACTGGAGAATGATCCATCAATACACAGAAACGTACTATGCAGAGGAAAGTCATGTGGTGCCGCTAGTTAAGCTCCTGTTTGTGATGTCTGCATCCCATATCAGAGTCCTGAGTCAAATCCTGGCTATTCCATTTCCTTTCCAGCTTTCTGCGAGTATGGCTGGCAAGATGACCAAAGCACTTGGGCCCCATCCACTTACCTGGAGTTCCTGGCTATGTGCTTCAACCTGGCCCAACCCTGGTTGTACTGTATGGGACACACTGAAGCTATAGTAATAGCTAATTAAGGCTTTTTTTTAATTTAGGGAGTAGATATTTAGTCTAGTTATTAGGTGCTGTGGCATAATGGGTTAAGTTGTGACTTGCAATGGTGGTATTCCATATCAGAGGACAGGTTTTAGGCCTGGCTGCTCTGCTTCCAATTCAGCTCCCTGCCACTGTGCCTGGAAAAGCAGCAGAAGGTTGCCCAAGTGTTTGGGTTCCTGCCACCCATGTGGGAGACCTGGATGTTGCTGGAATTTGGGGTGTAAATTAGCAGATGGGACATCTCCATCAGTCTGTCTATCTGTCTGTTTATCTCTGTGTGTTCGTCTGTTTTCTCTCTCTATCTCTCTGCCCTCAAATAAATTTTGAATTTTGAAATAAGGAAAATATATCTTAAGATATAAAACAGGCTATATATGAACTAAATGTGGGCCATAATCTTCAATATTAATAGATCACTTGCAGCTGTGGTTCAAAGGTAAGTTTAATAAATTTACAGGATAAGATATCCCATCATTTCAGCATTTTCAAAGATGATATCCAGAATATTAATACATATTCCATGTTTATTTTTTAAAAAGATTTTATTTATTTATTTGAGAGGGAGAGACAAGAGAGAAAGATCTTCTATCTGCTGGTTCACACCCCAAATAACCACAAGAGCTGGGGCTGGGCCAATATAAAGCCAGAAACCAAAATCCAAGAACTTCTCCTGGGTCTCCCATGCAGGTGCACTTGGGCCATCCTCTACTGTCTTTGCAGGCTATAGCAGAGAACTACATTGGAAGTGGAGAAGCTGGGACTCGAACCAGTGCCCATGTGGGATCCTAACACTGCAGGCTGCATCTGTGCCTGCTATGCCACAGAGCCAGGGCCCTCCAAGCTTACTTTTTAAAGCTAACCTTTCATGCTGTTGTTTTATAATAAGTCAATGGGCAGTTTTAACAACTATGACAATTAAGTACCAATTCCATGTCAATATGACACTAGTTCCTAGGGAAATCTGTCAGCTTCCTCTTGGCAGGTTGGTAACAATGGACTATTTTTTTCAGATAGGACACCCACCCTGGAGCTGCCTCTACTCAGTGCTTCTGGCAAACTATCCTGGCTGGACATACAGAATGCCTTATCCACCATTATGGTTTCCACCCGGCATTTTCCCAGGTGAATGTTCATTTTTTACTTTCCCTCTCAGAGTTACATAATTATTGAGTGCATGCATGTTTTCATCAAGTACAGAACTAAGGATTCAAATAAAATTAAGTAAGACTTCTATCCCTGAAGAGGTTACAGTCAGGCTAGGATAAACACATATAAATACAGAATGGTGTTTGGGCCCCCTTGAGATTACACTGCAATCAAATTAGTATAAATAGAAAAGACTCTTCATTTAGGGTTTGCTATGGCAAAGGAGTCAGTTGATTTCACTGGAATTTGCACAACACTCAAAGGCAAGGAGAGCAGTATAAACAATTTACAGTAAAAAAAAAAAAAAAAAAAAGGAAGCATCGGGTGTACCCTGATTGTGGATTGTGGCACAGGGAAGCTGGAGGCAGGTTAGCCAGAAGTGAGCATGCTATGTAATTGGTGAAGGGGGCATATCTGTCTCCTCTAGTTCATTCTAAGGTGGAAATAGGGGGAAAATAAGGGAATCTAAGTTACTGATTAAGTCTTGAGTAGCTGGGCTGCAGATGTTGCAGTTTGATTCACTGTGCTGGTGGCTCCAGTCCGGAAGCTGGTGGCTTCTGTTCTTCTATGTGGCCTGACCATTGTCTGTTTCTGTGTTCAGACTCTGTTGTATCGAAACAGGTAGAGAATGACTGATGCAGGATATTTACATCCCTCACAACAGTCAGGAGAACATTTTGTGACACTGGGAGTGTGCGAATGAGTCCACATCCGCAGGATCCACGGCTTCACCATGTGCCTGCCTCACCAGCAGGGCATCCAGGGCAGTGGCGTGGTGAAGTCCAGTTACGGGGTCAGGTTATGAACACTACTCACTGAGATCATGTAAGAACCCAACAGATGGCATACAAGCTCAGTCTGCAACAGCTGATGAGCATTCGCATCTGAGAACCCAGGAATGATTTAGGATTCGTTCTTCTCCCCATTGTTCCAGGGATCCCAAAGCAGAATTTGCATTTCTTGAAAAAATTGGCATGAGCTAAATTAGAAGTCTGACTGCTTCAACTTTGTATGTAGAGAATTACACACAGAAGGTAAGTTCTTCCGCTTCTTTCCCTTAGGAGTCAACTCTTGAAATGCAGCGTATGTGGCTACCAGAGAGCGCTGTCTGGGAGAAGTAGCAATGAGTGCCACTTGGTACCATCTTCACGCCAAGTCTCCGTCCCTTCAGCTTCCTTCTGCTGTCTTTCCCTGCAGCACCCTATGATTGCCTTCCTGACAAAGCGGCAATGCACACACCAGGGGCTCTGCATTCTGTGGATCCCACCCTAACAGAGTACAGTCTCAAACATAACTGCTAGGTTTTCACTTTACGGAATGCAATTCAGAGAATTAGGATACTTGAACACACATTAGATTTAGGACCAAAGGATCATTTGTACAGTTGGACTTGAGGACTAATTTAGAATTATCAAAGAAAATACAAGTGAAAAATATATTTTTTAAAAGATTTATCTATTTATTTGAAAGGCAGAGGTACAGAAAGGCAGAGAGAGAGAGAAGTGCTCCATCCACTGTTCCACTCCCCAAATGACCACAACAGCTGGGGCTGCGCCAATCTGAAGCCTGAAGCCAGGAGCCAGGAGCTTCTTCCAGGTTTCCCACACAGGTGCAGGGGCCCAAGGACTTGGGCCACCATCCACCGCTGTCCCAGACCATAGAAGAGAGCTGAATCAGAAGTGGAGCAGCCAGGGCTTGAACCAGTGCCCATACAGGCTGCCGGCACTGCAGGCATTGGCTTTACCTGCTACATCACAGTGCTGGCCCCCAAAATTCAGCTTTTTACTAAGATTTATTTTATTTATTTAGAAAGGCAAAGTGACACAGAGACAGAGAGAGAAACAGAGAGAGAGAAAGTGAACGAGCCAGGAGCCAGGAACTCCATGTACGTCTTCTACATCAGTGGCAGGGACCAAAGTACTCGGGCCATCTTCTGCTGCCTTCTCAGGCACATGGGCATGGAGCTGGGTGGGGAACAGAGCATTCAGGACTCAAACCAGAGCTCTGATATGAAATGCCAGTGTCACAGGTGGCAGCTTAGTCCACTGTGCCACATCGCTGACCCCTGAATGAGGAACCTGTATACATACATGGAGCTGGAATGTGATCAGAGTTATATATAAAATAGGGGTAGAATCAACAGGGCATGGATTTTAACTGAAACATGTAGCATGGATTGTCTAGGGAGAGCGAGTGGGGCCATATGACAAGCAAAACCATGAGCAGCCCTGGAGAGGATGACAAGAATTACTCAAGATGAAGAAAATGAAATTGTGTAGAGGCCGGCTCCGTGGCTTAATAGGCTAATCTTCCACCTGTGGCGCCAGCACACCGGGTTCTAGCCCGGGTCGGAGCGCCGGATTCTGTCCTGGTTGCCCCTCTTCCAGTCCAGCTCTCTGCTGTGGCCCGGGAGTGCAGTGGAGCATGGCCCAAGTCCTTGGGCCCTGAACCCCATGGGAGACCAGGAGAAGCACCTGGCTCCTGCCTTCAGATCAGCGTGGTGCGCCAGCCGCAGGCCATTGGAGGGTGAACCAACGGCAAAGGAAGACCTTTCTCTCTGTCTCTCTCTCTCTCTGACTGTCCACTCTGCCTGTCAAAAAAAAAAAAAAATTGTAGAAGCAAAGAAGCAGCTGAGGTGGGACACAAAACAGCAGAGTCAGGGAGTGTGGAGGTGAAGTTCAGGTAATAGTTTGCTTCTGACGCCATAGCCCATAGCAAGCATAGTAAGGTCAAGGATAATAAATGCCCAAATGCAGCTGGTTGATGTAGGATTGTGACTATTAGTGCTGGCACTGGGGAGAGGGGTGTTGGAGAAGCAATCACTTGCAGTAAGGGGACAATGGGACAGCAGAGAAGTTGGGGATTAGGATACGTTACAGAGATCAGAAAAAGCACAGCGTGTCCTATAGACGTCTCACAGTTGGTGACGTTAAAATATACAAATAAGATTGAGTCAGATGCCACACATCCACATGAATTTTGTCTAAGAAGACACTTTGCATTATCAGTAAACGTCTCATAGTGTGGGGTATGGAGAGAGCTGTGTCCACCTTGGTAAACATCTAATGCAGTAATTTCTTCAATAGCTGTCGTCACTAGACTCCATGGAGTAACTGAGAAAATGTCCCCTCCTCTCCGCCTCTCTCTCTCCCTCTGTGGTACTGGAGCAAACAGTATTAGATAAATTAGAATTTATCTAATTCTCAAAGAGATCCCAAATCCCCAAAAGATAAATAGCCACATATGGAGGGTATATTCCAGAAGTTCTGCTTGCAGGAGATTCATTGCTTTTAGAAATGTTTTAAATTGCTGAACAAAAATGCAAGACTGTAATTATGATCTCAAGTATGCTCGTGTAGAGCTGAAGTGTGGGAAATCATGCAGACCCGGATAGCAGCGAGATAATTACAAGCAGCATGCAGAATATAATTGTGGGTGCAAATGCCAAGAACTAAGAGAAGCATGAACAAATAATGGATCTGAAAAAAGAAATTAATTTAAGGGAATCAAAGTGCTGGAAGGAGCAGGTGGGAAAGAGGGTTTAGGTTTCCCTGGAATGGTTACAGAATGTTGGTAAATCTTCAGTCTGCTGAATTATTAATTATATTTGGAAAATGAGGATATCAAATATTGATAAAAAGAGTATTTCCTTGGGCAGGAGTGATCCATATCTTCCTCAAGGTATCTCCTGTGGTTAACATAAAAAGAAGCAAAAAGTGATAATTTGAGAAGTACCATAACAAGAAATATAATAATATGATATTTTATATAATTAATAGGTCCATAATCTCCATTGTTAGGTCACCTTTCTTATATTAAACTCAGGTTTGTAAATGTTACCAAATATAACATGCTGCCACTTTTTAGATGTGATTTTCCTCTTTTATTCTATTTTCATAAATACTCAATGTGGGCTATGCATTACTAGGAAATTCAAAAAGAGTCTGGGTCTATATGTGATTCTAGACTCTGTCTTATCATTTTTCATTCATGTATTTAGCTCAACTGAGCTAGACTATAGTTCCTAAAATAAGAGTTCAACTCAAACACAGGCTATTAAGTCTGCTGCTTATATCTTCTCAGCTATTTATCAGTTCGATCCTAAATGCTTCCCACTTTTTCATCAAACAAACGCTTTCCAACATAGTCCAAGTTTTGCATGGTATTTTTTTTTAACTTTTTTGCCTCCTCTTCATGTCTCTTGTTACTGAAGTTGGAGTTTTCCTGTTGAGCCCTGAACCCTAATTTTCCCTTCTACCATGAGCGTCAAGGTTAGTGAGCATTTCCATGGTACCAGCTACCTTGAAGTGAATTGTGCTGCTATTTTTTTCTTTCCATTTTTCTATATGGCAGCCCAAGCACCAGCCAGGGCAGATTCTAATGGTTATGTAGGCCATCATGGCTGGAAAAAATAATCACAATAAAGCTAAGCTCAAGAGCTTTACAATCTGAAAGCCATCCCTTCTCATCTCATCAACTCTTACACAGCTCCTAGCCCTGTGTTGAGTTTCCCGAGATCTCCATTTGGTACTCCTGGCATTGAACATTTATAATGAAGTGGGCCCAGATGTGGTCAGGGTTAGCTGACTATGGCTTCTCAGGCTCGAGTGTGATGCTAACCTCTCATCTTCTCAGCCAGGTACTCATTGCAGCCAGGTACTGAGTGCATCCAGGTGCAGAATGCATTGGAGGTTACAGTCCTTCAAGGGTCCCCTGTCTGTTGCAGTTTGGAAAAAGCAGATGAACTTCCAGATCCCCAGCCAGAACACAGCACGTTGGTCTCACACCTGGTGAGACAGGAAACTTGGTGGCTTATGAGGCCATGAGCACACATGCATTAAGTTCTAGGATGGGGCCGGCCTAGTGTCTATGAGGCTCCACAACTCCCCAGAAACTGAATAAAAATACCATGGCATTTACAGAGGCTGCAGGAAAAAGGAAAGCACTTTATATTTAATGGAGCTTTTCTTTTCTTTCTTTCTTTTTTTTTTTTTTTTTTTTTGAATAAGAAAACTTGCAATTTCATTGAACACCAGGAACCACGAATTATGCAACTGACTGTGGGCAGGGCTGCTAGATTTCAACCATGGTTTTACACTGAATAGTTTTTCTTGTTTATCAGGCAGTACAGTGAGGGTCAGGAGTTATCTAAGCATTTAATACTTTCTGTCTTCCTCACTCCATCTAAAGTGTGTAAAAGCAACTCTGGAGAAGGACAGGCAGCAGTGGCAGGGCACCATGCAAGGAGAGAGCTGTAGGTGTTCTGCCATGGACTTGACCTGTTTGGCCAATATTTGAGGACATTGTAAGGGTGAGGGTGGAAATCCAATGGCAGCATCTAGACAGACTCATAATGTTAAGTCATGGGTGGATTCTAATCATCTTGGTGAGGTTGCCCTGCTCTGCAGGGAGGTTTCTTTGATCACTGGCTACCATAGGAAAAGTACATAGAGGCTGTCTGAAAGGAGGTAGTGGGCACCATGGGCAGTTTGCATCAATCTAGGGCTACCTGGGGAAGTCTGTGGAGAGTCTAGGAATGGAAAAAAATCATCATTCATTGTATTTCGTGATACTGTTGAAATTTTAGGTCATCATTTGGGGCTGAATCTTTTTTTTTTTTTTTTGACAGGCAGAGTGGACAGTGAGAGAGAGACAGGGAGAAAGGTCTTCCTCTACCATTGGTTCACCGTCCAATGGCCTCTGTGGCCGGCATGCTGCGGTTGGCGCACCGCGCTGATCTGAAGGCAGGAGCCAGGTGCTTCTCCTGGTCTCCCATAGGGTGCAGGGCCCAAGGACTTGGGCCATGCTCCACTGCACTCCCGGGCCACAGCAGAAAGCTGGACTGGAAGAGGAGCAACTGGGAAAGAATCTGGCGCCCCGACTGGTACTAGAACCCGGTGTGCTGGCACCGCAGGCAGAGGATTAGCCTAGTGAACCATGGCGCCGGCCTGGGGCTGAATCTTTACATCTGCTGTGGCAAACAATTACAGAAATGAGAAAGAAATTTATGCTTGAGTTCTTTGGGCTTGTAGATTAGGGCACTGTAAAATACCTTCTCTAAGACCTTTTTCCTTCTCTCCATTCCTTCCTCCCTCCTTCTTGTTTTCCTTCCTTCTTCCCTCCCTCCATCCTTCTTCCTTTTTGTCTATAATAGTGATTTGAAATGTGTACCTTGAGAGGAAAGGATTTGTGTTACATTCATTGTATGTTGCCCAGCATGGAGCAAGGAGCTTGGTGTTGAAATCTACCAAATGTCTGATGGTCTCCAGGGCTTGGAGGGTTTTGTTTGTTTCAAGGGAAGAAGCTGTTGACTTCTTGGCCTCCTCCCTGATCTGCTTACAGATTGAATTTATCTTTCTCCATCTCTCTGTCCTAAGACAGGTTTGGGTAACCATGCTTTTATTTAAGCAATACGGGAAAACATTCTATACAGTTTGAATAAAACTATTTTCTTCTAATAGTTTATATTTGTTTTTGAATGATTTCTATTTTAGATCCCAGTTAGAATTGGGGGATTTTAATATTTTAAGACTCTATGGGGCAGATGTGGTATCATAACTGATAAAGCTGCCGCCTGCAATGCTGGCATCCATAATAGGCACCGGTTCCTGGCCTGGCTGTTCCTCTTCTGCTCCAGCTGCCTGCTAATGGCCTGGAAAAGCAGTGGAAGATGGTCCAACTGTTTGGGCCCCTGCCATCACATGGGAGGCCTGGAAGAAGTTCTTGGCTTCATTCCAGGCCTTTGCGTCCCTCTGGGGAGTGAACCAGTGGATAGAAAATCTCTCTCCTCCCACTCTCCCTCCCTCTTCCTCTTTCTTTGTAACTCTGGCTTTCTAATAAATAAATAAATAAATCTTTTTTAAAAAAAGCTCTATAGATAATAAGCCTCTAAGATATTTGTTGAGTTTAAATACACAAAAAGTTTCATGCTAAATCCAAATTGCATAGGAGATATCAAATTAAATTCATATTATTGAAGAAAGGGAGACAGCAGTTTTAAGATACCTAATGTTGTTACAGGCTATTGAATAGGCGTTAATAGATAAAATAACTGGTTTGCTTAACTGGTCTATTTTAATAAGATACAATGTGATGAGTCCATATAGGTAAAGTTTTTCCTTTTTAGTAATTACAGCTTGTTAGATTGGGGAGCCCATAACAAGTCTGTCTCAGTCCCTAAATATTTATTAGCCTATTATTTAGCCTTAAACACTTACTACTGGGAAAGTACAACAGCTTTACTGTAGGATTGGTTTTGTAAAAGTGTACATGGCTTGAGTACATACACAATGCAAGATTTTGATAGAAGAATGAAAGCCCTAAGCAGATGGAATTTTAGCCCAAAATTGGAGACAGGATAGAGAGACTTGCAAAAGTGACTGAAGATGAACTGCCTATCTCATAATTCCTTCCCTATTCCCTCCCCTCCATCCCTCAGCCATAAAGTCAAGTGACAAGGCTTTCATGGAGTAGCCATTCTCAGCCTCATGAGATGAAATATTATAACCCGCCAGGGGCCCTCTAACTGGTATAATCACTGCATGGCACACTTTATGAGGCAAATCCTCTAATCCCCCTCAGAAGGGCTCCATGAAATGATATAACCAACAAGCCAGTTTTCAGATTCGTGGCCTTTTTCTTTTTAATTAAAAATGTCTTGCGGAGTGTGGTTTTGGAAGCCTCCTTTTCAATTAAGAAGTACAAATATTGCTTTATCGGGTTATGAATGACTTTAATATCCCAGGAAGCAGTGGTGCTTTCAGACCCAAAGGCTGCATAAGAACCTCTGACTCTCTTGTCTAATATCAGGATTCCCAGAATGTGCCTCAGGATGACTCGCTTCTCTGAGGAGCTGCAGCAGTGAGGTCAATTCAACAGAGGTCTTTGGGACCCACTGTTTGCTTTCCCTGCAGGTCTAGGGTTCTCACTCTGTGACCTGCGAATATGCCTCAGCGAGTCAGAAAATGCTGGGAGAGCGTGCAATGTTTGGGGTGTACATGCCTGTGCTTAGGGTGGCTGCACAGATTTCAACAGCCACTTACAGTGATTCATAACTAAGACATGGACAAGTACTACGGTGAGGGTATGTCTCACCCTTAGCATTATTGACATTTGGGGCCAGATGCATTTCTGTGGTGGGCATTGTTCTATGCATGGTAAGAATGGAGGAGGTTGAGTAGCATCCACAACCTCTAACAATCAAGTATCAGTTGCAAATCCCCCAGACCCACCGGGTTTAGCCACCAGAAGTCTCTGCATGTAGTCACATATCCCCCAGGGGAGCCATCCGAAGCTGAGAATCACTGCATTTCACTACAGATATTACATAGAGATGTTTATGCTTAGCTAGCCTATGAAACTTTACTCTGTTCTTACCACATCTGGTCTCACATAATTCCAATAGGCAGCTGTATTTATCTTTAAAACAAGTGTAGCAAAAAGGCAACATTTTATTGTCTTCTGCCTCAGGGTAGAAAGAAGGGAAATATAATCGTAGCTCCTGCCCAGTTGAGCCATGGATTATGAAGTAGTCAATTCTGAGACCAAAGACGTGGATTTGGGGGGCCAGTGTTGCGGCACAGTAGGCTAAGCCACCACTTGCAATGCAGACATACTGTATCAGAGTGCCTGAGACCCACCTCCTCTGCTTTCCATCCAGCTCTC
Source organism: Oryctolagus cuniculus (assembly GCF_051225735.1). Classification (NCBI taxonomy): domain Eukaryota; kingdom Metazoa; phylum Chordata; class Mammalia; order Lagomorpha; family Leporidae; genus Oryctolagus; species Oryctolagus cuniculus. The sequence goes on from NC_142882.1 coordinate 40,755,091, forward strand.
TGCTATGAACATAGGAAGGCAGGGGAAGATGTCCCAAGTGGTTGGGCCCCTGCAACCCATGTGGGTGACTAGGATGAAGTTCCTGGTTTCAGGCCTGACTTGACTGTTGGGGTATGCGCAAGAAGATGGAAAATCTCTCTTTTAGTTTCTCCATCTTTGTTGTTTTGTCTTTCAACTAAACACATTAGCTAAATAGATAAGTAAATCTATTTTTAAAATCTTGGATTTCTGTCTTAGACACTATTTTTAGTTACGTGATACTGAACATGTCCTGCTGGGGCTTCAATATACTCAATGATGGGAGGTTATTAATATTAACTAAGCCCATCTCATAGGATGTTTGAGCTTCAAATAATATTACAGATATGAAAAGATTCTGTGACCTGCAGAGGGCCATTAAAATAGAGAGTGGTAGAGAAAGTGAACTGTGTTTGTTCTCTCAGTACACATTCATGGTGGGACCCTAAAGCAGAACGAACTCTTTCCAATGTGCCCAAAATTATCTGTGATTCATTTTACCTCATCTTTTTGAATTTCCTAGTTGGAAAAGCTTTGGAACACTGATTTGTATTACTGCAGTATTACAATCTATGATTTACAAATAAGCCAGATCACACATTGGCAGAATACATTCAAAGGTGTTTTAGCAACAGAATCTTGAGAAAAATTCTGAAGACTTCATTCTGGGGAGGCACGCTCTGGGGAGCAGCATGAGCCTGTGGCTCTGGAACACTTTTTTCTTTATGTGACTGCAAAGTATTGCATTAGCTGCTTAGGGATTAAATGGGAAGTTCTTGTGCTAACTGATCATCAAGTTCCCTGCAGGTTTTCAAAATGTGGCTGTCCATGCCCAGTGGCAGAGAGGCTAAATCAAAATTCTAGAATTTCCATGGCACCCAGCATCTGGGTTTGGAGAGCAGGATGCTGAAATGCAATCTGTTGAAAGTTGACCTTCACCCTGTGCAGTTAGTGAGCAAGCTTCTAATGAATGTCTTTAGCAATTTTGCAAGTACAGGACCAGGTAAACCTAAGACTTACAGAGCAAAGAGATGCATATACGAAATGAGAAGGAAAATATTTTTTGTAGGCTGTTTCTGGAACACTCTAATGTTAGCTCTTTCTCTTTGTGTTTAACTTCAATCTCTTTGCTGTAAAGAATGAACATCTTTTCTCATTGTTGCCCCTAACCTTTAAATTTCTAAATATTAGAGAACTATTACAAAGTACTATGCATTGTAGTTTGTATCTCATTACTCTTTGTAGTTTTTATCTTTGCCAAGAGGAACCATTTCTAGGTACTGCCAGTGTTTTATGGCATGTCTCGTTCATAAGATATCAGGAATCAAGCTTAATGAAAGGAAACTGGATGGCTACCCTGGGAACCCAGCAGAAACACGTCATTCTTCAATGTTTGCAGAGACTGATCAGAAGCGTTCCTGAAAAGCTGACTCTCTTCTCTCAATCTCCCTTCCCTTCTCATTTGCAGAATAGACCCTGCATCTTCTTTGGAGCCTCACAGGCTCTCTGTGATTGAGTGGCTATGGAACCTGCTGTCACTCAGCCTCTGCCTCTGCGAATAGATGAGCAGTGTCGCCTTCTACACAACAGGCAGCTCACGGAGTAGGGAGGGGCTGGGGGGAGCCACGGAAGGCAGTATCCTCTAGAAGTCTCAACAGAACAAACCCCTCTGACAACAGTGCCCTTCTGCTTGTGCCACATAGTCTGTGGTGCCCCTCCATGGCAACCCCAGCAAACTAGTGCAGAGGGTGCCAAACGGTCATAAGGCATTTCAGACAGCTGAGCATGGGATAAGACTCAGGAAGCACTGCGCCCATGCTAAGTATGTTCATGTATTGCATTGCTTCCCCTTGGTTTTTGCTGTGTGTTTAAGATTCGTTCAATAAGCTATGTGGTTCCAGCACTTCAGTTTGTTCTCTAAGCCTTTCCATTGGACAACATCTGAATTAGCTTGTCTGGGAGGGCAACTACATGTTTTCTACCTCTTTTTAAAGGACTTATATATTTGTTTGAAAGGCAGAGTTACAAAGAGGCAGAGGCAGAGAGAAAGAGAGCGAGAGAGAGAGGTCTTCCAACTGCTGGTTCACTCCCCAATTGGCCGTAATGGCTGGAGCTGCACCAATCTGAAGCCAGGAGCCAAGAGCTTCTTCCAGGTCTCCCACATGGTGCAGGGGCCCAAGGAATTGGGCCATCTTCTACTGCTTTCCCAGGCCATAGCAGAGAGCTGGATCGGAAGTGGAGCAGCCACGATTCGAACTGGCACCCATATGAGATGCTGGCAGTGCAGGCAGTGGCTTTAGCTGCTATGCCAGAGCCAGCCCCAAGATATGGATCTTTATAAAAGCCAAAAGTTCTCTCTGCATTCAAATTTGGGTATAATAGAAAACAGTTCTAAGATGTAAGCATCATTAACTTGATTCTAGGAAAATTGATGCCTGGTAATGTAATTGGTATTTCTTACTGTCACCTTTTACTCATTTCTATTTCTATGTTGTGACTTTAAGAGATATTAAAGGAGACTGAAAACATTAAATCCTTACCGTTTTGGGGCCGGCGCTGTGGCGCAGTGGTTTACTTCCCTGGCCTGAAGCGCCGGCATCCCTATGGGGGCTGGTTCGAGTCCCGGCTGCTCCACTTCCGATCCAGCTCTCTGCTATGGCCTGGGAAAGCAGTAGAAGATGGCCTAAGTGCTTGGGCTCCTGTACCCACGTGGGAGACCTGGAAGAAGCTCCTGGCTCTTGGCTTCGGATCGGCAAGATTGCGGCCAATTGGGGAGTGAACCAGCGGATGGAAGACCTCTTTCTCTCTCTCTCTCTGCCTTTCCTCTCTCTCTGTGTAACTCTTTCAAATAAATAAATAAATAAATCTTTAAAAAAAATCCCTACCGTTTTAATCCAAGTATTATCTAATGTGATCATAGAAACCTGTTCAAAGTTTAACTCTATTTTTGTCTTTACTAAAACATTTGAATAATATTGTAATACAGTCACAAAAAATCTAAAAGTCTTCAGAAATAGATTTTTTAAAAAGATTTATTTACATTATTTGAAAGGCAGAATTACAGAGAGGCAGAAGCAGAGAGAGAGAGAGAGAGGGAGAGGTCTTCCATTCACTGGTTCAGCCTCCAAATGGCAGTAACAGCCAGAGCCATGCCCATCTGAAGGCAGGAGCCAGGAGCTTCTTCTGTGTCTCCCACACGGTTGCAGGGGACCAAGGATTTCAGTCATCTTCCATTGCTTTTCCAGGCCATAGCAGAGAGTTGGATTGGAAGTGGAGCAGCCAGGACTTGAACAGGCACCCATATGGGATGCTGGCAGCACAGACTGCAGCTTTACTCACTATGCCACAGTACTGGCCCCCAGAAATAGGGTTTCTCTTTCTTTTTCATTTTCTTTTTTTTTTTTTTTAATTTGACAGGTAGAGTCACAGACAGTGAGGGAAAGAGAGAAAGGTCTTCCCTCCATTGGTTCACTCCCCAAATGGCCTCCATGGGCTGGCGCTGCGCCGATCCAAAACCAAGGGCCAGGTGCCTCTTCCTGGTCTCCCCATGTGGGTGCAGGGGCCCAAGCACTTGGGCCATCCTCCACTGCCCTCCTGGGCCATAGCAGAGAGCTGGACTGGAAGAGGAGCAACCGGGACCAGAACCCGGAGCCCACATGGGATGCCGGCGCCTCAGGTGGAGGATCAACCAAGTGAGCCACAGCGCTGGCCCCAGGGTTTCTAAAAAATGTTCTAGGGCCAGAGCCGTGGCCTAGTAGGCTACACTTCTGCCTGCTGCACTGGAATCCCATATGGGCACCCGTTTGTTTTCTGGCTGCTCCACTTCCCATTCGGCTCTCTTTTTATGGCTTGGAACGCAGTAGAAGGTGGCCCAAGTGCTTGGGCCCCTGAACCCATGTGGGAGACCCAGAAAATGCTCCTGGCTCCTGGCTTTGCATCATTCCAGCTTGGGCTATTGCGGCCATTTGGAGAGTGGAGACCTTTCTCTCTGTCTCTCCCTGTCTCCCGCTGTAACTCTGCCTCTCAAAAACAATAAATAAGATCTTTTTAAAAGTTCTCTATTTGTTTATATTAAGTAAGCTCCGGATGGACTTGATTATCCAGGCTTGTCTGATGCCGCTGAATTCTTCCACTTGCTGGCTCCCTGTTAATCATGCTTGTAAATGCCCTGTAGGGGTTTTCAGGCCGACGTTTGCTTCTGATCTTTTATATTTAACTGCCCACATGAATCGAGATGGGTAGCATTTAGAGGTTTGCTTACTACTCAGAATTGGGATTCTCCTGGGGCAGGGGTCAAATTAAATCATGGGTTGTGATCCTAGCAATTTAACTTTTCCATTGTTTATTTCTTTCTACATGTAGGAATTTAGCGTTCAAGCATGCTATTTCAGTAAGGGATAATGGGAGTAACCGGGCTGATTGCTGATATGGCCGAGTATGATTAAACAGTATGGGGCTAAATCTTCCCTTCTCTAGTGGTGAAAAAGCGTTGCATTCAAAAATAGACATCAGCTGACTCACCCATTTACCCGAGCAATCTTGGCTTTGGCCAAGATCTGCCGTCTAGTCTTTTCCAAGGAGCAATTTTACAAAACACCAGTAGCAGGTTGGTTCAGTCCTTGAGCCTGGGAATCAGACTTGGTGTTTCTGCCTATAGCACCACATGCCCTGGGCTGAGTTACAGAAACCAGAGGCCTCAGCTCCCCATCAGTAACATGAGGGTGACTGGAGTAGCCACTTTATTTTTATTTATTTTTTAAAAATGGATTTTGCAGCTTTGCCTATTTATTTTAATATTTATTTATTTATTTGAGAGGCAGAGTTACAGACAGAGAGAGGGAGAGAAAGAAAGAGATTTTCCATCTACTGGTTCACTCCACAATTGGCCACAACAGCCAGATCAGCGCCGATCTGAAGCCAGGAGCCAGGAGCTTCTTCTTGGTCTCCCACATGGCTGCAGATGCCCAAACACTTGAGCCACCATCCATTGCTTTCCCAAGCCATTAGCAGGGGCTGGATGGGAAATGGAGCAGCCAAGACTCAAACCAGTGCCCATATGTGATGTAGGTGCTACAGGCAACAGCTTAACCAACTACACCACTGCATGGGCCCCTGGAGCAGCCACTTTAAAGGGATATTATAAAGGTTAAATAAGGTGACATGGAATATTCTCAGCACAATACCTGTGTTTTTGAGAAGCATTGCCTTTGCTAGTTGTCAATTTTTACTCTCTAGTATTCAGCTAGGTTTAACATTTCCTTTTTCTTTTTGTATGAGGTGCTTGTCTTAGAAATCTGTCAGATACTGGCTTATCCATGGAGGCTGTCAATGTTGTCATGGGGAAAAAGCGTAGGGAGCTGGTGCTGTGTTGCAGTGTGTCCATTGTCAGCCCACAGAGGGAATTCACTCCAGTGCAGAGGCTCAGGAAGGTTTCTTGGCCAGTAATGAAAGCTGAGACAGTGTAGTGAAAGTGTTGGAAGGGACAGTATAATGACAGCAAAGAGTCACATAGTATCTTGCTATGTGCAAGTAACCAAAATTAGGCAAATTCCAGAGAGTAAGATACAAGTGGGAAGAATGGAAAATGACTGAGAGTCCTTTAAAGAGCCTGAAGAATTTGACCTTCATTTTTTTTGTAGTAGAGACCAAGGGAATTATTTCAGCAGTGTTGCTCCATGGATCAACCAAGAGACAGAGACAGAAAGTGGAAATCACCATTTGCAATGAGGCAGACACAGCAGAGACAGAAAGGAAGGATGGGTGTGAAAATGTGTAGGAGGCAAAGTGAGCAGGACTTGGTGGTTGGCTGGAGCGTGGAGGTGAGAGACAGAAGAAAAAGGAAGAACTCAGGTTCCTGAGCTGTGCAATAGGATACATGGGGCTGCACTTCCCTGAGCCGGGGCCTGTGTGAAAGGGGTGGAGATGAGGGTGGGAGAGAGTGGAGAGAAGATATAGTGATGAGTATTGACCTGCACACCGTTTCTTAGGACACACACAGGAGAACATAGCCATTTCTGTACCTTTCGCAAGCCAACAAGAGGGAATCATAATTGAATTTCCATGAATATTTAAAACTGAAAGCAAGGAAAAGTCTTGAACTAGAACTATCATTTACAGGTGACTATATGTCAAGATTCTTTGCCAGCCTTGTTAATTTTACATATGCACTATTTTACCTACAAATTATATCTACTCTATCATTTTTTCCTCAAGAATCTATTGATATTTTTTAAAGATTTATTTATTTATTTGAAAGAGATACACAGAGAGAGAAGGAGAGGCAGAGAGAGAGAGAGGTCGAGAGGTCTTTCATCTTCTGGTTCACTCCCTAATTGGCCACAACAGCAGGAGCTGCGCCGATCCAAGCCAAGAGCCAGGAGCTTCTTCTGGGTCTCCCAGGTGGGGGCAGGGGCCCAAGGACTTGGGCCATCTTATACTGCTTTCCCAGGCCATAGTAGAGAGGTGGATCAGAAGTAGAGCAGCCGGGTCTCAAACCGGTGTGCACACATGGGATACTTCAGGTCAGGGCGTTAACCCACTGTACCACAGCGCCGACCCCTTGATTTTTATATAATTCTCTTTTTTATATTGTTGAAAGAACTCAAATAATTTCATCAAAGTGCTCTTTTTTTAAAAAATTTTAAAAATTTATTTGACAGGCAGAGTTATAGACAGTGAGAGAGAGAGAGAAAGGTCTTCCTTCCACTTGTTCACTCCCCAAATGGTCACCACGGCTGGCACTGTGCTGATCCAAAGCCAGGAGCCAGGTGCTTCTCCTGGTCTCCCATGCAGGTGCAGGGCCCAAGCACTTGGGCCATCCTCCACTGCCCTCCTGGGCCACAGCAGAGAGCTGGACTGGAAGAAGAGCAACTGGGACTAGAACCCAGCGCTCATATGGGATGCCAGTGCTGCAGGCGGAGGATTAACCTAGTGAGCCACGGCGCTGGCCCCGTAACTGCTCTTTTTTAAACTAATTAAACATTCAGTTAACCCAACATATTTTTATGAGATAGAGACTGCCTACCAACTGCTGGAAAGATGGTATAAAAATAAAACATAAACATTTTATTGTTTTATAAGACACTTGTGTGTTTTTAGTCACTACTTTCAATTATGTTGCTCCCTTCTCCCTCCACTTTCTGATTATCTTTATGAAAAGTTCAATCTAATTATTCTCAGAAGTTTCAATAGCCCCATTACTGGCTGAATTCACATTTTTAAGGAACTGGGAAGTGGATCCTGCTTCTTGGTGTTTGTTATAGAAAGGAGAGGAATCAGGGTTTATCCCACACAATTGGTTTTCTGTTCTTATTTTTTTATTTTTATTTTTTGAAAGAGAGACAGAGAAATAGGAAGAGAACTCCCATCCTTTGGTTCACTCTGCAGATGCACACAACAGCCAGGGCTGGTGCAGGCCAAATCCAGGAATCAGGAACTCTATCTGGTCTCCCACATCAGTGGCAAGGACCCACCTACTCTAATCATTGCCACTAGCTCCAAGGGTGAGCTTTAGCGGGAAGCTGGAATCAGAAGCAGAGGCTGGTCTCCAGCCCAGGCACTCCAATATGGGATGGCAGTATCCTTAGTAGCATCTTGACTGACGTGTCAAACACCCACCCCTGACGTTCTTGTTCCTGATCTCAGGGTGCCATTGGGCTGGCTCTGATTTTTCATCTCTCCATCTGCTTCTCTTAGACTCTGCCACTGTGGCACTAATGAGAGGAGCTAGGCCCTCCTGTAGTTATGTTTAGTTTTATCTTAGCCTCCTCTGTGGTGCTATGAGAGGAGCTAGGCCCTCTTGCAGTCATGTTTAGTTTTATCTTAGCCTCCTCTATGACTTCCGTAATCTCCCCCAGTCTCTGGATGGAATTATCTTACTTGGTCTAGTGCTTCCTGAGAAAAATTCAACTTCCTCCCCTTCTCTAACTTTCACGATCTTAACATGGAGCCATGCTAACACAAAGCCTCTCTTTATGTGGCTTCTCATACACAAGTCGTGGATTGCCCATTGCTTAGTGCCAGCTTTACTTCTCCATGATTTTGAAGTCTGGGACTTTTACTCAAAATTTCAAGGGTTCTTCTTGTATATTTAGGTAAGAATTCTAAATATAGGCTGCTTATAAATGAAACAGGCAATGTGGTACAGTTTTAGCATTTTTTCAGTGAGAGAAATATGCAGGAAAGTGTGGGCTTTATTAAGGGGACAAAGAAGTCCAGAAACTAAGTTGGGTCCATACCAGGTAGAGAGCAGGCCAGGAGCCACGTGGAGCAAGCATGTGAGCAGGAAAGCAGAGGCAGAGCGGTATGCAGTACAACAAGGGCAGGCCCACCATGCTCCAGGTCTTTTATTCACTTCCAAAGGGGAGTGGTTACATAGTCTGATTGGCAGGTAGGCTGTGAGATCACAAAAGGGGGCGGGATGAAGGCCTGGTCTCCAGCTTACAAATCTAATCAATTTGATCCTATCTGCCTATATCAGTTTCATCTCTGACAGCTGGCATTGACTACTCAATGGGCCTTCTGTCTCCAGGAATTTGCAGGAATGGCTCTGGTAGAGACCTCTGTTCACAGACAACTCAGAGCTGAAGTAGGGCACAGGATGAAGACCCCAGCCACTCCCCACTGCTCTTTGCTTCGTCCTCAATGACAGAGTATGATGAACACATAGTCTGCTGCTCATGCAGCCATCAGCAGGGGTCTTTGTTTTGCGGTCTCTCTGTTCTGTTCAAAGATCACGCTGGATTTGCCTTTGGGCAGGGAAGAAGCATCATCTGTGCTGTACTTTACGCTGCCACTGGGCTTGTGTTGTGAGGAGTCAAATGGTTTAACAGGCTGTCTGGAAATTGAGGGTGGAAAAATGTCCCCTCCAAAAGTTATTTGCCCACTCCTTGGTAGCTTCTGATTTACCATGAGAACAGCAAGGGAGTGGTCATTGCATCCTCCTGAGCTCACAGTTACAGAGTCACAGAGAGAGCAAGAAGGAGAGACAGGAAGAGAGAGAAAGAGAGAGATCTTCCATCCACTAGTTTGCTACTCAAATAGCCTCATCAGCCAGGGTTGAGTCAGGCTGAAGCCAGAAACCACAGGCTTCATACGGGTCTCCCACATGGGTGCAGAGGTCCCAGGACCTGGGCTCTCTTGCACTGCTTTCCCAGGCCATCAGCAGGGAGCTGGAAAGGAAGTGGAGCAGTCATGACTCAAAGAGAACCCATAGGGATGCCCTGCTGCAGGCAGTAGCTTTAACTTGCTGAGCCATAGTTCCAGCCCCTCAAATGCATCTTTCTAGTTTGCACAAGTCTGTCCTCTAAAGCATCCTATGACAACACTTTACACGATGGAATAATATTCATTCTCAAGGCTGTTTACTGCAGCATTATTGGATCATGAAAAATTGGAAAAAAATAGAAGTTATCTAAGTATGTTGATGTAGTTGTATAATGCAACCATTCTAATGTGCAGGATATTTACTTACATGAGTTACATGTAGTGATTGAAAGAAAGTTGTAAAGAAGTGGCCTACCAGATAAAGCCAGTAGCTATGACAGCTGCATTCCCTATGGGACGGGTTCCAATCCCAGATACTCCACTTCTTCCAGATTCCTGCTAATGGCCTGGGAAGAACAGCTGAAAATGGCCCAAGTGCTTGAGCTCCTGCATCCACATGGGAGACCCAGATGCAGCTCCTGGCTCCTGGCTTTGGCCTGGCCCACCCTGGCCATTGAAGTCATTTGGAGAGCGAACCAGCTGATGAAACATCTCCCCCCCCACCCTCCTTCTCTCTCTCCCTTCATCTGTAGGTCTGCCTTTCAAATGGATAAATGAATCTTTAAAAAATGAGGGTGCTCTCCTTTTTGGAGACAAAATAGGGACAGACAGATACGGAAAGATTTAATAGATACAGAGGTCTATTAAATACATTTTCATGCAGAAAGTACTCAGAAAAGAGCCATTCTAAATTTTAAGTGGTGGACCAAACAAAGTAATTCTGTAAAATAAACGCTTGCAGTAGCATCATGGGTTTCCTTTATCTTGTGACATTCTTATATAGGATCATTTGCCATTTGCAACCAAATATTATAGATAGGTGGACTAAATCCATTACAGCTCAGATGGTTGGCTCAAATCAGTATAATTATGCTAAATTTATCTCTGGGGTAGAGTTGGTTTGGTTTCCTGTATTATATATTTCTCACAAAACCATCACCTTGACACAATTAGCAACAAGAGTGCATGCTTATTCCTTTGGATACAAAAACTGAATTCCGATGTGTGTCAGTAACTAATGGAAGACTTGTCGTGAAACACCCAGAAAATCATAGAAACTAAGAACAAAGCTTGCCCACTGAATAAAACCCACAGGGGATCCATCAGAGTGTGGGTGGGAACAATCATTTAAAGAGATGGCATGGATTGTGTTTGCAGCACTTGACTGTAATATAATTATGCTTGCAAGTCTAAAGAAACAGGATTTTGTCAGTCATGGAACAGGGACAAATGTTTACAGTGACCAGTTTTCTCTTAGGTATTAATCGAGAGACTGAAGGCTATATCCATTCTACTTCAAGTGTTGCATTCACATTCATGGTATCATTTGAGTGATGATGTAGATAGATGCAGTGTCCATTTTATCATCATTTCATTAAGCACTTGCTCCCTCTAATTGCCTATTTCTTAATAGGAGGGTCACAAACCAAATGTTATTTATGAATTTGGCATCTGATGTAGGCCCACTTGTGGAGAGTTACGGTGCTGAACAGAGCATTGCAGATATTCTGGTCCTCAAGGTCATTGCTTCTGTTTTAGAATGGACACAGAGACATTCTGATGTCATCCACAATACAAAGACCACTGTGAAATGGATCAAGTGAATCCAGTCAGGTTTCATAGTTGGCAGATTGGAGAGCCAGCCCACACTGTGATGACCTCATCAACAGCAATGGCAATCTGAGACTTATTTTGAGATCAAGAGTGCAGGACTTTCCAGAAATGGGAAACTTTTCTCTGAGTGTTAATTTCCACAAGTAAGATATTTAATTTCTTTTGCAATAAAACATGCTCATAACAGTGGGGAAAATATTTTGTTATTATCCATTATCTCTGGAATTATTAAAATTTCCTCTCCAGATATAAATGAAAAAATGATTTAAGCAGTACTAAAAGGAAACTATAAATAAATGTTATGTAAATTCATATATGTGCATTGTCTGTCTATTGAACCTAATTATCAATTGCTTTGTAATATTTCTGTTACATAAGCAGAAAATACACTTTTTATCCAATGTCATGGAAAATTTTTAATGACAAGCAGAAACTATGTTATTTTATTTCATTGTGATAAAAACAAATAGCATGGGGCAGTTGTGGTACAGAGGGTTAAGGCACCATTTGGGATATGTGCATCCCAAGTCAGAGTGTTGGTTGCAGCACTGGCTACTCTGCTTCCCATCAAGGTTCTTGTTAACATACTTAGGAAAGCCACAGATGGTGGCCCAAGTACCAGGACTCCTGCCACCCATGTGGGAGATCTGGCTGGAGTTCCTTGCTCCTGACTTTGGCCTGGTCCAACTCTGGCCATTGTGACCATTTGAGGAGTGAACCAAAGAATGGAGGATCTCTCTTTCTCTCTGTCTCTGTCTCTGTCTGTGTGTGTGTGTGTGTGTGTGTCTCACTCTGCCTTTCACATAAATGAATACTTTTTTCAAAGATTTATTTATTTATTTGAAAGGCAGAGTTACAGAGAAAGAGAGGGAGACAGAGATAGAGAGAGATCTTCCGTCCACTGGTTCACTCCCCAAATGGCCACATGGCTGGACCTGGGCCCATCCGAAGGCAGGAGCCATGAGCTTCATCCAGGTCCCCAACGTGGGTGCAGAGGCTCAGGCACTTGGGCCATCTTCCACTGCTTTCCTAGGCCATAAGCAGAAAGCTAGATTGGATGTGGAGCAATGGGGACATAAACTAGTGCCGATATGGGATGCCGGCTCTGCAAGCTCCAGGAGTATATCTTTTTAAAAATCAGCTAACTTGAGTTTGTCTGCTTAAACAAATGTTTCACTGTATAGCCCTTATTTTTGGCCATATGTATAATGTTTTGCAAAAGAGCTCTAGACCTTATTCATCCTGCTGAACTGAAACCTTAATGCTTATTGATTAGGAGCTCCCATTCTCTCATCCACCCAGTCCCTGTTAAAAACCATCCAACTCTGATCCTATGAATTTTCTTATTTTAAATACCTCATTTAAGTGAATTCATCTAGTATTTGTCTTTCTGTGATTGGCTTACTTAGACTAATATCCTCATGGTTCAGTCATATTATTCAGCATATAACAGAATTTGCTTCTTTTTTCTAAGGTTGAAGAGTATTCCATGGCCTGTGTTTCCTTTGTCCATTCATCTCTTGGTAGATATGTAGGCTGTTTTCATACTGTGCCTCTCATGAATAGCGCTGTAATGAACATGAATGTGAATAACACTTTGGGAACCAGACCTTAACTTATTTGTTACTTATTTAAACAGAAGAGTGACAGAAATAGATAAGGAGAGATGGGAGGGGGAGGAGAGAGAGGGAAAGCGAGAGGGAGAGTGAGAGAGCAAAAGAGTGAGAGAGTGAGAGAGAGAGAAGGAGAAATCCTAAGACTTCTGATTCAGGGCCAGGAACTCCATCTTGGTCACTGACACAAATGGCAGGGTACTTGGACCATCATCTATTGCCTTCTCAGGCACCTAAAAAGGAAGCTGGATTGGAAGCAGAGTAGCCAGAACTCGAACTGAAGATCCAATATGGGGTGCAGTTGTCGCAAGCAGTGGCTTAACTCCGGTGCGCGATGTTGTTCCCTCCCCCATCCCATCTCAATTCTTGTTCATTCTTAGGTTGCCTTTTTAGTTTGCTTATTTCCTTTGCTAAGCTGGAGTTTGTAAATTGGATGCAGCACATTTGCCTATTTTTGGTTTCATTGCCTGTGCTTTTGGTGTTACATCCATAAAATCATTGCCAAAACTAACATTGTGAAGTCTTTCCCACATGTTTTACTTGGAATTTTACAGTTTCATGTTTTGTATATAACTCTTCAATCCGTTTTGAGTTGTCTTTTGTGTATGGTATAACAAGCAAATTTCATTGTTTTCTTGAGGATGTCCAGTTTTTCCAGCACCAGCTATTGTGTATTCTTGGCACTCTTATCAAAGATCAGTACAGTTGTACATGAGTAAATTTCTGATCTCTCATCAATTTAATTGTTCTATGTGTTTGTTCTCATGCCAGAACCATATTGTTTGGATTGTATGAGATTTTAAATACATTTTGAATTCAGAAGTGGCGTGCAACTGCCTTTATTCTTCTTCCTGAAGATTGATTTGACAAATCATGCTCTTTTGTGTTTGATGTGGATTATAGAATTTTGTTATCCACTTCTATTAAAAATGCCATTGAGACTTTCAAAGGGATTGCACTGGATCTGTGCATTACTTTGAGTCCTATGGACGTTTTAACACTAATCCAGTAATGTGGAGATTTTTCCATCTGTTTGTGTCTCCTTTAATCTCTTTGGTAGTTTTCACTATACAAGTTTTTTTTAATCTCCTTAGTTGAGTTTATTCCTAAATATTTATTCTTCTCAGGGCTGCTGTGCTGAATTAAATAAGCAAGAGGCCATCAGCCTGAGGCTCTCTCTATGCTTTGAGGTCCCACAAAGTGAATGGAAACCTAACTTGTTATATAAACCCACGAAAACCTAACTTAGGAATATAACCCACAGTCAAATGTTAACAAATCAGGAGCTTCTAGGTTTCAGTCCATCACAGCAGTCAACTCATAGCACCACACCTAATAAGGCAGCTGCCCGGCCACAGCTGACCCAGTGGCTTCTCTACTTGGCTTCTGTGTTTGGGCTGTAAAGGTCATCTTGGGTCACCTTGTTGAGAGCTACAGGTGGTTTCTTGTTCTTCTGAGCTTTGACCCATTCATTTTACATTTTATTATTTAAAGTCTATATTTATTTATTTGAAAGAGTTACACAGAGACAGAGGGAGAGACAAAGAGGGAAAGATTGTCCATCCGTTCTCCAAGTGGCTGTGATGGCCAGGGCTGACAGGCTGAGGCCAGGAGCCAGGAGCTTCCTCCGGGTCTCCCATGTGGATGCAGGAGCTCAAGCACTCGGGGGCCATTTTCAGCTACTCTTTCCAGGCCATTAGCAGGGATCTGGACAGAAGTGGAGTATCTGGGATTGGAACCCATCCCATATGGAATGCAGCTGTCATATCTACTGGCTTTATCTAGTAGGCCACAGCACCGGCCCCTACTTTTTCATTTTGTATTCAAATAAACTCTTCTAAAACAGCTTTATCTAAATTTTGCTTTTAATAATTTTCCATACATTTCCAATTTCCTTTTAAGTTAATATGTTGTTCATATGTAGAGATGCAAATAATTTTTCTAAGTCAATTTTGTATCTTGTAAGTTCACATAATTTATTTATCAGTTCTAAAAGTTTTTGTTGTTGTTGTTTAAGTGAAGTCTTGGGGCCAGCATTGTAGCCAGAAAGCTTAATTGTTGCCTGCAATGCCACCAGCATCCCATATGAGCACCAGTTCGAGTCCCAGCTGCTCCACTTCCAATCCAGCTCCCTGCTAGTGCACCTGGGAAAGCAGCAGGAGATGGCTGAAGTGCTTGGGCCCCTGCACCCACATGGGAGACCCAGATAAAGCTCCTGGCTTCTGGCTTTAGCCTGGCCCAGCCCCGGATGTTGTAGCCATTTGGTTCACGAACCAACTGATAGAAGATCTCTCTCTTCCTCTCTGTCCCTCCCTCTCTCTCTCTCTGTCACTCGACTCTTATAATAATTATATTTTTAAAAAACCCCAAGCCTTTACAGTTTTTTTAAAATTTAAAATCATGTTGATCTTTTCTGTTTTATTGCTGCTCTCTTTCTTATCTCTGTTCTACTAATTTTGGGCTCAGTTCATTCTTCTTTTTCTGACATTTTTGGGTGTAAAGTTAGGTTGTTTACTTGAGATCTTTCTAAATGTGGCATTATTTCTATAAATGTCCTTCTCACTACTGCTTTTCCTCTCTCCCAGAAGCTTCCATATGTTTTGTTTCTTGAGATATTTTCTGAGTTTAGAATTCTAAAAGAGTAAATGCTCTCCCACTTTAACTCCATAATTATTTCCAATATGTGAAACCATACCTAATTCATGTCTCCTTTGTGGAGCTGGTTCACAGATAGGTTTCTGATGCTAGAAGATGGAAAAGGGCTGAACTGCACTGTGGTCTGCTCTCCATGCTCAGAAATGTCTGTGTTTTTCTCTTTGACATTCGATTATAACCTTTCTTTATCTTCTAGGAATAAGGATGACATAAAACATCTTCTGTTCCAGGAGGGAAGTGTCTGCCACGCCACTCACTGACTGTGACAAATATTTACTGAGCAACAGCAGGGGAAGCTCTGTTCCGCACACTGAGGAGCGATCTGTAAACAAAGTCTTCAGTGTCTGCACTGTGGACCTTGATTCTAATGGGGGAGATAGACAGCAAACAAGAAAATCTACGGAAATACACAAGAAAACAGATGAGTAATACGGAGGAAGATAAACCGGGGAGGGAGTGGTAAATAGTGAGGATTTATATTTTACACAGGACAGCCTGAGAAGGCCTCACTGGAAATCTAAGATTTAAATTAAATGTCAAGGGGGATGTAGACAAGCCACGGCATAACTGGAGAAAAGTATTTTAAAAGATGTATTTGTTCTGTACATGTTTAATGAATGCCTACTATACTGAGAAATGCCATGGTCAGCTACTCAGATAGATGCTGTTCTCCTTTGAGCTTGAAAGTTGGATTTAAAAAAAAAAGATTATTTATTTATTTGAAAGGTAGAGTTAGAGAGAGGCAGAGAGAGAGAGAGAGAAAGAGAGAGAGAGAGAGAGAGAGAGAGAGAGAGAGAATTTGCCATCCATTGGTTTACTCTTCAAATGGCCTCAACAGTTGGAGTTGGGCTGATCTGAGTCCAAGAGCCAGGAACTTCATCCAGGTCTCCCAAGCGGGAGCAGAGGCCCAAGAACTTGGGCCATCTTCCGCTGCTTTTCCAGGGACGTTAGCAGGGAGCTGGATCAGAAGTAGAACAGCTAGGACTACAACCAACACCCATATGAGATGCCAGCACTGCAGGCAGCAGCTTTACCTGCTATGCCACAGTGGCAGCCCCCAAAATTAGATTTTTAACACCTTACAAAATAAGTCTGTTCTCTCAGATTCTGGGGTTGATTTGGAAAACGTGGAATTAATCATCCTGCTTAGCTCTAGAGTTACCTAAGAAGTGTTTTTAAAGAGAAACCAAAAATTAGGATTAAATGAATAAGGTTTTAACTGGTTTAACTAGAGAATATGCTGTACAATCAAAACACAAATGTCTTTGGAGAGGTAGAGGAGAGGCAGCAGGAACAGATACTGAGCTTGGAGCCAGTGGCCTTAGTTACACACCGCCCTCTCTTCTAACCAGCTTCCCACATCAGAGTATATGGGTTTGGTTCCTGGCTCCAGCTCTTGACTCCAGCTTCCTGCTTATGCAGACCCTGGGAGGCAGCAGCGATGCCACCCACATGGGAGACCAGATGGTTGGTGTTCCAAGCTCCTAGCTCTAGCTCCCAGAGTTGGGACACTGTGGCATTTAAAGAGTGAGAAAACAGCAAATGAGGTTTTTTCTCTCTCTCTCTCTTTCTCTCTCTCTCTCTTGTCTGTCCCCAGATAAACAAATAAATACAAATCCTTTAATCCTGCATCCTTATTAGGAAAATCTACTCTTGTTGGTGCCGTATTACGAATTCAATCATGGACAACCAAACCGCATGTTCCATCCCCCAGCACTATGATCACACTTTTCTTGTTGCCTTCAAAGTCAGTGTGGGTGCTCGCAAGACCTTTGGAAGAGACTTGGCCCCTTCCATGTCCTGACTTTGGGGTTCATGCTCCCTGTGATGGGGAAGAGCTGAGCTGGCAATGACTGAGGACAGGGCAGGAAGCCCTCGGTTCCCGTGTAGTGCAGTGAAAGTTGGAAATCAGGATGCCTAAACTAAGTCTTTTTAACTCTTTTCCCATTTTCAAGAAGCGTTTAAAAGTTTGTTCTTTTACTTTTGATTTTATGAAATAACCATCTTTTCTTTTGCAAAGCTATTTTCTGAGTACTTAGTGGATGGCAAATAAAACATACTCTCATTATTTCTATTTACTAAGAGGAAAACACTTATTATTTTCCCTAAAGACCAAGCTTCTAATTTTGTGTAGTTGTTTGGGAAAAAGTTTACTCCAGGTAGGGAATACAGAGTCAACAAAAAAGACACTGCTCCAATTATCAGAAGTGATTCATACAGTGCGACCACTTTACTGATATTAAACCCTTCTTTACTGGGGCCGGCGCTGTGGTGTAGAAGGTGAAGCTTGCAGTGCCAGCATCCCATATGTGCGGCCATTTGAGTCCTGGCTGCTCCACTTCTGATCCAACTTCTTGCTAATGGCCTGGGAAAGCAGCGGAGGATGGCCCAAGTCCTTCCACCCCTGCACCTGCATGAGAGACCTAAAGCTCCTGGCCCCTAGCTTCAGATCGGCCCAGCCATTTGGGAAGTGAACCAGTGGATGGAAGACCTCGCTGCCTGTCTCTCCCTCTCTCTTTCTAACTCTTCCTCTCAAATAAATTAATAAATCTCAAAAAAATAATCCTTCTTTACTGCTCTATTCTGTTTGATCTCTGAGGTCACGCTTACCCTAGACCAGTCCTGCTGAATCTCCTTGATCTTTAAATACTGGAGAATCCTCATTGCTCACATATTTTCTCTTTTGTTCTTTCTCAGATTCCCTGAGCACCCATTATTTTCCAACACGTTTAAATACCTTCTGTACATTGAGAATGCTGAGTCATGGTCCCTCCTGTGAACCCTAGACTCACAGACCCAGTCAACGCTTCTCTGTGACTATCTAACATGCATCCCCAGCTCAGATTCAACACTGAATTCTTGCTGCACCTCCAGGACTTGCTCCTGCCACTGTCTTCCCACCCTCCATTTGAAATGAAAACTCCATTCTTCCAGGTGCTCAGGCAGGGAAGAAACTGGAATCACGCCTGACTCCATTTCTTACCTGTGCAACCTGCAACCGGCTTTAGGCTGTCAGCGGTTCCCAGCAGCTCAGAAGTCAGGTTATGCCCAGATACCCCTTGGGCTTCTCTTGACTTCTATCAGCAGCCAGCCTCACCTCCCCCAGGGGATTACTGCAATAAGGCTGGGCTTGTTCCTTAATCCTGATCTTCTGACTTCTAACCCAGAGCTCATTCTAAGAAGTTAAAAAAAAAAATGAGATTACCTTACATAATAAGGCTGCCCTGCCGGGAGCTCCTCTGGGAGTGGTTAGGATGCAGAGGGAGCCTAAAACACTCTGAACACGCAATACATACCCTATCTTTCAGCAAAGCCTTCTAACAGCTTCAGAAGCAGTTGCAACACAACATGATAAGGCACATAAACTGCTTTTTTTTTTCCCCCAGAGAAAGAAGATCAGTGTCTTTAATCCCCTTGTGCTGTACACAGTGTCAGAAATCCGATCTTAGGGCTACTGGGAACATCGTGTTCCCTAGAATCTATTTGCAGCAAACTCTTTTGGGGAGGAAAACAGGGACTACAGGAGGAGTGGAGGAGATCCTCGGCTCTGCCACTTACCTGCAAGGAAGAGAAGAATCCAGGCAGCTGAAGCATTTGGAGAATTCAGCTGCCAGGGATTATGGGCATTAAACACCCCCTGGAAAAGCACAGAAGATGTAATATTAAAGATGTTTGCAGCAGCTGTGAAAATGCCCAACTAGTAGAAGACAAATGAAGAAATGGGGGTCTGCATTTTTACTTTACTCCCTAATTGCCAATAATTCTTTTGTGGATATTAAAAGTTATCTCCTCTGAATATTCAGAGCCATAAATCCTATAGCTTAGGAATTAAAAAAAAATTTATAGCCATGGCTATATTCTTGTGACCACAGTTTCCTCATGTGGAATTTAAAATTTTTTATTGGGATTACCATTCACCCAGTATCCCCAAGTCATCAGTATACTGGACTGCAGGAGTGTCTGGGAAAACATCAAATCCTCCTGGGCTTCCAGAGAACGAATGGACTAGAGAAGAAAGTAGGGTTCTAAAAAAATAGAGGCTGTGATGGAGTTTGGGGCAGTGGACAGGGCTGGAAGGAAAGAGGCACTCATTCGTTTGAACAAACTTGAATTGCTTACTTGAAATACTGCTCATCTATTAGTAACTTCACCTATTAGATCTTTGTTTTCCATTAAACAGGCCACACAGTCCTTTAAAATGGCAATGGACAGAAAAGCCTACATTCTGCCTCTGATTGTTTTTTGCAATTCTAGTTTAGGACTTGGACCCCCTTGAAGACATTAAAAGCTTATTGGGGGCCGGTGCCGCGGCTCACTAGGCTAATCCTCTGCCTGTGGCGCCAGCACTCAGGGTTCTAGTCCCGGTCAGGGCGCCAGATTCTGTCCCGGTTGCCCCTCTTCCTGTCCAGCTCTCTGCTGTGGCCAGGGAGTGCAGTGGAGGATGGCCCAAGTGCTTGGGCCCTGCACCTGCATGGGAGACCAGGAGGAAGCACCTGGCTCCTGGCTTCGGATCGGCGCAGTGCCAGCCATGGTGACCATTTGGGGAGTGAACAAGCAGAAGGAAGACCTTTCTCTCTCTCTCTCTCTCTCTCTCTCTCTCTCTCTCTCTCACTGTGTAACTCCGTCAGTAAAAAAAAAAAAAAAAAAAAAAAGCTTATTGGGGAATCAGGAGAGAGGAGGGAATGAAATTGGCACTTGTGGAATTTCTACCATATGTCATCCTCTGTGCTTTACTGTTTATAATCATAACCAGGTTTAATCCTGGTAGAACTATGGATGGCGAATGTATCTTTCATTTCATAACCGAGGAAAGTGAGGCTCTTAGAATTCAATCTTACATCTTCTGTATATTAAGATAATCGAAAATGAATCTTGATGTGAATGGAAGGGGAGAGGGAGTGGGAAAGGGGAGGGTTGTGGGTGGGAGGGACGGTATGGGGGGGAAAGCCATTGTAACCCATGAGTCGTACTTTGGAAATTTATATTCATTAAATAAAAGATAAAAAAAAAAGAAAAAAATAAAAAAAAAAGAATTCAATCTTACAGCCGGCAGCTGGCAGGTGCAAGATCACCCCTAACACAGCCCAGCTCAGGGCAAAGGAGATGCAGAGATGTCCGGGGAAGCAGGGCAATTACAAGCCTCTATTTTTCACTTCATTTTCAGGGGAGGTCTGCAGGATTTTTCTTTTAATGGTTTGCAGAGACAAGTTTACAAGACTAAGAAGTCTAAGGCTGGTGAGGATAAAGACTATTTTCTCTATTATTTTTACTTATACACTGCTTTTTCATGTTCATGTATATATGCACGTATTAATATTTATAGTCAAATAACAATAGTTTCCTTTTTCATATTTCATTTACCTTTTCTTTTTTACTGTAAATTTGGAATAGAGCGTGTGTGTGTTTCACACCGCAATATAGTTATTGTGTTGAGATTTCAGTAGAATAATCAAACATTGAAGTCCATCAAACTCAAAAGACACTAAATTATTTTGAGCTTTTCCTCTCTTTTCCCCCCTTAAGGTCTTCAGTCGTGGAGGTGGTGGATGGTGTAGTTTGATCCTCTGCAATGCAGTTTTTGATTTGTCATTTCACTTACAGACATCAGCCGTTCCAGACGAGCTGCCCGTTCAGTTAGAAGTTACCATGGACACAGCTACAGAGCGGTGGCTCATAGGCGTTACTCACAGGTTACTCTGCCCGTTACCCTGTTCATCCGCTGCATGGTACAGGAGCCGGGGTGCGGCAGTCTCGGGCCAGCAGTTCTGTTTTACAGCTCAGAAGCTGCAATACTGCCCCCTAATGGCACACTGAGGTATGTCCCAGGGTGTGTCAAGATTTTCGGTAATATTGAGAAGGAAATGCTGAAAACAAAACTAGAAAAATCCTTCCTTTGAAGTCTGTCTGGTTATTCCTTATGAAAAAAGACTATGATGTCCCCGGGTGTGTCAAGATTTTTGGTAGTAGTGAGAAGGAAATGCTGAAAAAAGACTATGAAAGACTCCCTCCAAATTGTTAGCATATGATTTGTATTTGTCTTTAGTCTGCTCTATGTTTTCCAATGATCATTTGGGACTATTTCTGGCCAATGTAGAGAATAACCATTATTGAAAACAAAACAAAACAAAATCAGCTTATTAGAACTTCAATGCTCAAAATCTCGGCTAGATACCATGTTTTCTGAATGCAAGCATTGATTATTTGCCATGCGTTTCTATTCAGTTGAATATGGATGTGTTAAGAACATGAACTTGAAGCTGTTTTAAATAGCATCCCCTATTTGGAACATTTCTCCATGTGAGTGATAGGCAATTAAGCGTACTTTGCTAAGCTTGCACGTGAAGTGGAAACCAGCTGATTCTTTGAAGGCCCAGAAGAAGGAATAATGAGCTATTTAATCTTTCTGCTGCATGCTGTGGTTTTCAGAGCAGGGAAGACAGTTGATGAAAAATCTGTAGAACAGAAATGTTCTACATTAATGCAACCACACTAATAGGATGTAGATGCTAATCTTTAAGAAAAAGGAAAGAGATTGCCTAACAAATGATATGCCTCAAATTTTTTATTATACAAATAGTATTCAGAGAGTATTCAAATAGGTTTTTCTGATGTGGTATGCTGTCCATTTTACATGATTGCTTCCCTCAATATAATATTATAGTAGCTTGTTTACTTCAAGTTCTCCTCCATGGGTAGCAAGGACTAAGTACTTGAGCCATCATCAGGCACCTTCCCAAGTTCATTAGCAGGAAACTGGAGCAGAAGCAGAGCACCTGGCACTCAAAGCAGAACTCTGATATGGGACGCCAGGGTTTCAACAGTTTAAACTGGTGCATCACCATGTTGACCCCCAAATTATATTTTTGCTGCAGTGTATATATAAGCTTTTTTCCTGCAATATATATAACTTGCAAATTTACATACTAATATAGCAAATAAATAGATATATGCCTTTGAAGTGTTTGAAATATAGTACATAGTAGAGACTACGGAGTTCTGAACAGACCAATGTTAATTTTTTTTTTTTGACAGGCAGAGTGGACAGTGAGAGAGAGAAACAGAGAGAAAGGTCTTCCTTTTCCATTAGTTCTCCCCCCAATGGCTGCTGTGGCCGGTGCACCACGCTGATCTGAAGGCAGGAGCCAGGTACTTCTCCTGGTCTCCCAAGCGGGGTGCAGGGCCCAAGCACTTGGGCCATCCTCCACTGCACTCCCGGGCCACAGCAGAGAGCTGGCCTGGAAGAGGGGCAACCAGGACAGAATCTGGCACCTCGACCACCGGGACTAGAACCCCCGGGTGCCTGCACCGCAGGTGGAGGATTAGCCTATTGAGCCGCAGCTCAGGCCACCAATGTTAATTTAAATGTAAAGGTGTGAGTTGATCTAAGAGCTATACAAGTGATTAGCAAGATTAACAAAATGAAATAATCAGCAAGACTAATAGTGGTGACTCTTAGGTTAATGGCCTGTACACATACCCGGATGCAGAAATAACTAAGAGGGGGAACAGAGAACTGCATTTTAACAAGAGTTAAAAATTCAGTTTGGGATACGTTGAGTTGGCTATAGGATTTTCAAGTCAAAATGCCTGATGGCCAGTTAGCCATATGATCATAACAAAAAATACAGAAGTGAATGATACAAGAGACAGGATATGCATGCTCTGAAATATTAATACATAATGAACAAGAGAGAAGAAGAACTCCATGAAAGAGGCTGAGAAGGAGTAGCCAAGAGGAAGTTTGAAAATCCCATAGGGCAGCGGTGTTTAGCTTCATCGTTAAGACTCCCAAGCCACATCAGAGCACCTGGGTTCCTGTCCTGGCTCTGGCTCCTGTCTCAGGCCTTCTGCCAGTGCAGCCCCTGGGGGTGGTGGTGATGACTCAGGGAGTTGGTCCCTATCCCTACCACTCACGTGGGAGACCTGGATTGGGTTCTTGGCTCCCAACAGCTTAAGCCCCACCCAGCCCTGGCCAATGTGGACATTTGGGAAGTAAACCAGCTGATGGGAGTATATTCTGTCTCTCTCTCAAATACTTTTAAAAAGTTCATGGAAAATGGAATTAAAAGATAAATTTATTTTGGTGCAAAAATTTTGAACTTTATGCCATGGTTTTTAAAAAGTTCCTGGAAATTGTTGATTACAGGGATTTCAAAAATTCTCTGCACCAAGACAAACATCTTTCAATTCCATTTTGCAGTCCTCTGGTAAGAGTTACCAAGTTTGACCTCATGCGTGCCTGCTTTTCGACTGGAGTTGATTTTATATATACCTTATTTGTGGAGAAATCTAACTAAGGTATACGTAAAATACACATTAGTGGATCATCACTGTACACAGGGATCAGGGACATGTTAACATCATTTTTCATTTGTCTGTTTACCCTGTATACTTATACTAAGTATAAATTCAGAGTGATTTTAATGCCCCCAAGAGTGTAACTTACTGAAGAGCTATCCGTCCCATTCACTGCCTAGTGTCTGTAAAATAAGAAGTTGGTCAGCACACTCTGGTTTTTAACATAATTTATCCAACCAATGCAAACTGTAGAACTCACGGTCTTCACTCCAGGTCAAATAGTACTTTATGCAAAGAGCAGTTATTACATCAGGGTTTCCAATTTTCTTTTTTTTTTTTTTTTCTGTTATCTGCAGCTTGTAACATGTGACCATTTCTTTTTTTTTTTTTTTTTTTTTTTTTTTTTTTTTTTTTTTGACAGGCAGAGATCAAGAAACTCCACAAAAACAAAACCAACAACCCACTTAAGAGATGGGCCAAGGACCTCAATAGACATTTTTCAAAAGAGGAAATCCAAATGGCCAACAGGCACATGAAAAAATGTTCAAGGTCATTAGCAATCAGGGAAATGCAAATCAAAACCACAATGAGGTTTCATCTCACCCCAGTTAGAATGGCTCACATACAGAAATCTACCAACAACAGATGCTGGCGAGGATGTGGGGAAAAAGGGACACTAACCCACTGTTGGTGGGAATGCAAACTGGTCAAGCCACTATGGAAGTCAGTCTGGAGATTCCTCAGAAACCTGAAGATAACCCTACCGTTCGACCCAGCCATCCCACTCCTTGGAATTTACCCAAAGGAATTTAAATTGGCAAACAAAAAAGCGGTCTGCAGCCTAATGTTTATTGCAGCTCAATTCACAATAGCTAAGACCTGGAACCGACCTAAATGCCCATCAACGGTAGACTGGATAAGGAAATTATGGGATATGTACTCTTTAGAATACTATACCGCAGTAAGAAACAACGAAATCCAGTCATTTGCAACAAAATGGAGGAATCTGGAACACATCATGCTGAGTGAAATAAGCCAGTCCCAAAGAGACAAATACCATATGTTCTCCCTGATCGGTGACAACTGACTGAACACCAAAAAGGAAACCTGTTGAAGTGAAATCGACACTATGAGAAATGGTGACTTGATCAGCATAGCCCTGACTGTTAATGAACAACTTAATACATTATCCCTCTTAGTAGTTTTTTTGTCTGTTCTACTTGATATGACTGGTTTAATTCTGTAATTAATACACAGTTATTCTTAAGTGTTGAAAATTAACTGAAATGTGATCCCTGTTAAACATAAGAGTGGGAATAAGAAAGGGAAGAGATGTATAATTTGGGACATGCTCAAGCTGACCTGCCCCAAAGGGTAGAGTTAGAAACATAGCAGGGGATTCCAATTCAATCCCATCAAGGTGGCATGTGCCAATGCCATCTCACTAGTCCAAGTGATCAATTTCAGTTCACAATTGATCATAATGAAAGGACTAAGAGTCAAAGGGAGCACATAAACAAGTCTAGTACCTGCTAACACTAACCGATAGAATAAATAAAGGGGAGAGTGATCCAACATGGGAAGCGAGATACTCAGCAGACTCATAGAATGGCAGATGTCCTAAATAGCACTCTGGCCTCAGAATCAGCCCTAAAGGCATTCGGAGCTGGCTGAAAAGCCCATGAGAGTATTTCAGGCATGGAAAGCCAAGACACTCTGGCAAAAGATCTCTGC
This sequence comes from Oryctolagus cuniculus, assembly GCF_051225735.1. Lineage (NCBI taxonomy): Eukaryota > Metazoa > Chordata > Mammalia > Lagomorpha > Leporidae > Oryctolagus > Oryctolagus cuniculus. The sequence goes on from NC_142882.1 coordinate 40,780,287, forward strand.
GAGTGAGATCCCAGTGGAAAGAACAGGTCATCAAAGAAGGAGGTACCTTTCTCTGAAGGGAGGAGAGAACCTCCACTTTGACTATGACCTTGTCTAAACAAGATAAGAGTCGGAGAACTCAGAGGGCTTCCATAGCCTTGGAAACTCATGACTGGAGCATAGGGAGATTACTGATGCCATAGACAGGAGTGTCAATTGGTAAAGTCAACAACAGGAATCACTGTGCACTTACTCCTCATGTAGGATCTCTGTCCTTAATGTGCTGTGCATTGAGATTTAATGCTATAATGAGTACTCAAACAATATATTTCACTTTGTGTTTCTATGGGGGTGCAAACTGTTGAAATCTTTACTTAATACATACTAAACTGATCTTCTGTAAAAAAAAAAAAAAAAGAAATTATCAATTCCCAACTTGACTCTCACTGGGATTAAACATGACAATAGGTCTGATCTGATTTCATCATCATTTAAAAAAATCATCTATTATTTTTCACTTTATGTTTCTGTGTGGGAGCAAACTGTTGAAATCCTTACTTAATGTATAATAAGCTGGTCTTCTATATATTAAGATAATCGAAAATGAATCTTGATGTGAATGGAAGGGAAGAGGGAGTGGGAAAGGGGAGGGTTGTGGGTGGGAGGGACGGTATGGGGGGGAAGCCATTGTAATCCATAAGTCATACTTTGGAAATTTATATTCATTAAATAAAAGTTAAAAAAATGTCAAAAAAATATTAAAATAAGAGATTAAAAAAAAAAAGAAAGAAAGACAGAGACAAAGGATTTCCTTCCATTGGTTCACCCTGCAAATGGCCGCCACGCGTGGCCAGTGTGCTGCGCTGATCCGAAGCCAGGAGCCAGGTGCCCCCTCCTGGTCTCCCATGTGGATGCAGGGCCCAAACACTTGGGCCATCCTCCACTGCACTCTGGGGCCACAGCAGAGAGCTGGACTGGAAGAGGAGCAACCCGGACAGAAACTGGCGTCCCAACTGGGACTAGAACCTGGGGTGCCGGCGCCGCAGGCGGAGGATTAATCTAGTGAGCTACAGCGCCGGCCTTATGTGACCATTTCTAACCACTCTTTATAATATAATTCATCAGAAAAGATCCTTCTAGAATTTCAGGGCAGATACTGCAATAAATTTAGAGGTTATTCTATATTACTCTGTGTACTCCACCACATCTGTTCTCCAGGTTGTGCAAACGTGTCAGGCTTTTAATCACGTTTATAGTTTGTCTAGGTCCCCCTCTGATTGGCTTTCAGACGTTGGAGAAGAACAGCGCATGAGAGTGGCTGCAGGCAGAGTGGTTAGGAGGTAACAGTGGGCACATTAACTTTTGAGGGTTGGCCTGGAGAGACCAAAGAATAACCAGAAATTTTTATTGCTTATTATTTAGTACACAGGGTAGATAGGTGTGTGAAACTCTTTACTTGATTTTCCCATTGCAATAAATCGTTAGTGTTTTGTGAAATGCCATGGAGACAGACTGCTTTCATGCTAGCATTTACGGAATTTTGAAACTTCAAATATATTGATTTGCATCAGTGATTTTTATTTCTGGTACTTACGTAATGAAACAACCGCAGCTCGTCTGTCCTCGGTTGAAATCATCATTATACATCAAGCACACGGCTCTCAGAATCACTCATTCAGTCCAATATTTCTAAAATAACTTCTCCTTAATTAAACACAGGGATTTTGTACAACTTTACTCTCAAGTGTAAAACAGGCTGGCGCCGTGGCTCACTAGGCTAATCCTCCACCTGCAGCACCGGCATCCCGGGTTCTAGTCCCGGTTGGGGTGCCGGATTCTGTCTGGGTTGCTCCTCTTCCAGTCCAGCTCTCTGCTGTGGCCTGGGAGTGCAGTGGAGGATGGCCCAAGTGCTTGGGCCCTGCACCCCATGGGAGACCAGGAGAAGCACCTAGCTCCTGGCTTCGGATCGGCGCAGCGCGCAGGCCATAGCCCCATTTGGGGGGTGAACCAATGGAAGGAAGACCTTTCTCTCTGTCTCTCTCTCTCACTGTCTAACTCTGCCTGTCAAAAAAAAAAAAAAAAAGAATTCAGTGTAAACAGAGTTTTGCTCTTTTAGTTTATTTTAGCTACTTGTACACAACATGTTACATGCGTAATACACAAAAAATTAGGGATCAGTGTGTAGGTATTGTCTAAAAATCTATTAATAAGCGGAGGAAATAGGAATATGGACCAAAAAAAATTATGCCATCTGATACCCTTAATCTTGGCACAGATATACCACCATGAGACAGGAGATGACACTGTAATAAAAGTGCCTGCCCTGAAGCCTGGAGTCCTGAGTGTGAAGCCTGAGCCTGCATTCTAAGAGCCTGTGAAAAGAGACAAACAGCTGACTTGAGCTTCCTCTATTGTCACGTGAAGATACCAATGTGACTATCATAGGGTTTTGTGTGGACTAAATGGGATAAATTGTATAAACACTTGGAGAAATGCCTTGCACATGTGGAACAGGATTGTGATAGATGCTGTCCTTTTTTTATTTTTTTTACAGGCAGAGTGGACAGTGAGAGAAAGAGAGACAGAGAGAAAGGTCTTCCTTTTCCATTGGTTCACCCCGCAATGGCTGCTGCAGCTGGTGCACCGCGCTGATCCGAAGGCAGGAGCCAGGTGCTTCTCCTGGTCTCCCATGGGGTGCAGGGCTCAAGCACTTGGGCCATCCTCCACTGCACTCCCTGACCACAGCAGAGAGCTGGCCTGGAAGAGGGGCAACTGGGACAGAATCCGGAGCCCCGACCAGGACTAGAACCCGGTGTGCTGGCGCCGCAAGGCGGAGGATTAGCCTATTGAGCCGCGGCGCCAGCCCAGATGCTGTCATTATTAATATTATTATGGGCAGATACAGGATGAGACAATGGTCCGCCTTTCGCATGTGTAACATGTTTCTAACTGAGACTTGCCCAGCTTAATCTACTGAACATATATGTCCTGCTTTCCAAAGGTCTCTATCCTGGGCTTTGGATTAATACAGCTGGCTACTTGAAGGACTCTTTCTTGGATGTTTTAATTAAAAAAATCTTGTATTATTTTCTCTTAAAGCCTTCTACTTTCCTGGGCACCATCATAAGTATGTCACCTATGCTAAGACATGCACACGTTATCTTAGACATCTCGTTCTCTCTCTCACACAACGATCAAAACACAAGTTCTGTTCATTCTACTGCAGGATGTTTCTATTTTGAATTTTCCTGCCAAACTCACCAGACCTAACACAACCTTCTGCCAGTCTCCTCTTTCCCATTCTTGCTCCCTCTTCCTCTCCCCTCCTCTTTTCCTTCCTTCTTTTCCTTCATTTTCCTGATCCTTGAGTAAATCAAGGTTGAGAAAGACAAGCTTGGGCTACTACACAATTTTTTTGAGATCTGCCTTGTAGGAGCCCAAACCTGCAAGTATGTTACTTGTATGTACTTTCTTCATAATATGTAAAGTTTTTTTTTGTCTATCACACTGTTAAATACACAATAGTTATGTCCCCAGAAAGATCTGTTGTACTTAAGAGATCACACACATTTCCCTTTTCTCCACCCGTACCACTGACTCCAATTACCTAGCACTTAACAGACACTATAATGGTCCTTGTGACAAATCAGGAAGTAACACTGATTTTTTATTGTTTTTAAAAGAACACTAAGCTGTCTCCATTTGCAAAAGTTTGCCATTTCAAAATTTTAGTTTGTAAAAGACTGAGCCCTTTAGAATTGGCTTTTTATATTCAACATAATTCTGAAATAGTAATCCATATTGTTGGACATAACCTTGGGGAACACAAAAAATTCATGGAAAAATAGACTTAAAAGATAAATACAAAAAAACCATTTATTCCTCAACAAAAAGGTCTATAAAGTTCAATATATTTTAATTTATTTAAGAAGTAAAGAGACAGAGAGAGAGAAAAACCAATACAGTCTGTTGACTCACCTTCCAAATGCATACAAGGCTGTGACTGGGTTTGCCAAACGCAAGAGCTGAGAACTCAGTCCAGATCTTCTGTGTGGGTGGCAGTGCTCTGACCAGTTGAGTTATCACTGCTGCATCCCTGGGGTCTGTCTGGGCAAAATGCTGGAATCGGAAAGTGGAGTTAGGAATCAAACCCTGGCACTCTCACCTACCTAAAGACACTGTGGTAAGCGATGATACCTGTCAGGTAGTCATCCCCAAAGAACTGAGTCCTGGGAATTGAACCACATCAATGCAGTCCTTTGTTTGTTTGTTTGTTTGTTTTTACGTTATTAATGACAGCAAGTTGAGTACTCCTTAAAGTGTTCTTTAAAATCATCTATTATTTTTCACTTTATGTTTCTGTGTGGGAACAAACTGTTGAATCCTTACTTAAGGTATACTAAGCTGATCTTCTGTATATTAAGATAATCGAAAATGAATCTTGATGTGAATGGAAGGGGAGAGGGAGTGGGAAAGGGGAGGGTTGTGGGTGGGAGGGACGGTATGGGGGGGAAAGCCATTGTAACCCATGAGTCGTACTTTGGAAATTTATATTCATTAAATAAAAGATAAAAAAAAAAAAAAAGATTAGCAGACAAAAAGGAATCACAAGGAGCCCGATTAGGATCGGAAGGTGGCTGCCTGGTGAAGCCCCATAGAACTTGTCACAAAATCGTCCTTTGATGAAGGGAAAGAGCAGGAGCATTGCCATGGTGGTGGTGGTGGTGGGGGCTCTCTGGTGAACCATTTTTGCTCATTTTCCTGCTGACGTTTGGCTCGCTTTCTCCAAATACTCTCACAATACACACATGTTGCCCTCAGAAGCTGTTGTGGTGACCTTTGCTTGTGACCGGTCTGCTTTTCTGCTGACTGGGCCGCTTCCATCTCTTGGTTCCATTCCTCAAAAAAAAAAAAAAAAAAAGAATATTTCAGGATCTTGAAATCATTTGTTTAAAATTTCCATTGAAGATGCTCTCTTCCGCAGCTGATCTGGGCACAACAGGTTTGGCACCCATAGAATGGAAAGTTCATTCTGTCTTAATTTTTCAGTCAGGATTCTGTAAACTGAAACTGTTGACATGTCTGTGGTGTTGGCCATGGGTTCTGTGGTTGATCACTGGTTGTCTTCAGCTAGGGCATGGAACTTGAACTTTTCTTCACACTTTGATGTGGATGGTCTGCTGCCACAGGCTTTGTCTTCAGCATCATCTCATCCCTTCTGAAAAGGAGTTACAATAATTTCTTTGTGACATTGTCCCCCTAGAGTTTTCATAAAGCATCAATAATTTCAATGCTCTTCTCTCCTCCTTGAATTAGGGATAGGGTAGATGTTTGTTCTTGCTTCCATTTTAGCAGAATTCATGTTATTCTAAAGGAGCTCTTTTTAAGCTGATCCTTCTTAATGCCTCAAACTGTGTTCTGTCCCTGCCTGCTATACCATGTTAACACGAGTTAATTTTGGCGGGAAATCCATGCATAATTATTTCACAATATGTATTTTCAGTGATATTTTGAATACCTCTCATAATTCTTTTTTGTTCCATTGAGAAGATGAGCCTTGGAACGCCTTTATTTCTGTATTCTATATGTGTTTGAAGATTAACTTTACTGTGATACAATTTCTAGACATTAGAATACACTAATTTTAGGTGTAGTCTTTAATGAATTTCATCAAGTATACAAATAACCACTACGATAGCAATGATACACAAAATTTTCATTACAAAATAATTCCTTGAACCATTTTTGCTTAATACGAATTTTTAAATTATAAACATTAAGGCCAGCGCTGCGGCTCACTAGGCTAATCCTCTGCCTTGCTGCGCCGGCACACTGGGTTCTAGTCCCAGTTGGGGCTTCGGATTCTGTCCCGGTTGCCCCTCTTCCGGGCCAGCTCTCTGCTGTGGCCCAGGAGTGCAGTGGAGGATGACCCAAGTACTTGGGCCCTGTACCTGCATGGGAGACCAGGAGGAAGCACCTGGCTCCTGGCTTCGGATCAGCGTGGTACGCCAGCCGCGGCGGCCATTGGAGGGTGAACCCACAGCAAAGGAAGACCTTTCTCTGTCTCTCTCTCTCTCACTGTCCACTCTGCCTGTCAAAAAAAAAAAAAAAAAAAAAAACCAGAAATTATAAACATTAGAATATCACATTATATCTTTGAAAGCCTCTAATTTTTATTTCATTGCAACTGGAGTCAATTTTAATGTTTAGGGGATTTTGGAGGATTTGTCAAATGAAGTTAACATTTCCTGAAAAATAAGACATCATTTATAATTTATAACTATGAATAATATATTTTAATTTGCCTATGGTAATTTTCTTCTACTTCCTAGACATTGCTATTTAAGGGATTTTTTTATTTGTCATATATAGTTTGGATTTTGTGTTAGGGATATAAATATTTTGATGAACTAAGAAAAATTAGGCTTATTTATAATTATACCTTTTCTTGCCTAACAGAAAATGGAAGTTGAGCCATTTTTCCATGAATTGTGGAGTAAGCAGTACAATAGATTTCCTTGTCTCATTTTCTAACTTTAATTTTATAATGTTTTTAATTTTTTGTCATTTTTGTACTGTTTAATTTATTTGCTATAAAATCAGTATAAAGTATAATCACAAGTTTTGGAGACTTGTAAGAAAAAACAATCACCTTTATAATGTTCTTTCTCAATCTTTTTATTATGAAATATTAAAAATATTCTCTGAATTATTATCGACCCTTTCTAACATGCTATTTACAAAACAGTAAAATAAAGTACCTGAATCACCTGAACTCCACCTGGTAGAATGTATCTATGATACATTTGCATGTCACAAACTCCTCCTGATAGGATTTACCTATGATACATCTGCAATAAAGTTCACACATGCATGCTCATAGCAATGTGCTCCGTGGCCCCAACACAAACACACAACACTTGGCTCTCTGGGTTTGATTGCCGGTATTTCAATTATGGCATTATTATTTTCCTATAATTTTGAGTCAGACAGTCAAGTACTCCAACCTTGTTTTCTTGTTTGAAAATTTAGACAGCAAAGCAGGAAGCAAGATGTGGATAAGACTAAAATAATTGAAAACAGTAAACTTTGGGGCATTCTGGAAAATTAGTCATTGCCCAAAATAAGTTAAATGTTACATGATTATTTTCAGAATTCTTGCCATTAGGACATCTTTAATGCAGCTTTAATCTTAGGTGTCTTTGTTGGATTCTGATTATATTCAACTTGATAATCTAAGAAGTATTTAGTAAAAATCATTTTAAACATCAGAATATTTGGTTAATTTAAAGGTTCTGTGTATCCGTCTTCAGGTCATAGTATATCATATAAAAAAATTTATCATTGCATACCCAACTGAAGACTGTAATTATTTTTAGCTTTAAAATGTGTATTGAATTAGTGGTGTGGGGGGGGGGCATGCTGGTTCTTTCCTCAAATGCCCCCAAATAAAAGAACTGAAGTAGGCTACACATGAGCGACAAGGACCCAACTACTGAAGCCATCACTGACTGCCTCCAACCGTGCACACTAGTTCGAAGCTGGAATCAGGAGTGGAGCTGGGACTTGAATGTAGACACGCCAACATGGATGTGGGCATCCACATCAGTGTCTTCATTGCTATACTTATGTCTGCTCCCAAACTGTCCTATTTTGACATGAGAACACTGCAGTGCTTCGAGACACAACTCTAAACTTCAGTAACACCTTAAATACCTGTAGGAAAGGGTTTTAGGAAACATGACTAAAAAATAAGATTAGGGTGTGAGTGGACTTAGGTTGAACACTTATCAGGTTTTGATCTATCTGCTGTATATTTGAAACTTGTGGGGCTGGCACTGTGGCTCACTTGGTTAATCCTCCGCATGTGGTGCCGGCATCCCATATGGGCGCAAGTTCTAGTCCTGGTTGCTTCTCTTCCCTTCCAGCTCCCTTGCTGTGGCCCGGGAAGGCAGTGGAGGATGGCCCAAGTGCTTGGGCCCCTGCTCCCGAAAAGGAGACCAGGAGGAAGCACTTGGCTCCTGGCTCCTGGCTTTGGATCGGTGCAGCGGTTGCCATAGCAGCCGTTTGGGGAGTGAACCAACGGAAGGAAGACCTTTCTCTCTGTCTCTCTTTCTCACTGTCTATAACTCTACCTGTCAAATAAATAGATAAATAAAAGAAATTTGAAAATATAAATAATTTATCTTTAAATAATATATAGGGATGGTCAAGAAATTCATACTATAATCAGGTAGTTAATAATTGGCGTAATAATCCACATAAACACTAAATATATTTAGTTTAAATTTATTGTGGGGCAGATAGAGTCTAGTTGTTAGGACTCCAGTTACCATACGCACATCCCACACTGGAGCACCCGAGAGTTCTGGCTCTCGAATCCAGCTTCCTAATGATGAGACCCTGGAACTCATATGGGGATGGTTCCAGTAGTTGTATCCCTGCCACCCACATGGAATATTTGGATTAAGCTCCTAGCTCCTGGCTTCAGTCTGGCCCAGTTGTGGCTGTTGTGGGCCAGTGGATGAAAACCAGTGGATGAGAACTCTCTTTCTCTCTCACTCTTTCTCTCTCACTCTTCCTCAAGTAAAAATAAATATATAAATAAATATTTCAAAGTCTTTAAATATTTAAATATTTACTTATAGGCAAAGTGTAGAAAGCCCGGTAAAGTCAATAAAAAGGTATCAGAATAAATACAGAAGTGTAGCAAAGGTTGGAAACCACACAATCAAGGTATGAAAATCAATTGAATTTCAGCAACTAATTGTAATTTTATTTATTTATTTGAGAAAAAGAGGGAGCTTACTCCCCAACTACTAGGAATTCAATCCAGGTCTTTTATGTGGGAGGAAGGAATCCAATTACTTGAACTATCACTGCAGCCCTCAGGATCTGCATTACCAGGAAGCTGGAGTCATAAACAGAAGATGACATTGAACCCTGGTACTCTGATAGGGGTCTTAACTGGCATCTTGATGCCCACCCCTGGAATTGGAAATATAACAAAACATTTAAAATAGCATCAAGAAGCAGGCATTTGGAGATGTCCATCATTAAGGTGCTGCTTGGGATGCCTACATACTATACTGGAAGTGCCTAGATTGAGTCCTAGTTCTGCTATTTCTGGTCCAGCTTCCTGCTAACATGCACATTGGGAAGCATCAAGAGGATTACTCAAGTACTTAGGTTGCTGCCACCCATGTTGGGGACCCACACTGAGTTGCTGGCTCCTGGCTTCAGTCTGGCTAAGCCCTGCCCACTGTGGGCATTTGAGGAGTGAACCAGTGGATAGAAGACCTCTGTGTCTCTTCCTCTCTCTCTCCAACTCTACCTCTCAATAAATAAATATAAAATCTTTAAAATAAAAGACCATATACAAGGTGACCTTTCATGATCTTTGTCTTAGAAAATGTTTAGAATGACTCTGTTAGCCAATTGAATAATAAACATTTAAGTCAATAACAAAAGTCAATATAAGTAGTCTATTTACAAGCCAACATTGCTTTGATATAACATTTTAGTGATATTTATTATTTTTAATTTTTTAAAAAAATATTCTTTTAGTAGAAGAGAGACAGAGTTTTTTTTTATTATTTAATAAATGTGAGTTTACAAAGTGCAACGTTTGTATTGTTGTGGCTCCCCCCACAACCTCCCTCCCTCCTGTGGCCCCCCCCCTCCCACTCCCTCTCCCATCCCGCCCCTCATTGAGTTTCATTTTCAATTACCTTTGTATACAGAAGATCAACTTAGTATATACTAAGCAAGGATTTCAACAGGCTGCATTCACACAACCGCACAAGGTATAGGGTATTGTTCAACTAGTAGTGTTGTTTTTAAGTTTCATAGTAAAACACATTAAGGACAGAGATCCTACATGGGGAGCATGTACCCAGTGACTCCCGTTGTTGATTTAACAATTGGCACTCTTATTTATGGCGTCAGCAATCACCCGAGGCTCTTGCCATGAGCTGTCTAGGCTATGGAAGCCCCTGGAGTTCACCAACTCTGAACTTGTTTAGTCAAGGCCATATCACAGTGGAGGTTCCGTCCTCCCTTCAGAGAAAGGCGCCTCTCTCCTTGATGGCCTGTTCCTTCTGCTGGGGTCTTGTTCACCAGGATCTTTCATTTAGATTGTTTTTTGCCACCGTGTCATGGCTTCCCATGCCTGTGAGACTCTCATGGACCTTTTAGCCAGATCCGAATGTCCCAAGGGTTGATTCTGAGGCCGCAGTGCTGTTTTGGGTGTTTGCCATTCTATGAGTCTGCTGTATGTCCTGCTTCCCCGGCAGGATCATTCTCTCCCTTTTAATTCTATTCTTCATTATTTGCTTACACTGGTCTTGTTTGTAAAATCTCTTCGACACTTACCCTATCTTTTTTGATCAGTTGTGTACATATACTTATCACTTTACCAAGTGCGCTGACATTGGTACATGTCTCCTTGATAAGATTGAGTTGAAATCCCCTGGCACATTTCTAGTTCCACCATTGGAGGTAAGTCCTAGTGAGCCTGTGCCGAGCTATATATCTCCTCCCTCTCTTATTCCCACTCCTATGTTTAACAGAGATCACTTTTCTGTTACTTTTTAAACGCCTAAGAATGATTGTGTATTGATTAAAGAGTTCAACCAGTGGTATTAAGTAGAACAAACCAAGCAACAACAACAACAAAATACTAAAAGGAATAAAATTGTAAGTTGTTCCTCAACAGTCTAGACAAGGGCTGATCATGTCATTGTCACTGATAGTGTCCATTTCACTTTCAATGGGTATCATTTTAGATGCTCGTTTAGTTGCCATCCATCAGGGAGAATATATGACATTTGTCCCTTTTGGACTGGCTTATTTCACTCAGCATGATATTTTCCAGCTTCCTCCATTTTGTTGTAAATGCCTGGATTTCATTGCTTTTTACTGCTGTATAGTGTTCCATACAGTACATATCCCATAGTTTCTTTATCCAGTCATCCGTTGGTGGACATTTAGGTTGCTTCCATGTCTTAGCTACTGTGAATTGAGCTGCAACAAATATTGAGGTGCAAATGGCTCTTTTTTTCTCCTCTTTAATTCCATTTGGGTAAATTCCAAGGAGTGGGATGGCTGGGTCCTGTGGTAGTGCTACATTCAGGTTTCTGAGGACTCTCCAAACTGGAGAGACAGAGTTTTATCCACTGATTCACTCCCCAAATGCCTATGAAAATCCACAGAGCTGTAGCCAGCTGGAGCCAGGAACTGGCAACATAATCCTTGTCTCCCAGAGTGGTTGCAGGCACCCAATTACTTGAGCCATTACCACTGACTCCCAGGGTCTGCTTTGGCAGGAAGTTGGAGTCAGGAGCTGAGGCTAAGAAACAAACCCAGGTATCTGAAAAGGAACATGGGTATTTTAGCCACTAGGCCAAATGCCTGTTTTGTAGTATGTATTTTTAGCAAGCTTAAGTTCAAATAAATTGCTTTGGACAAATTAGCTCCTGAGAGTTTGCTCTCAAAATTGAAAATTTTTCCAGTTTTGGGTTCATTTTCTGACCAGGACCCAATTCCTTAGCTGGAACTACCAAAATTGTCCTCACAAAGTTCACAGAAAATGTGCATTATGAAAAAAAGCTGTGCATGGATTTCAATTTTAGGGACTAAAATAAACTTAATTTTTTTTCTTGTGTGGCTTTGAAAGAGAAACAGAGACAGATATAGGGAAATATTTTGTCTGCTTGTTCACTTCTAAATGCCTGCTACAGCAAAAGCTGGGTCAGGCCAAAGCCAGGAGCCTCGAGTCTCCTATGTGGGTGACAGGGACCCAACGACTGAGTTATCACCACTGTCTCCCATGACACCCATTAGCAGAAGCAGGAATGAAAAGTGGAGCTGGAACTGGAACCCAGGCATAGTAGTAATGGTTTAATGGTACTCCTAAGGGCTAGAAGGTGTAAGTGTATCAGAAAGTGAGCCCTGTTAGTAAGGACAACCAAAAATAACATCTCTGTGAAGGACCTTGGGATGGGTGCCCCTACTTCAAGGAAGCCATAGTTGCTAGGTAGCCCTAACAACTGAGTTCAGTTCACCCTGATTGTAATAATGACTTTGTTAATGCAGCCCTTCAAAGTTTTAAACCCTCCCCACATTCCTTCTTCCACAAAACTCAGACTTGATGTAGATTACTCAAGTAACTGCTCCTTGGTTTAACACTCTATGTGTCCACAGATGACACCCTGTGGACCACACTGGAGTGTCACAGATGTCACCCCTGTGGAACAGAAGACAGTCTCTCACTGCTGAAACAACTCTAGGCAGATCCATAACCTGCAAGTGTTCAAACCTATCTCTCCCTCCTGAGTTTGATTAAAACTTGCTCTATTCATGAGGTTATCTTACATGTTTCCCAGAATGTGCTATCTTGGTCTCCCTTCTCTAAGCCCAAAGATATCCAGGGTGAAAGAACTCCCAGAAGAGCAAGAACAAGGCTTGCTCCCGATCACTTCTCAACAGGCTTCCTCGGAGTCGCAGTGAGAACCGCTGTTCCTTTAAGGACTGTGGATGGACACATGTTTGCTGCACCACTTACTGAGAAAGTGTTGCAGGAGATAAAGCCATGTGTTTAAATTGGCAAGTGATTTAAAACATTCATATATTAAAATGAGAGTTAAAATGAACACACACTTCTCCTAATGTTTTCATGAAGAATAGTGATCACATTGCATTTTGCTTGCATTTTTATGTTTACTTATTTTATTTTAGCAAACCATTTCATATTGTATCCCTGGACTGGCAGAAGTTATTTTTACCCAATCACTCTGTTAAGACATTCATGAATCATGAAATTGTGAAGTTCTATCACTTTCCATAGTTGTAAATTTTTTAAAACAGCACAGGCTTACAAAATTAGCTTCTCATGCCTATTTCTCATACAAAAATGTTCAGTGTATTTGCTCAGCTACATTTGATTAGATGAATTCTTGAGAAACAGGAGAAGATTGCCTATATCTGTACTAAGAAGGCAGCTGGAGAGTGGGATGACCCCCGTGGAGACTCCCACCAGTTCCACTCTCATCAACTATTAAATACTGCAAGTTAGCCTGAACGATTCCAGTCACAGACAACCTTACCTTCTTTTCATTTATGACAATAGCTGCCAGAAAACACTGTTGTGCAGAGAATTAAATAGTCCCTTACAATTTGACTACCTTGATAGAAAGGCTCGCAACATGTACTTAGAAAACAAGCTCATCATTGGACTCCCTGAATCCTGCTGTCTTGAGATAGACCAATTAATGATCTTCCTACAGCAGGATTTGGTGTCAGAACTGGGCTTCACAAAACCCTCCAGCAACCAAACTCTTGTAGTAAGATTTTAAAGAATGTCATCCTAAAAATACCAGCTTCTGCAGTGGACACTGACGCACAGATGCCCAGACCTCAAATCACAGTGCTTGGGATCGAGACCCCCTATCCCCACCCCAACCCATCTGCAATCTTCCAATCTGTCTTCCTGCCAATGCACCTAGGAGGCGGCAGAAGGTGGCCCACGTAGTTGGGTCTCTGCCATTCATGCTGAAGATCTGAGTGGAGTTCGTGGCTCTTGGCTTAAGCCTGGCTTAGTGCTGGCTGCTGTAGTTGGTGGGCATTTTGGAGTGAGCCCACTGGATGGAAAATTTCTCTCTCTCTCTCTCACTCTGCCTTTCAAATAAACAATTAATAAATAAACATTAAAACTGCCACTTACCAACCTAGCTAGATTTTTATGTTTTCATCAGTCCACACACCCTGAATGCCTTTAATTTTGTGAGAGAGCTATTGTGCTCATAAGCAAACCAATAGTCAATGTGCTAATTCAAGTGCTAGCACAGTTGCAAATATTGACAGATACCTGAGGGTTTCTGCTAAACACTTCAGAAGGTAGCCATTGTGAAATATGGATAACAATGTAAACATCTGCTGCTTGAACAGCCTAAAAAGAGAAGTTTGAACTAATTTTTACTTTCAGTTCACAGTGCCCGAGCTAAGATATTTTAAGGTATATTGCAGAGATTGTATCTGTGCCCAAAGTGTTGGCTATTGTGAAAAATAATTTTTTAAAATGTGAAAGGATTAACACCAACAATCTCCATTTTCTATGGAATATTTGCTATTGTTTGAATGGAATTTAGTTATTATTGTAAAGAAAGCTTTACCATGAAAACATACAGATTGCTTTTGCCTCACATATGAAAATGGACTTTAATTTTCTGTTTGTTGAATGGAGTGGAAGGATTTCTCGACTTGGCATCGTTGATACTGAGAAGAGAATATGGGATAATACACATTGCTGTAAGTATATGTAAAGGCTTCTGTTCTCTTACTGAAAATCTTTAACATCTGGGCTTACCCAGGTCTTAGGGAATCAGAAAGTCGGGGGGAGGCCCAGCAATGAGAGCTTCAGCGAGCTGTGCAGATGACTCTGAAGCCCCTCTATTGTGAGATGCCCTGATCTACAAGTTGCTGCATTTTCCCAGGCACTTCTCAGTATTCAAATCAAGTCCACGAAAGTGAAAGATACCCACTAAAATATTATCTGGTAAATTTTGTCACTCCTGTCCTGTGGCAAAAATCCATAAAATTTTCAAAGTAGGCAGTGAGTGGGCACATGGTTTACATTAGCTGAGAAGCATATAGAAAAACACTAGGTAGGGGGGTAGGTCTGGTGCTGTGGAGCAGCGGTTTAAAGCTCCAGCCTACAGCACCAGCATCCCATATGGGCACCAGTTCGAATCTCGATTGCTCCTCTTCTGATTTAGCTATCTGCTATGGCCTGGAAAGCAGTGGAAGATGGGCCAAGTGCTTGGGCCCCTGCACCCATGTGGGAGTCCTGGGAAGAAGCTCCTGACTCCTGGCCTCGGATCAGCTCCAGCTCTGACCTTTTTGGGTCATTTGCGGAGTGAACCAGTGGAATGGAAGACTTCTCTCTCTGTGGCTCTACCTCTCTAACACTTTCATATAAATAAAATAATTCTTTAAAAAAAAAAAAAACACTAGGGAAGTTCCCTAGATGGAGAGAAATACACTTCATCTGACCCGCAAGGGCGATAAGCAATTAATCTCAGGTACTCTTGGATGTGTCTGCGTCCTCCCCATCCAAGTAAACCAGATCTTGGACTTTTTAAAATGCTTCCATGGAGACAATAGTTTGCGTATAAACTTTAAAAGCAACATCAATTTTTAAAGATCCGACAGAGCCACATTTCATGTGCTCCAGGAAGTATGCGAATCTTTTACATTGGTGACATTGTGATCCAAAATAAACAAACTAATTCGTATTTGATTATTCCGGCATCTAATTGAATTCAGAAAACTAAATTAGATGATTTAATGTGCATTATGCCTTAAGGCTGATCTTTGAAGTGGTTTCAATGTCAATCATCAAGACAACAGAGAAAGCACTAGATTTCTAGAAAAAACAAAACTTCAGAATAAAATCAAGTAATAAATGTTTTACTTTTATTGATCCCCAGGCTATGCTATTAAAGTAATTTATAATATCTATACAATTAACTTAACATGAAATACTTATAAAGCTTGGCTGTAATTTTTAAGTGAAATATTTACTGCTGTTACAGTGCATTACAGCAAAAGTGCTTTGCTGATATAAACTCACTAATAATGAAGTCAAACAATTGCAAATGATGTGATTGTTCTCACAAATGAAGGATACCAAATGTCATCTTTAGCAACTCGCCCTGCCTGTGTTTCCTCAATTCGTGTATCTAGGCTCTGTCCTGACTCTGATAACTGCACGATGAAGATCTGTTTTCAATTTGAATTTCATACAGGATGTTCTGTTTCAAGGATCAACACTCATAATTTTTTCTTCTTTTCAGAGTACTGCTGAATAACCGAGTTTTATAAAATCAAATTATATATTCCATAATTGGCTGTCAGTGGGTGGCAAGGCTGTATGTACCTTCTTTTTATGCATTTTCAAATAATTTTTCTAAAATAATGATATAATATTTTTGAATAGGGCAAAAGTACTCAAAAGTAGTCATTTCCCCAGTCAGTTTTCTTGTTACAGGAAGTGCTCCCCTGCCTATCTGATCTGTGCCATTTAAATTGTCCAGTGGCAACCCCTGTGGATTCTGAGCAGGAGGTAAGAGAGGAGAATCAGTGCCCACGGCATGCGATGACGCATAGCTATTCCTGCCATAACTACCTCAACACTAGGGCCAATTTTCACAGGAATTGAGAATCTTATAGAAATATCACTTTTCTAAATATGTCTTTTTCAGTTTTGACTCCTCTAGGATTTGATGCTAAATCATTGCCAAATTCCAGTTATCTTCTCTAAGAACACACGTTCTTGTATTATTATCTACTGTTGTGATTAGGGATAATACATTACCCAAGTTTATGCATCTACAGGAAGTTTTAGCTCTGTATGGGGATTTAATTGATTACCTCTATGTCATGATTCCTGACTGTGCATTGACACATGGCCAGGCTTAAAACTGGCTACTAGCATTGGATGTGGCACTTGAAGTGGGACGTGATAGTCTATGTATCTTCCCAAAAGAGGCCCTAGAGGCTTTGAAATTGAATAAAAATGGATTCAGATTCTGATTCAGAGCCTAGTTGACTGTCACCATTGGCCAACTTATTGATTTAATCTTTCTGGGATTCTGAATTTATAAGATTTAGAATATAATAATCATAGAGATGCAATGAGACAGTTTGTGTGAATGCATGGTAAAATACTTAGCATGTGAAAGGTGCTCATTTAGTTATACTTACTACTATTATTATTCTTGATCATAATCAGAATGACATATTAGCAAGGATATGGATGCCTTTTAAACACTTCCTTAGCTAATTTAGTATTGCAAATTTCCCAGGTGACTAGAGTCATAGCATAACGCCATCTTTCAGAACTCTATGCATTCCCAATGAGGTCTGCATGGGGCAGTGATGGCACAAAAGCTCATGGCTGTGAGACCATCCCTTTGGCTATTCCAGCAACATTTACTGGCAGTCACAGCACATCAGTCATTGCATAAGGTGCTGAAGATACAAATACAGTGGATGACTCCAAAGAAGGTGCTTAGGCTTCTACTGATGGTCCCATCCACTCCTCTGGAACTAAATACCTGGATTATACCAAAGAGTAATAGTACAAGATGCTATACCTCACTGCAAGTGTATTTATAGACATTGCATTCCAATATTTATAGTCCAGTTGATGAAATCATGCAATCCTGCTTGTTTAGGGAATACACATTGCTCATACTTTTACTTTATTACTTTTAAGAGCTATTTGTCAAAGAATATAATTTTTTTAGCAAATGAGTACAGAAGAACAAAAAGGAATCTGTAAACCGTTGTGACTTTGAGAAGAACCATTGGTAATACTCAAAATAGTGTTTATCAAAGACATTCCAAGGAGAGAAGCTCTTTGATCAAACAACAAAGCCCCTGATTGTAAGGAAAATGTGAAAACTAAAATGTTCTTGGGGCTGGTATTGTGGCATAGGGGCTAAGCTTCAACTTGTGACCCCAACATCCATTATCAGAGTACCAGTTCTAGTCCTGTCTATTCCATTTCTGAACCAGCTTCCTCCTAACACACCTGGGAAGACAGCAGTAGGTGGCCCAAGTACTTGGGTCCCTGTAACCATGTGTGAGACCAGGATGGGGTTTCTAGTTCCTGGCTTTGGCCTGGCCTAGACTTGGCAGTTGTAGTCATTTGTGAACGAATTAGCAAATGAGAGATCTCTCCTTCCCCCACCTCTCTCTCTCTCTCTCTCTCTCTCTTTCTCTCTCTTTCCCTCCCTCCATATCTCTGTGTCACTCTGCATTTCAAATAAATAATTTTTTAAATCTCCTTAAAAAACATAAAATGTTATTTTCAATTTGCTTTAATAATAAACTTGAAAAAAGTATATTTCCAAATAAAAATTGGCATAATACTCTTTTCTTTGTACAAAAAAAATGCAGCATTGTCTAAAATGAAAGCTTTTATTGACTGATTTTTTTTGAGTGATTATATTGTGCAAAAGTACAAAATGTCTCTGAAATCAAAGATGTTTACAGAGTTAGGCTCTTTGGCACTGCTTTTGTTGAAGCCTGCCAAATAGGTGTTGTCGAAATGCATTCCATTCTGTGTCCAGCCAGTAACCACATTCAGTACGACTTGACTTTGGAAGCGAATTTCCTAATAAGCTGGAATGTGATTTCTGTTTCTCTATATGTCACTCTCCAATAATCAGCACTCTCAGGAACTTTCTCTTTTCTCTCCGTGACAATTGGGAATAATACGTGCAGGCCAAGAATGAGAACTTTGTGACACTTACGTGAAAGATTTGCCTATCACACTAATGTTTTTTAGGAACCAGAGCTTAGAAGTCATTAAAAAGTAATCTGTGGTTGCTGGACGTGCCCAGGGCAGACGGAAAGGGGAAGGATGTGTGAAAATGCTGGGCAGTGTGATAGGAAAGGGACCATGGCAAAGTCACGAAGGTGGGTTTCCAGAGCTCCACTTGAAGCTCAGCTCTGCCTTCATTCGCTGTGTTTAAAGGGCTGGGTCTACGCTTGGCCCCTACCAGCAGCCACACACCTCACTGCCTGGCCTGTGGCAGATGTTCCTCAGATAACACTTATGATGGAGTAACATGACTGTCTCAATCATTGTGTTGCACACATCCCAAGATGTTTGGCATGAGGCCAAAGGCTTCTTCAGGGAAAATATCATCCCATTCCAACTTCCTGAAAAACATTAACTTGGAAAAACAGACAGGCTGTCGAAAGGACAACGGTGGTATTGAGAAGTCCTGGGAGGGATAGAAAGAGTTTGAATTAAAAAAAAAAAAAACATAGGGGAAGCTGAGTCTGGTTCGTTAATGTGTCAAGTGTATTAATATGAAATGTCAACAACAGGGAAAATGGAGTAAGGAGTATTTGAGAACTATTTCTATTACAAATTCACATTGTCTGTTCTGTAATTTAAATCTAGTCTAAAATAAATGTGAAAAACATTTAACTATTCTGCTGAGGCCCATGATGACGCAGACAAGGCAGACATTAATGAGGTTTTAACTGTAGCCGAGGTATGGTTGGGGCCTTAGAAATGAGGTACAAATGGTCTGATTTTTCTTTCCGACTTCAATTCTACATCCCATGAAAGACTGAAGTATTAAAGTTCTCACCTACCTTTTTTTTTTTTTTTTTTTTGACAGGCAGAGTGGACAGTGAGAGAGAGAGAGACAGAGAGAAAGGTCTTCCTTTTTGCCGTTGGTTCACCCTCCAATGGCCGCCGCGGCCGGCGCGCTGCGGCCAGCGCACCGCGCTGATCCGATGGCAGGAGCCAGGAGCCAGGTGCTTTTCCTGGTCTCCCATGGGGTGCAGGGCCCAAGCACCTGGGCCATCCTCCACTGCACTCCCTGGCCACAGCAGAGGGCTGGCCTGGAAGAGGGGCAACCGGGACAGAATCCGGCGCCCCGACTGGGACTAGAACCTGGTGTGCCGGCGCCGCTAGGCAGAGGATTAGCCTAGTGAGCCGCGGCGCCGGCCAAGTTCTCACCTACCTTTAATCTATTCTGTCTGGAACTCTTTTTTCAAATCCCATTACTAAATAAATTGACCATAGGTAAGATCTCCAATCTACACATGTGGCCTGTTTTTTTTTTTTTTTTAAGTTGTAATTTAAAATGCCAAAGAAGAGAAGCTGGCACACACCTTCCAACATCAACTTCAAACATATCTCTGGCTTTAGCTGTCACAATGCCAATTATATGGTCTCCTTCCAAAGGAGCATGCAACTTCTTCTTCTTCTTCTTCTTTTTTTTTTTTTTTTTTTTTTTTTTTTTTTTTGACAGGCAGAGTGGACAGTGAGAGAGAGAGAGAGAAAGGTCTTCCATTACCGTTGGTTCGCCCTCCAATGGCCGCTGCAGCTCCCATGTGGGTGCAGGGCCCAAGCACTTGGGCCATCCTCCACTGCACTCCCGGGCCACAACAGAGTGCTGGACTGGAAGAGGGGAAACCGGGACAGAATCTGGCACCCCTACTGGGACTAGAACCTGGGGTGCTGGAACCGCAGGCGGAGGATTAGCCTATTGAGCCGTGGCGCCAGCCCTGGAGCATGCAACTTCTCTTGCAAGTCCACCCAGTAAATACCACCTCTGCTCCCTAGCTCCAAGGAACAGTCCTGGCCCCCACAGCACTTCAAACCAGGACAGCACATCCCACTTAACCCTGAGTATGCCCTGACATCCCAGAACAGTGCTCTTTCCCCTGCACCCCCAGTGCCCTCTGCATCTCCCCGTCCTGGCAGTAGCAGCTCCTCTGGTATCCTTTATCTTCAACAATAACCCCTGCTAATGTCCTAACTGTATATTCCCCATTCAGGTGGCTGCTTTTCAGGGGTACTCAACAGTGCCAATTGTTTTCTTAGCTCCTGCCACTCTTCAGCTCGCTGCTTCTCCTACAAACTCACTTCTGAAAATGCTGTTGCTCAATAACATCATAATGACCTGAACAGTGAAAATTTTAAGGATCTCTTAGTGACATACAACAAGTACACCCAACTCTTTATCTCCAAACGTTCCTCTTTATATTTGCATAACCTCACCTTCCTGGTGAGCTTTATATAAAACCATGCACTTATGTGTGATTACAACTAATTTCTTTCCTTCTATATCTCGGAACTGGCCTGCAAGAGAAAATAAAAAAAAAAAACACATATACTCTTACAATACCTAGAACTCTTAAACTCACAAATGTTTTCTCTGAATCCTCCACTGTCAACTTTAATATGAAACCCAGTTCCTTCATTGTTTGATACTCTCACACACGAATTCTCGTGCATATAATAAGCATTGAAGGACCTTATTCAAATTTGACAGCTTTGATGGTCTGTGACCACAGGTCCACTCATTTAGGAAGCATTTAGTGGGGAGCCATCCCACCTATGCCTATTTGTGCGTGTTTCTGACAAGCCTCCTCTCTCCATGCCCCTTCTACCTCCCTCTTTCTTCCTAATTAATCCTGTTAGGACAAATCCCACTGCCAGAAATCACAGAGCATTTTTTAAAGATTTTATTATTTATTTGTCTATTTGAGAGCTAAAGTTACAGACAGTGAGAGGGAGACACAGAGAGAAAAGGTCTTCCATCTGCTGGTTCACCCCCTAAATGACTGCATTGGCCAGAGCTAAGCTGATCGGAAGCCAGGAGCCAGGAGCTTTTTCCAGGTCTCCCACACGGATGCAGGGGCCTGAGGACTTGGGCCATCTTCTACTGCTTTCCCAGGCCATAGCAGAGAGCTGGGTCAGAAGTGGAGCAGCTGGGACTAGAACTGGCACCCATATGGGATGCCGGCTCCATAGGATTAACCTACTATGCCACTGCGCTGGCCCCAGTCACAGAGCATTTTACAGTTCATTTTCTCTCCTAACCATGGCTTTTCACTCTTGTCCTGCAACCCAAGATTTACATTTATTTTTTAAAGATTTATTTATTTATTTATTTGAGAAGTATAGTTACAGACAGGGAGAGGGAGAGACAGAAAGAAAGGTTTTTGTTCTGTTGGTTCACTCCCCAAATGGCTGAAGCAGCCAGAAGTATGCTGATTTGAAGCCAGGAGCTGGGAGCTGCTTCCTGGTCTCCCATGCAGGTGCAGGGGTCCAAGCACTTAGGCCATCTTCTACTGCTTTCCCAGGCCAAAGCAGAGAGCTGGATAGGAAGTGGAGCAGCTGGGACATGAATTGGTGCCCATATGGGATGCCAGCACTGCAGGTGAAGGATTAACCCACTGTGCCATGGTGCTGGCCCCAAAATTTATTTTTATCTATTTATGTATTTGAAAGACAGAGTTAAAGAGAAAGGGAGAGAGATCTTCCATCCACTGTCTCACTCTACAAAGGGCCATACAAAGCCAGGAGACAGGAACTCCATCCTGGTCTCCAAAATGGGTGCTCTCTGCCTTCCCAAGGCACAATAGCATGGTGCTGGATCAGAAGTTGAACCACTGAGACTTGAACTGGCATTTAAATAGGATGTAGGCACTGTGGGCAGCAGCTTAACACTTTATGCCGCAATGCCAACTCCCCAGGCACATTTCAAAACATGTCTTCTAAACAACTAAAGAGCAACTCTGGTGGTTACTGCACATTTTAAACTTCAGCACATCTTTTTAAACCTTGAGGAAGAAGGAAAAGATCATTATATTAGGACACACATTTTCACAGAAGGAAGGAGATGAGGGGACAGTGCTAACTAAACAGGGGATGGGCAAGCACCCAAGAAAATGCAGAGAGGCCACTGACGACCTTTTCCACAAGAGTTTTCCTTACCTTACAGTTTGGTTTGAAAACTAAATTTCAAAATTATCCACCCTCAACCAAAGCAAAATCTTCCTGGTATGAAAAAACAGAATTTCTTTTTCACTGCACTAACAAATAGCCAGAACTCAATAAATGTTTATTATGCTGAAAGTGAAACGAAGTTAGCAAAATAAGACACAGGAGATTCCAGCTTAACTGAATTTTTCCTTGACCTCAAATCCCTGTGCACTCACCTTCCCAGGTATGCTAGGTTGCAGTTTACAGGAGCCTTAGATGCTTTCCTTATCACTGTTCCCCACTATCTAAGAGGAGAAAGGCCTAAACTGTCCACTCTTCTCCTCTGTTTCCTGTGAGCCTCACCGTGATGCTTCTCCACATAGAAAGGGTACCTTAAATGCTCAGGGAAAATGAAATTTAAAAATGATTCATTTTGGTACAAAAAAAGGGGTGTTCAACAAGTTCATGGAAAAGAAATATAAGAAGACACAAAACTAGAGGAAAATATAGATGAAGCATTGCAAGAAACTGATATAGGCAAAGATTTCTTGGAGAAGATCCCAGATGTACAGGGAATAAGAGAAAAATAGACAGGGGACTACATCAAGCTAAGAAGCATCTGTATAGCAATGGAAATGCTCAACAAAATGAAGAGTCAACTGACAGAATGGACGAAAATGTTTGCAGACTATACATGTGATAAAGGAGTAATGTCCAGAATATATAAGGATCTCAAGAAACTCAACAACCACAAGACAAATAATCCAGTAAGAAATGGAGTAGGGAGATTAGGGATATGATTTTTTTTTCTTTAAAAACAGCCTGGTTTCATCAAGTGCAGCTATTCTAACTCTACTCACTGTGTTTATGTGGTCAACTTGAAATTCAGAGATACGGTGCTCACAGTTGCATTTTGCAAGGGTTGGCTAGTTCTTGACTATAATAATTGGAAATTGCTGAGGTCCGAATGAGAATTACATGAGAAAAAACATTTCTTTAGTGAGGAGTGGGCAGTATTAATACAAAGTGGTTGGTATACCGCTTTTGTTGATCTCAGCAGGAATGTGGGGTTTATCCTTAACAATAGCTTTGTTAAGAACCTGTTCACTGTGTCTATGTTGGGAGACTGGGAGAGGACCAGGTCCACTCTGGAGCCACACTGCAGGGTGCGCTTTCCTCGGCCACCACTTACTAAGTAAGTGGAATTACTTAATCCTTCTGAACTTCAGTTTGTTCAACTTGAGAATAAAAATGCAAACAATAATATGCACATCATAGGATAGTTCTGTGCATTAGGAAAGTCTTTAACTGGTGCTTGGTGTTCTTAGCGTTCCATTCATGTCAGCTGGTTATCATCACCTGTGCATCTGTGATGACACTCAGACCATCGAGTGCCAGTCACGTCATACTATATTTTGCTGGGAAGACATTATGCCACAGCTGTGCCTATCTGCAGGGTTCACACTATGGTGCCAGAATGTCTTTGCTTCGTGGCTCCAGAAAGCAAGAAAAGTACCCCCACTTTGATCAACAGACTGTTCCTTAACACAGTACACACTAATTTTATTGTTCAGATCTAAGTGATTGGAAAAGCAATAACATTCTGGCATTATTTGAAACAGAAGGAAAACAGGAATAAGGAAGGGAGTGCGCAATTGTCAGTAGCCTGATTGCGCCTACTCATTTTTTCTTCCTAGGTGTCAAGAAAACTACTTCCTATGTATATAGAAATTGATAAATCGGCAGAAAAATGTTGGGTGTTTATAAATATGCATGAGAGTTTTTTCACTGATGGAATTTTTTCCAAGGCAAGGCGGGGTACTTCTGAACTGATTATTGTATACAAATAACCAAGTCCCATTGAAAGAATCTGGTGTCAAATTCATTTAGAATTGCCACAACTTCTCACAAGGATTTCATGTGGAGATTCAAATGTGAGTGAATTTTTAAAAGTAAAGTTGCAGATGGGCCATCTTTGTGGATGGCATGTGCTCTGATTCCCTCTAATGGTCAGTTTTGTACACCCCAACAGAGTATTTCTGAGGATAAGTACTAATGATTAATGGCTTTTACTTCCTGTTATTTTTAAATATGCTGAGGTAGATACTATATTCTCTGGTCCAGCCACTCAGTGCCCAAGGTAATGGAAGCCCAGGGAGATTTAGCAACTTGCCCAAAATGATGCAGCTATTCACCCATAGTGCCAGGCAACCTGACCCCAGAACTCCAGCTGTGAGCACCACATAGGGCAGGGAGCTCTCTGGTTATCTGAAAGGGTTGTGGGAGAGGTGGGGTCTAAATTCATACTCCAGGCCTATCCTATGCTTTTTATCTGGAGAAGCACTCTAAACTTTCTCTCTCTCTCACCACGTGGGCACAGTTCTGAAATACAGAGGTCCAGGAAGGGAGGAAGATGGAGCAGAGAAGTACACAGAGTCTCAGCACTTGCCTCATGCTTGTTTGTGGAGAGGGAGAGACAGAGCCCTTCCCAGTTGTTGTCTTCTATTAGGAGGCTGGAAGGGGAGTGGTTATGTGGTGCCTCCCCCAGGTCCCAGGAGGAGGGGGATGCATCCTTGGGAAGTGGTTATTTGACTGACAGCTAGGTGTATAGGATTACATGTGGTGGATGCAGTGTGGCTTCCAGCTAGTGGCCCTGCTCTAGCTATATGCCTTACCCATATCAAAAGGAGAAATTACCTTGAGCTTCCTTTAATCTGTTCCTTTGAATGGTTAACTACAGATACGGATGAGGCTATGTTTTCCTTGTCTTGGACACACTAAGCCCCAAGTAGTGCAAAAGCTTTTGTGATGGCAGCAACATAGAACTGAGAGTATGACATTAGTTAACAAGGGACTTTCGCTTTTTATGTTTTTAGAATATTTGTGCACATAATTAACTATGGGTCCCCTTTGCCTTGATAATTTATACAAGAATAAAATCAATTGGGTAAAAATCAAAGGCATTTCTAGGAAATAATGTAAATTTATTGAATGTCTAGGATCATTATTGTAATTCTGATAAATGTGTTATTGCAATGACTGGATCTTCTGAACATGCTACTGACCAACTAAGAAAAACACATTTTTACAACAGTAGCTAGCACTCTTTTCCAGTCCTTACTCTGCACTAGGAGGTGAACTAAATACGCTTTTTCACTGAGTCACTATAGGAGCCTGAAAAAGACAGGACACATTCACATAGGAGCTGTCACCCAGAGAAGGGAAGACACATGTCCCACAGCTAGGAGGTGACAAGGCTGAGCTTTGAACTCCTGTGAGTGTCAAATAGACGTTGTGTCAAAATGCCTCTGGGCACTGTGCAATCTTTCATCATCTTCGGAAAAGCATTCTAAGAATTATCTCATCCCTGCTCCCAAAAGCTGCCTGAGATACACCAAAAGAAATGAGAAACGGAGTTCCAGACAGGGTAATAGTTTTCCCAAGACAATGGGATTTGTGGTAACACTCACCCTCCTGACCCATTTTGGTCTCTGTGTTCCTCCAATGCACGTACTTCTTCCTTAGATGACAACAACCAGATGCCTGCATTTTATCACTCTTCTTCGACTCTTGCTTTGATTTGGCTGTGCAATTGAATTCTGGACACAAAGAGTGCAGCTGCTGCCTCTCAGAGCCAGGAGCTCCTTTTCTGACCTTGGCGATGTCATTCAGAGGAAAAGTCAATCACAAATGTTTATCCGTCTGCCGGGTGCCTGCTCCACTCTCTCTGAGCTCTCACTCCCTGGATACACAGGGTTTCAAGTGGGTCTCACTGTCCTGCCCTCCTGCAAGTTCCATGGATGCAATCTCTATTGGGATCTCTCGACCTCTGTTCTTCTGTAACACCCTGAAAAGCAAACAGATTCTGAGGTTAAAGTCTAACAGCATTTCCTGTAGCCTTCCTCCCTCCTGACAGCCGCCTACCACCCACTGTAAAGGCTCACGCCCTTCTCTTGTCTCCCTGCTTTCAACCCTCTAGTGTACTGTAACAGATGAGTTTTATTCTAATCTCACTCAGCAAAAACAAATTTTGAACTATGTCACTTATTAATCATGGCTTCCCAGCCCTTTGGCATTGTAAAATTCCTTCAAGTGACCTAAACTATAGCTTTCACACCTCCTAATTTAGTGACTCATCACAACTAAATATTCAGCCTCTTCACAAACACCCAGTCAAAGCAGGTAGAAACACATTTTCACTATTGAAGTCTATAATTCAGCAATTAAATAAGTAATTCAGGGGTCAGGTCTGTGGAGCAGAAGGTTACGCCTCCACCTGCAAGCACTAGCATCCCATGTGGGTGCTGGTTCAAATCTCGGCTGTTCCACTTCCCATTCAGCTCCCCAGTAGTATGCCTGGAGAGACAGCAGAGAATGGCCCAAGTGCTTGGGCCCCTGTACTCACATGGAAGACCCAGAGGAAACTCCTGGTTCCTGGCTTCGGATCGGCCTGGTTCTGGCCATTGTGGCCATTTGGGGAGTGAGCCAGTGGATGGAAGATTCTCTCTCTCTCTCTCTTTCTCTCTATCTCTCCTTCCTTCCCTCCCTCCCCTGTTCTCTCTCTGTGTATCTGCCTTTCAAATAAATGAATAAATATTTTTTAAAAAAAGTTTTTCAATGTTCCTGACCATATCACAAGAAGTCAACTGTTCAATAGTATGGACATGCACAAATAGCTAACTTATGTTTTCATCTCTGTTTCTCAAGATTCCGTGTGCACCTGAGCTCCAGAATTGCTGGCACTGCCTTCATGTTCCACACTGCTTCCCCTCCGTTCAGCCAACCAGGTGCTTCAGAAGCAACAGATGATGTGACAATATGTACACATTTGTGTGTGTATATAATTATTTTCACTTCAAATATCATAGAGCCTTTAGCTAAACTTTTACTTATAATTCTACGTCATTTAAATGAGCATTTAACATTTAATTATGTAGATGTGTCATAAGTTATGTAACTTACTAGTCTTCCCCCCTTGGACATTACATTGTTTCTTTTCTTCATAAATAACATAAAATGTTTTTCTTGTGCCTACATGTCCATTTGAGTCTTTTATTGACTTGGGCTGAATGTTATACAAGAAATTGTGTGCTACACACAATTTGAAGATCTGTTGATGAACGCATATTCTGGTATAAGTAGAAAAGAATGTTACTTTTTTTTTAAATTTTTTTGACAGGCAGAGTGGACAGTGAGAGAGAGAGACAGAGAGAAAGGTCTTCCTTGAGCCGTTGGCTCACCCTCCAATGGCCACCGCAGCCGGCGCACTGCAGCCAGCGCACCGCGCTGATCCGATGGCAGGAGCCAGGTGCTTCTCCTGGTCTCCCATGGGGTGCAGGGCCCAAGCACTTGGGCCATCCTCCACTGCACTCCCTAGCCACAGCAGAGAGCTGGCCTGGAAGAGGGGCAACCGGGATAGAATCCGGCGCCCCGACCGGGACTAGAACCCGGTGTGCTGGCGCAGCAAGGCAGAGGATTAGCCTAGTGAGCCACGGCGCCGGCCAAGAATGTTACTTTAATTCACACTCTGAAAAATATCAGAAAAAAAGTAACCTTACAAAGTATACTAAAGTGAAGGAGATATGATGTCACACTGATTAAATATCTATTTCTTTAACAGCATCAAAGTTGGACTTCAGTCCTTCTCACATTTGTTAATCGCTTGTTTCCCTTTCTTTGTCATCCTTAATACGTTGCCATTTATTTCCTGTGGCCAGACTGCTAATGTGTTCCTTCTTCAGATGCATGAAAATTTATTGTGCATTAATTACTTGAACTCTGTGTGACGTTTTTAGCAGTTTGACACTTTGTGGTTTTGGTTTTCACACACAGATGCTGTTGGCAGAGTACAGTCACTGAGGTCACATTCCAGGGAGTTGACATTTCAGTATTCAAAGCATTTCCCATTAACTTGGTCTGTATAATGAATAATTATTTATTTCTTTGGATAAGTATTTTTAATTGTAAAAATCTGCTTTAATAGGGCTGCCTTGCCTGGCTTCATTGTTTTCTCATTTTACTTATATTTTATCTATCCATATCATGCACAGCCAACAGGCTTCAGTTGGATGAACATTACTCAAAAGTCATTAAAGATGATAGAAATAGGAGCACTAATGTTTTAGTCCATTCAGTCTCCTGTAACAGAATAACATAGATGAGTGTCTTATGAATAACAGCAAAACTTATTTCTGTAGTTCTGGAAGCTGGGAGGTCCAACCTGAAGGTGTCAGCAGATGCGGTGTCAGGTTGAGAGCTGGTTCCTGTGTCCCAGATGGCTGTCTTTTCACTGGGTGCTCCCACAATGCAAAGGGTCTCCTGTGGTGAGGCCACACCCTCATGACCAAATCACACACAAAGGCCCTATTTTACTTTTTTTTTTAAAGAATTATTTATTTATTTGAAAGGCAGAGTTACAGAGAGGCAGAGAGAGAGAAAGATCTTCCATTTGCTGGTTCACTCCCCAAATGGCTGCAACAGCCGGGGCTGGGCCAATCCAAAGCCAGGAGCCAGGAGCTGCCTCTGGGTCTCCCACATTAGTGCAGGGGCCCAAGAACTTGGATCATCTTCTGCTGCTTTCCCAGGCCACAGCAGTGGAGCAGCCAGGACTCGAACCCACCCACATATGGGATGCCAGTGCTGTAGGTGGTGGCTTTACCCACTATGCCATAGAGCCAGCCCCACAAAGACCCTATTACCAAACATCATCACAATGGGATTTAGATCTCAAAATATGAATTTTGAGAAACAGAGTCTGAAAAATCTAAGTATAAAAGGTTACTTCCAGTCTTTCTTAACCCAAAACTACCGAAACACAATTAGTTAATTTGTATAGTAACAGCTTGCTTTTGGTGTAATATAATGTATTGACTTTGTTGAATTCACATAACCTAGAGAATATTATAAATCTTCAGGTTTTTATTAGAACATGCAAAAGCTGTAATTATCACTACTTGGCAAGATGATATTGAAATAATTAAAGGTAGAAAGATCTTGGTGAGAGGTCTTTAATTTCTGAAAATTCCTGATGTGAATATAATGTATTCCAGATGAGTTTTTCATCATCTTAGCATTATTTGATGTATGTTTTTATTTAAAATATCTTTCTAATTTATTGCTCTGATATTGTGCAAAATTCCAGTGAAATCTGATTATTTGGATTTATCTGGGTCTAGTGTTGGGCTGCCAAAGATCAAGAGGTAAATAATTTCTTCCACCTAAGGTGGAAAAAGCAACTTCCCAGTGGATGAGCAGTAAAAGCATATGAAAGTGATGGAATACACTGATTTCAGAACAGAGGCATCCTCAGAATCACATTATGATGTCTGCTGATGTTCAATTTGGACAAATAGTCCACCCATAAGTTAATGATCCTGGAAGTTAAAAATACTTTAACTTTGACCTGTGACCTAAGAGTAAAAAGGCATAATTTCTCCATTTTGACCCATATTTTCACAACTTAATTTTTTTATCATTAATCAGTTTCCCTTTCATGGAAAAAAGCATAAACTGGTTGCATGAAGTAGATAGATTCCTCAAAGAATGAAATTTACCAAAGATGACTGAAGAAGGAGTAGACATTATAGAATACCACTCAGCCAAAAAAAGAAGAAATCCTGTCTTTTGAAAACATGGATATAACTATAAACCATATGCTTAGTGAAATAAGCCAGTCCCTAAAAGACAAATAACCATGTTTCCTCTGATACATGATAGTTGAAGTAAAATACAAAAAGCTGTATAGAAATGAAATGGACATCTTGTGATATGATTATGGTTTTAACACTTAACACAGCTTTTAGCTTAACACAGTTCTTGTGGAACTGCCATCTTTTTGCTTTGTACTTATTGAATATTACAGTTAGTGGTGAATTAAGCCTGGGATTATAGAGTGGTTTGAAAGTATGTCTTTGGGACTGGCACTGTGGCATAGCAGATAAATTCACTGCCTGCAGTGGGTGCCAAATGGGCACCAGTTCTAGTCCCAGCTGCTCCACTTCCAATCCAGCTCTCTGCTGTGGCCTAGAAAGCAGTAGTAGAAGATGGCTCAAGTCCTTGGGCCCCTGTACCCACATGGGAGACCCAGAAGAAGCTCCTGGCTCCTCCCTTGGGATCAACTCACCTCCAGCCACTGTGGCGAATTGGGGAGAGAACCAACAGATGGAAGACCTCTCTCTCTCTGCCTTTCCTTCTCTCTCTGTGTAACTCTGACTCTCAAATAAATAAATAAATCTTTAAAAAAGGAAAGTATGTCTTGGTAAAAATTAAAGAAAAGGAGGAAGGGAAAGAAGCAGGATTGAGGAAGGGAGAAGGGGAGGGAGGAAAGTATGGCTGTCTTAGATCTGTAGCTGTGAAACACATGAAATATGTTTTCATATTCATAAAATTTAAAAAAAATAAAATGTGAATATTGTATTTCTATAAGGTAAATTTAATACATTATAGAAAAAAAAATGTCAGGCCCACTGTCTTCACAGGTGAATTTCTTCAGTTATTTCAGGGATATTACACAAAGTCATCCAAAAAGGAGTAATAAATAAATACTCTTTCTGATTTTTATAGGTCAGTATCATCTTGATTATAACACTTACATGGACCCCAAAAGAAAGAAAAATTCCAGCCAAGTATCTCTAAGACATTTGCTAAAATACTTAGCAAATTAAGTAATATATAAAAGAACAATCCATCAAAATTAGGCGGGTTTTACCTATGTGTGGAAGTAGTTTAGTATTTGGCAATGAATCAGTGTAATCTACTACAAAAAAGATAAGCAGAATATATATGTGTTTCTTCAATTATTGACAAAATTTTAGATGTGCAAGTAAAAGTAAACTTACAGTAAACTAGAAATAGAAAGGAATTTTCTTAATCTCACTTTAAAAGATCAACAAAACCTCTACAGTAAATGTGGAAGATTTTTGAATTCATGGAAAATATCTATTATGAAAAGACTATTCATGAATTTCAAAGTATTTTGTGCTAATATAAACATCTTTGAATTCCATTTCTTCACAAACTTTCTGAAGTACCCTTTTATAAATAATGATTGAATCTTGAACAAATTTCTCTGAGATTAAGAAAAAGCAAGGATGCCTGCCAACACCACTTCCATCTCATAATACTTTGAAGATCCTAACCAGCACACAGCAAAGAAAGAAAGGAAGAAGAAGAAGCAGGAAAAACAAACCTGTCACTACTGCACACAACATAGTTACACTTACAGACATCCTGTAGAACCTGCATAAAAACCCCGGGACTGACATGTTGGTTCAGCAAAGTCATTGACTCTCTTATACACCTGCAACAATAAATAGAAAAGGGAATTTATGAGAACTGTTTACAGAACCAAAAAACAATTTAGAAAGCAAAGAATAAATCTAAAATTATATAAAGAGACATTTTCTGAGAAGAAATGGATTTCAGTAAAGAGAGAACTATACAACATTGGTATAGAAAAAGAAAATTCAGTATTGTAAACTGCCAGTGCTCTACAAATCAATGAGCTACCATATAATTAAACCACAGGATGAAACTGGAGCACCTGCACAAGAGATGTTAAGACCTGGGACTGGCGCAGTGGCAAAGCGGGTAAAGCCGTTGCCTGCAGTGCCAGCAGCCCATAAGGGCACTGGTTCGATCCTGGCTGCTCCTCTTCCTATCCAGCTCTCTGCGATGGCCGGGGAAAGCAGGAGAGGGTGGCCTAAGTGCTTGGGCCCCTGTACCTGCATGGGAGACCCGGAAGAAGCTCCTGGCTCCTGGCTTCGGATCAGCACAGCTCTGGCCAATGCAGCCATCTGGGGAGTGAACCAGCGGATGGAAGACTCACGACTCACTCTCTCTCTCTCTCTCTCTTCCCAACTCCGCCTTCAAATAAATAAATAAATAAATCATTAAAAAAAAAAAATGTTAAGACCAGGGACAGGCATTTGGCCTAGCAGCTAAAAGCAGGTTTAGAGTCCAGGATCCAATATCAGAGTAGGAGACTAGGAGACCTGGGGACTGAATTCTGGTTCCTTTTCCAAGTCCAGCTTCTGGCCACCCATGTGGAAACCTGAACTGAGTTCCCAGCTCCTGGCTCCCCTTTCCTCCCTTGATTGCTTCAGGGGAAAATGGAAGAGCTCTTTGTCTTTCTCTGTCTTTGTCTCTCGCTTTCATTGCTTCTCTTTTTTCTGTCTCTGTGTCTCTCTCTCTCAAAAAAAAAATCTGATCAAGAATATTCTTTTTAAATTGTCATATTTTTTATGTTATTTATTTGCATTTTATTCTCAGGCTGTGAGCATGGTGCTCAATTGGGTTGCAAACGTGCATGGCAGGGAGCAAAGTACTTGGAGCAATTGTGGCTCAAACCTCCCAAGGTACAGTAGGAAGCTGGAACTGGACGTGGAGCCGGTACTCAAGCTCAGGCACTCCAAGCAAAAAACATACATCCTAAGCAGTGTCTTAACCGCTTTGAAAAGTGCCTGCCCCAGGACAAATTATAAACCCATAGTAAACAGCACAGTATGGTATCAGCACAAGAACAGGCAAATTCACCAGTGAAGCACACAGACTGTCCAAAATCAGACCCCGCATATTCAGTCTCCTGACTTAGAGTAACTGTCACACTACATTAGAGAGAGGATAATCTTATCAATGAATTATGCTGATTCAAGAGAAAAAAATGACTCTGGATTGCTATCTTCCACCATATAAAAAAATTAAATCTAAACGGATGGCGGACTTTAACAAGAAAGGTAAAATAATGAAACGTGTAGACTGACAACACAGAATGTATTTCTGGCTTAGAAATGCAAAAAAGTTCTTAAAGTAGATATAAAAATTCTATATATATAAAATAAACTAGATATAAAATTCAAAATATAGTAACAGAATATATTAAAAACTTATTTTTATTAGCAATACAGTCAGAGAATCAGAGAAAATTCACAGCTTGAAAAGGTATTTTCACTATAAATGACTTCCAAGAAAAAGTCCATAAAACATAAAAAATTCTCATGGGCCATAAGAAAGAGAAAAACAACTTAAAAAATAAAATTTGGCAAAAGACTTGAGAGGATATTTCACAACAAATGATGCTCAAAAGGCCAATAAGCTATGAAACAATCCTTAGCATCATTAGAAAATGCAAATTAAAAACTCAATAAGGTGTGATCACACCACAGTGGCTGGAATGAAAGAATGATAGAACCAACATTGGCAAAGATCTGGTATAACCAAGACTTGTTGGCTACTTGTGCAAACAGAAAATAATATAACCATTGGAAAATGTTTTAAAAATATTTATACACACAATATACACATGCCTTGTGATCCAGCAATTCTACTCCTGGGCATACATTCAAGGTGAAATACATTTGCATTCTCACCAAAACAAAATATGTATTAAAAAGTTCATATCTGCGTAATTCTTCACAAAAAAAAAAAACTAGAACTAAACAAATCCGAGCAAGGGAATGGATCAATAAATTAGGATAATCATGTCATAGCATACAGAATAAAAGATTTATCCAACAATATAGGTGAATTTTATAAAAATAATGTTGGATGAGAGAAATCAGACACGTGATAAAATATGCACTACAAGTAGGGTCTTCATAAAGTCCATGGGAAATGCATAGCAGAATATGCATGGATTTCAACATTTGGTCTCCTTTTTCTGCAAACTTTTGAAGCTCCCTTCTACATGTGTAGGAAAGGATTAATGCAATCAATGCATTTAATTTGCTGAAGCAAATTATGGCTGTGACTATAAGCAGCATCCAGATCCCCTGAGGCCTCCTAGATCTTCAAAGTGGGAAAGTGCTTCAGGGCACCCCCACCATGACTGGAATCTACTCATGTGAAACACAAGAGCAGGCAAAGTTGATGTAACCATCAGGAGACAAAATGCACATGAAGCCAACTGGTGGGAAGGAAAACCTGAGGTCATTCTAGCTGCAGGTAAGAGTACTTTTCTTATTCTAGTTGCTGGTTACTGGTTATATATGTGTGAAATTCTTTCAGTTATAAAATCACACCTGAAAAGGGGCTGGTGCAGGGGATTAAGCCGCAGCCTGCAATGCCAGCATCCTACATGGGCACCTGTTCAAGTCCCAGCTGCTCTGCTTCCAATCCAGCTCCCTGCTAATACACCTGGGGAAGCAATGGAAAATAATCTGAGTCCCTGTGCCCCTGCACCCATGTGGGAGATCTGGATGAGTTCCTGGCTCCTGGCTTTGGCCTGACCCAGCCCTGGCCCTTGTAGCCCTCTGGGGAGTGAACCTGTGGATAAAAAAAATCAATATCTCTCTCTCTCTCTCTCTCTCTCTCTCTAACTCTGCATTTCAAATAAATAAAATAAATCTTTAAAAAAGACGCCTGAATTTTTTTTGCAAGGAGTGGGAGTTACCTCTCCCACTCCGCAGTGTTTTCATCTCAGTAGTTCATGACAATACAGCGCTCCAATCCTCACCATCACCCCACTGAGAAACCCTGAAAATGGAGAAAGGAACACACAGAAAATAAAAAAAGAAAAAAAAATTAAAGTGTTTGCATGCTGCTTGTCTGATTTATGCTTTAGTAGCATAACACTGCTTTCTTCTGGGCCACTGCATCACATTTACAATTTGGTTTTCATAGGCACTGCATTTCCCTAAGATAAAGAGGCCCAGTGAGTCTGGCTGGAGAACTCAGCTGTCCTTTAACTCATCACTGGAGGAAAGAACAGACAGTTACTGAGTCAGATTTACCAGTGTCCTTCATAGTCTCCCTGAGTCTCCACTGAGTGTGTGTGTGTGTGTGTGTGTGTGTGTGTGTTGAAGATGGATATTTGCTGCTAACATACAGTAGGGGTGGCAACCAGGGAGGACCTGATTGATAGTGCAAGGAATACCTTCATTATTTGATTACTATTTATAGCTTTTGTTTATATTCCTGTGAACAGTGCTTTTCTATTTTTTCACTTGTAGAGCTCTTTATTTAGAAGAGTGTTAAACCTGTGATTATAAAATAAATTGAAAGTCTGTTATTGCGCCGGTGCCGCGGCTCACTAGGCTAATCCTCCGCCTAGCAGCGCCGGCACACCGGGTTCTATTCCGATCGGGGCGCTGGATTCTGTCCCAGTTGCCCCTCTTCCAGGCCAGCTCTCTGCTGTGGCCAGGGAGTGCAGTGGAGGATGGCCCGAGTACTTGGGCCCTGCACCCGCATGGGAGACCAGGATAAGTACCTGGCTCCTGCCATCGGATCAGCGCGGTGCGCTGGCCGCAGTGCACCGGCTGCGGCGGCCATTGGAGGGTGAACCAATGGCAAAAGGAAGACCTTTCTCTCTGTCTCTCTCTCTCTGACTGTCCACTCTGCCTGTCAAAAAAAAAAAAAAGTCTGTTATTGCAAAAAATTAAAAGGAAAAAAATTAGACTGGATGGAGGATGGAGGGAGAAAAATGTTATATTCTTAGAATTATTGTCTATGTACACTCTGGGGGAAAAAAAAACCTAAATGAAAGATCTCCACGAGTGAGATCCCAGTGGAAAGAATGGGTCATCAAAGAAGGAGGTACCTTTCTCCGAAGGGAGGAAAGAACTTCCACTTTGACCATGGCCTTGTCTAAATATGATCAGAGTCAGTGAACTCAGGGGGCTTCCATAGCCTTGGCAGCTCATGACAAGAGCCTAGGGTGATTACCGATGCCATAAACAAGAGTGTCAATTTGTTAAGCCAACAACAGGAGTCACTGTGCACTTACTCCTCATGTAGGATCTTTGTCCTTAGTGTGCTGTACATTGAGATTTAATGCTATAACTAGTACTCAAATAGTATTTTTCACTTTATGTTTCTGTGTGGGAGCAAACTGTTGAAATCTTTACTTAATGTATGCTAAACTGATCTTCTGTATATAAAGAGAATCGAAAATGAAGCTTGATGTGAATGGAAGGGGAGAGGGAGTGGATAAGGGGAGGGTTGCGAGTGGGAGGGACGTTATGGGGGGGAAGCCATTGTAATCCATATTCTGTACTTTGGAAATTTATATTCATTAAATAAAAGTTAAAAAAAAGAATTATTGTCTATGTAATACATGAAATTTGTTCTCTTACTATATGTTAAAGATTTATTTATTTATTTGAGAGGAAGTTACAGAGAGAAAGAAATCTTCCATCTGCTGATTTACTCCCCCAGTGGCTGCAACAGCTGGAGCTGGACCAATCCAAAACCAGGAGCCAGGAGACTCTTGGGGTCTCCCACTTGTGTACTTGGTTCCACACACTTGGGCCATCCTCCACTGATTTCCCAGGCCATCAGCAGGGAGCTGGATCCAAAGTGGAGCACCAGGGACTTGAACCCGTGCCCATATGGGATGCCAACTCTGCAGGTGGAGGCTTAACCTACTGTGCCACAGTGCCTCTTATTATTAATAAATAAAAATGTATAAACAAAATTTTAAAAGAGGCTTAAATGCCACTTGTCTGCCTAAGTGCCTCTGGATGCAATTCCAGTCACTGTCCCCAAATACGGACGTCTCCCACAGCACAAAGCCCTGTGTGGTGGTGTGAGTGTCGAAAATAAAATAAGTGTATATTAATCAAAGATCATTTTCTGAAGGGAAGCACATCAATTTGTCAAGCCCCAAAATGGAAATTCAAGGTAGAGATGAAAGCCCATTAACTCCATCCTCGGTCTGAGAGCCAGTGCTCCTCAGATAAAGCTCAACACAAAGAAAACTGCTTCATGTCATTTCTGAGTTCCTGTTGTTTGAGAAATCATTCTGAACAAATGCAAGGGAGTTACTTAAACACCATTATTCTCGATTCAGGTCACAGCCCGTGGGTGCTGTCTCGTGCTGAGAGTCACTGATGGACAAAGCTCTCAGAAGCACAAGTCTGCCTACACACCACCCTCCAAGCACAGGAAAGGAGATTACTTTAAAAAAAAAACAAACAGATAATATATAGAAAATTTTCAGAACAGATAATATATAGAAAATTAAAAAATTTTTTTTGACAGGCAGA
Organism: Oryctolagus cuniculus; assembly: GCF_051225735.1. Taxonomy (NCBI): domain Eukaryota; kingdom Metazoa; phylum Chordata; class Mammalia; order Lagomorpha; family Leporidae; genus Oryctolagus; species Oryctolagus cuniculus. The sequence goes on from NC_142882.1 coordinate 40,817,550, forward strand.
GTGGACAGTGAGAGAGAAAGACAGAGAGAAAGGTTTTCCTTTGCCGTTGGTTCACCCTCCAGTGGCCACTGCAGCCGGCACACCGCGCTGATCCGAAGCCAGGAGCCAGGTGCTTCTCCTGGTCTCCCATGTGGGTGCAGGGCCCAAGCACTTGGGCCATCCTCCACTGCACTCCCGGGCCACAGCAGAGAGCTGGCCTGGAAGAGGAGCAACCGGGACAGAATCCAGCGCCCGGACCGGGACTAGAACCCGGTGTGCCAGCGCCGCAGGCAGAGGATTAGCCCAGTGAGCCGCGGCGCCGGCCTATAGAAAATATTTTAAAAATGAAAGCAATATGCCCTGACATTATTTTTAAAGATGCAGGGATACTGTTATTTCCACTTAAGTTTATTCAGCTTTGATATTGAATACAAAACAATGTAAAACACTTAATTTCCACACAGGACGGACTCGGCAAAATATGAATTGTTAGCCCTAATTAAAGGCAGAGAGTGTTTCTTACGATATTTAACTCGTTTTAGATCTAAGCTTAGTGATGTTTGGGCCATGGCATTGGCTTTAGTCTAAATTTTCATGGCACATATGTAGTCACACATGCATTCAAACACACATGCACACACTTAAACATGTTTGCAACATGAATATACCTAGTACTATAGACACACTTAAACACATATATATATACATGTATATAAACATAAACACATTCACACACATATATAATTTACAAGCACATGCACAATAATGTATACACTTAAATGCACATATACATACATGTATAAATGCACACACATTCACACATATATAACATATACAAGCACATATACAGTAATGTACACACATACAGGCACATACATAAACATGCACACACATGCACTTACACATACACACTTAACCTAGGGTCATCATAAGACCTTGATGAATTAAAAATACAACATGTCTGGCATGTGACACAGAGGGTTAAGCCACTGGCACCATATGGGTGCCAGTTCAAAAGCCCGCTGCTCCACCTCCAACTCAGCTCCCTGCTAATGCACCCGGGAAAGCAGCAGCAGATGACTCAAGCGTTTAGATCTCTGCCACCCATGTGTGAGACCTGGTTGGAGTTCTAGGCTCTTGGCTTCGGCCTGGTCCAGCCTTGGCTGTTGCAGCCATTTGGGGAATGAAACAGCAGATGGAAGAGATCTCCCTCTATCTCTTCTCTCACCTTCTAACTTTGCCATTCAAATAAATAAATAAATCTTTAAAAAATACAACAATTTATAATTTGGATATTTGTACTTGAAACCGCATAGTCTTTCTACACACATTTCTTTTACAGATGAGAAAATGAAATTATGAAGCATTAACTGCTCCACTGTGTCATACTTTATGCTGACAGGTCCCTAATTCTGGAATTTCCATTACATCATTCTCCTTTTCATCATTCTCAAAATTCATGATATTTGTAAATTATCACAGAATTCAACATTTAAGAGTGTAACATATCTGGGGAAGTTCCCTTTGATTATTAATTAAAATTCTGATATCTTCTTTTTCAGTTTTACCCCTTTATTTAATACTAAGTATAAATTTAAAAGAAAGTCCAGGAACTGGGGTCTTAATATCTCAATTCTCTTAATACATCTTTTAGAAACTGTCGTGATGAATTAGATACTTTCCTTGAAGAATTAGGACATGCCTTCCATTATGCTCAGTATAGGTTATAATACTTCTTCAGATATACTCATACATGCCTTTCTAATAAAAGATTGATTTATTTGAAAGGCAGAGTGACAGAGAGAAAGAGGAGGAAGCAAGAAAGCGAGCAAGAAAGATCTTTCATCTGCTGACTCACTCCCAAAATAGCCACAATGGCCAGGACTGGCTCATGCTAAAGCCAGGAGGCTAAAACTCCATCCAGGTCTCCCATGTGGGTGGCGAGAACCCAAGAACTTGAGCCATCTTCTGCTGTGGTTCCCAGACACATTAGCAGGGAGCTGGATAAGAAGCTGAGCAGCTGTGACTTGACCCGGTGCTTCATAGGGGGTGGCTTAACCTGCTCTGCTCCAGTTCTATATAACTTTGATAGTACAATACATTCTGGACAAACTCATGTAATTCACTAATATGCATGTTTTTGGGGTTGTGTTGGCCCAAGATGAGGACTACTACAATTAATTCAACATTCTTAAAAATCATTCAATTAGTGCAAAAGAATCAAGAAATCTGAACATTTCCTTCATGTGCTTTTCTGGGTTATCTTTAACAGTATATTAAGGTATAATTAACAAAAATAAATGACAATTGTCACAATTATATAACTTGATAGCCTTTAATGTGTGAATACACCTGTGAAACCATGAACACAGTGAAGACACTGCCTGATGGTGTAACTTTCTCTCCCCCCACCGCAAACCCTGACTCCAGACAATGTTGATCTTCATTCTATCATTGTAGGTGGTTTTGCATTTTCAAATATTTTACATAGGCAGTCATATAATATTCATTTTTTTAAATTTAGCTTTTTCCTCAATATCTTTCAACTTGCATTGTAACATGTAACAAAATTCGTTCATTTTAAATGAGTTATTGTGTGAATATGCTGATTTATTGATTCATCCTTTATTACATTTGGGGTTGTTTCTAATTTTGGATATTATGGATAAAGTTGCTATTAGAATTCATGAGCAATTTCATATGGATATACAGCTTGTTTCCATTGTATATGTGTGCAAATAACAAACTACTAGACCATTTTCCAAACTGAATGGGTAATTTTCCATTCTATAATGACCACATAAAAGTTCAAGTTCTTCCACATCCTTGCCACCACTTGTGCCTTTTTAATATGAGTTCTGCTGATAAACTCTTGCTAATACTGTTTTCATAATTTCCATTCTAGTGACTGATTTTCAGCATCTTTTAATGTGATTATTTGCTGTCTTTTTTTTTTTCCTGACACGTGAACTATAAATATCTGCTCATAGTCTCTGGTTTGTCTCTTTAACTGGAGTTAGTCCTTGGAAGCACAGAAGTTTTTAATTTTGAAGAATTAAAGTAAAAAATTCTCTACTACTTCATCACTTTGATCACAAACGATAACTATCATGTGTTGAATGTCTATCATAGGCCAGACAATATAGAAGTCTGTGTGTGTTTCTAAGACAACATATGTTTAGTGTGATACTGATCCTCTTTGAAACTGTGTAAGCTAAGTGTTATCCCAATTTGTAGATGAGCTTCAACAACCTTTCTCTGGACATTTAGCCTAGTGTTTAAGATGCTCTTGTCCCACACTGGAGTGCCTTGGTTTGATTCCCGGCTCCAAAATTAGCAAAACTTAGCTAAGGCAGATGCTGGGAGGCATCAGTGATGGTTTAGGTGACTGGGTTCCAGTCATCCTCTTCGGTGGCCTGGATTGAGTTCCTGGCTCCTGTCTTTAGCTTGGTTCATCCCTGGTGGTTGTAGCTTGTGGGAAGTGAACTAGAGGATGGGAACTTTCTCCATGTCTCTGCCTCTCAAATAAAGCTAATTATAATAATAATAATATTTTTGTGACCACACCAATAGTGGAAGAGATATTTAAAACCAAATCTGCCTAATCCAGGTCCATCTATGAGTCACAGTACCCTGACAGGTATCAGACCAACTGTTACTTCATCCAATGATTTTAATAAATAGTAACTTTGTATTGATCTTCTTTCTCTTCTGTATGGTGACTTAACAGAGGACTGCTGCTTTCTCTGGCTTCCTCGTGTCTTCTCAGCACATATCACAGTGCCCTTCCCTATATGTAAGGTGCAAGGCCGAAATCAGTGAGTGACTCCTGCAATTAAAAAAAAAAATTCTGAGGTGGCTTGTTTATATCATTTACAAATTATGTGAATAGCGGGAAGTTTTGGTATCTTAGAGCCTGTGTTAAAGTCTCACTTTGCAAAATTTCAAAGCTGAGAAAAGAATTGGGTTTTACTATAAACTGCACTCAACAGGGACAGGCTTCCTGTTCCCTTATGTTCCCACCCCACCAAGGTGTGAGCTCTGCAGGGGGTCAACAGTCACTGGTATTGCAGAACTTGCATGAATGCACTAGGGTAGAAGGTCATGCATCCAAACTCCACAGAGGAAATCACATCTGTTAGCTGTAACTCAGATGCAGGATGACAGCCGTGTTTGGTTTGTTTTCATATGTGATGCTTTTGGCATATTGTCAGAACAAAGTTTCTTCCAGAATGCATGCAAATAAGTTGGACATGATTCTGTATCTTTGGACTTAGTACCCAACATCTTGCAGTCAGTGATGCACATTTTTCATTCTTATGAGACCACAGGGTGGTTGGACAGCAGCTTTTGATGTGGGACCGTCCTGAAGTGAAACCAGAAATGTGTTTGCGCAGCTGCTGAGTGCTAGCAACTCCCTGCTCTGGGAATGAAGAGACAAAAGGCAGGCAGGAGAGACTTCCCTTACAGCACAGTTAGGTGGTGACCATAGCTGAGGCTGAGGGTTCCCTTTCTTGAACTATGGATTGCATGTGAAAATTCCCTTCTATTCCACTCATCTGCAAGACATGAAATGTGAAACCGCGCATGTTTCCCTGTGGGGTTTCAGGCTATCAGAATGTGGTATGTGCATATAAATACGCTCCTCACACACTGGTGAAGAAAGCCTCTTTGCTGCATTGGTTCCTTGATATTGGCTACTACACGTTGTAAATGAGATTATAAACAAGCCAGGCAGCTACCTCCACAGACTTATCAGCATTCAAATCAGCTGTTTTCTTGTTCTGTTTCCTTCTTGATTGATCCTGTCCCTGAAGTAGGAATTGCACAGCTGGCACAATGGGGAGAAAGGGAGGGGGAGGAATAACAAGGAGAAAGGGGTGGAGGTGGAGCAGGAGGAGTTCTGGGAGGAGGGGGTGGGGAGCAAGGAGTGACCAGGAAGTGGGGAGGTAGATGAGTGTAGGAGGAGGAAGGCAAGAAAGGCAATAATATCACCTAAGTGTTTCTCCACATTCTTAAACACAACAGACGAGGTACAATACAGAAAAAAAAATTCCTCTTGGAAAACAGCAGATGAGACTGAAATTCAACATGGAAAAATGCTAAGTGAAGCCAAACTCAGATCAAATTTATAAAGCAGCTAAACAAATAAGCTATCCACAATGCTCTGAGGAATAAGTCAGTCAGTGCCTTCAATGGGAAGCTGACTTGTGCACCTGTCTCACTCACAGGAGTGGCTTTGTCCAAGGAGTGATGCGGCTTTTAGCTTCTAATGGGAATATTTCTAAACACAAAAATGACAAACCAGAGAAAAAGATTGAGTAATATATCCACAGTCATAGACTGGAGATATATATTCTGTTTCAGTAATTGTGATTTAGCAAAATCAGCCTGAAAAGTAAACTCCAGCATGTATTGAGTGAAGTTCTCTTACACAATATATTTTTAAATTTTAGGGAAAGCTTTTGATAACATATGGAAAACACAGAACAAACAAGTCCTAGTCAATCTGATAATGTAACTTTCTTTTTGGTTGCCCTGATTTTTGATTCTGTGTGTGCAGGTGGACATGAAAGTCATGTCTCCAACATCCGTGCATATGATCACCCAGGCACACGCTTGAACCCTGGGTCTCTGATTCCTGGAATGTTCAATTCAGCCCTCTCTCTGCAGTCTTCCTCAGCAACAGCTTCCACAATTCAAAGAAAAATCTTAAGCACTGCTTTGAAAGAGGAAATGTGGCTTGTGTGAAACCTTATTTTCATTTTGACAACCTAATTGAATATATGAAAATGAGAACAAAATGAGTAGTGCTTTTATTAGACCAGAGCTTTTATGGAACTCTTTTCACTTACAAACCTTTGAACATCTGAACTTTTTGTCACCTGTAAACCTTCAGAGACCAGGTTGGTCAGTGAATTCTGATATTAAGATTTAACTGCTTCTCTGCTGGTATAGAACTAAGTGGTTTTAATTCTTAGTTCTGACACCCTTATTGATCAAATATCACTCTGTTTCCTATTTTAACTGTTATAAAATACTGCAAGACAGTACTATATAAACTTAGCTATGTGTGATAGGACTTAGTTGAATTTTCATTGAATATGGAAGCTTCATGCAAACATTGCATTGTGGGTGGTGTCGTAGGTGGTCTGAGGGTGCTGAGCTGTAAGATTCACTTCTCTCAGACAGGATCCAGTGATTTAGAGCTGTAGCCATGGCTTCTTTTTTATTTCACACACACACACACACACACACACACACACACACACGGAGAGAGGCAGAGACAGACAGAGGTAGAGAGAAAATTGCCATCAGCTGATTCATTCCCCAGATGCCCAAAACAGCCAAGCCTGAGCCAGACTCAAGATAGCAACCCAGAACTCAGCCCAAGTTTCTCAAATGGGTAGCAATCAGTTGGAACACCACTGTTGCTGTCTCTCTGGATCAGCATGAGAAGGCAGTTGGATTCAGGATTCAGAGCCAGGTATAGAACCCAGGTACTCCAACATGGGACACAGATATCCTAACTGGCACATTATTACTAGGCTAAAGGTCTTCTGTGGACCCAGAATCTTGATGTTTTCCGTGCACTCAGAAGGTTCCTGGTCTCCAAGTGTGAGAAGTTAGATGGGTTAACAACAGGCAGTTAGGAAGGGGCCCTAAGGGAATAAGGAAGAAGCAGGTGTTTGTATAAAACCTGTCATCTGCTGATCGGACAAAAAACACATCTGAAGACATTGTGGGGGAACACAAGGGGTCCCTTACCCATAGGTAGCCATATAAGAAACTCGACTCTAGCATCATATCAGAATTCACCACAGAGCAACAGGTCTCAAGTGCTTAACTGGCCAGGTCAACAATATTTCTCAGTTGTCCATCTCCCAAGTGGTAGACATGGTAACATTTGTTAACTGATCAGGATCTGTGAGTGCTATGCAAGAGGCATAGAAAAACAAGGCAGACCCCTGCTCCATTGAAACTATGTAGAAGAACCGATCAATTGGTCTGCTCTCCCTAAATAAGCTTCCCATACCCACACCTTGCTGGACCCCTCCCTTGTTGACCACTCCTTCCTGACAAGCAGGAGTCTCTGTTTCTCAATAAAATCTACTTCCACTTGCTTTGCTCACTTCCCTTGATTGTCTACTTTGCAATTCTTCACTGCCATGAGGCAAAGAACAGACTCCAAACTCGTGCAACATAAGGACTGATTGCTAACTTTTAGGAAAGACAACTGATAGACAAGCTTATCACTCCATTCTCCCAGTGTGAATATCTTTCTAAACATTAAAAGTGGCTAGTGCCATTGAAATGTGAAAGATTTGCAGACACTCACTAAGGATGTGAGAATTTTCTCTTCTGGTTGCATCTAGAGACCTATTCCAAACACATGCTCTTTCAACATTGTCTGTTGTATCTCATGTTGCACATGCGACATGGCTCAGCAGGGAACTTTGCCTCTTTTTTAAGATTTTATTTATTTGAGAGGTAGTTACAGGAAGAGAAAGTTCTTCCATCCTCTGGTTCACTCCCCAATTGGCCACAAAGCTCAGAGCTGGGCTGATCTGAAGCCAAGAGCTTCTTCTGGGTCTCCCATGTGTGTGTAGGGGTCCAAGCACTTGGGAAATCTACCACTGCCTTATAAGGCTCTGAGCAGAGAGCTGGATTGGAAGAGGAAAAGCCAGGACTGGAACCAGTACCCATATGGGATGCTAGTGTCACAGGCAGAGGCTTAACCTACTATGCCACAGCGCCAGGCTCAGAACTTTGCTTTTTAAGACACTTAGAGACCATGTTGAAGCAAGATTCTTTTCAATATGGACTTCCAAAGTAACTGGAGCAAGGATAATAGACTACTACCCTGGTAGTTAGATGTCTTTGCTCAGCAATGACACGTCATTTCCACTTAAATTTCATTAGTCAGATAAAGGCACATCATCTCAACTAATTTCACCAAGGGCAGCTAAATGTCACAAAAGTGGAAGGAGAATTGGAATCTGTCTGAATGTTAGCATGACCAGCTCCTGAATCAACATGGAGCTGCAGATGATCACAAAACCGAAAGAGGATTCACAGGCCTGATAATGTACCTGTGCTTTAGGGAATTCTAAACATCAATTGATTGCGCGGATTGTCATCTTTCCTGGGTCAACAGTGCAAAAGGCAAAGGAGAAGAAAATCCAACAGTTATTCATAAATTATTTTATTTTATTATCTGACTAGCAATAATTGATGTGGTTAAAATGCAGAAATGAGATTTAAAAAGGCATGCATTTATAATTGTGTTCCTAACTTGGTTCCCAGGGGTAATCATTGGTTTATGCATCTTCTTAGTTCTTCATTCTGCAAATACAAGGAAACAGTTTGATACAAGTAACTTCTGTCTCCTCCTAACACAGGATGTAATTTACAATATCCCCTTTCACAGCAAAATATATCCTGGAGACTTTCCCAAGTCACCACATAGAGGGAGTCTATTTCTTTTCAGAGATGCAGGGTATTCTAGGGAGTGATTATTACACTGAGGACACTTGGTTATTTCCACTGTTGGGTTACAATAATAATGTTAGAGATTTCATTTCTTGTTTGTGCTGGATGTACATAAAATAAAAAAAAAAAAACTCCTAGGATTGCTGTGTCAAAGTGCAGGTGGATTTTTATGTTTAACAGAGACTACCAAATTACCCTCCCTATAAGAGATTCTCCATGATTTTTCCTTCAAAATATACTGGGAATCTTTAATGTCTGCAGAATGATGCCTAAGAATAGGTGGTCTCACCAGAAGTCAACAGATCAAAGAGCTGAGGGGAAGTCACAGGTCCAAGATACATAAAATCCTTACATATGCACTAACAATCACGAGGTTGGAAATTCTTGGGTAATTTCTATCACCAGCAGTTAATTTTGGATACAGTGTTCCATTTTACCTTCTTTCATGATTATCTAATTGCTCAGGCAAACCTTTCTGTTTGAATATGTTGAAATATTATTGCCTCTTCTCATGACTCCATTAAATAACAGCATTACTCATTATCTTGAAAACCTTAATATAAGTTCTCAGAGCAGCAGAGAAGAGTTTCTGCTAACACTTGGTGATGGTGAATAGCACCTTGACTTTCTCTGCACTAGGATTTTATGTAAAATCCTCCTTCATGTAAAGTTGCACAGCCTCCTTTTCTCTTGCCCTGTAATTCTTCACTTCAAATAAACAATTTTAAAAAAGGATATGAATAATATGAATGCTCAACTTAGAAACAGAAAATACGTGAAGACTGGGACTGATGTTATGGTGTTACAGGTTAGGCCGCAGCCTGCAGTGCTGGCATTCCATATGGGGTGCTCCACTTCTGAGCCAGCTCCCTGCTAATGTGCCTGGGAAAGCAGTAGAAGATGGCCCAAGCTTGGGCCCCTACACCCATGTGGAAGACCTGGATGAAGCTCCAGGTCCTGGCCTTGTCTTAGCCCAGTCATAGCCATTGTGGCCATTTAGGGAGTGAACCAATGGATGGAAGATCGCTCTCTCTCTTTCTCTCTCTCCTTCTGTAACTCTGCCTTTCAAATAAATAAAATAGACCTTTAAAAGAAAAGAAAGAAAATATGTGAACATGGTGATCATGGCCTTCGGTTCAAAGCAGGCAATTTGCTGGATGTTTAGTGAACATAATCTGCTTTTATTTTCAGCATTTCTTTGTTTTATAAATCATAGAGATGTTAATAATTTCCAATTTAAAAGCAATTTTAATCTGGAATATTTTCATTAAGCCTAATTGAATCATAAAGATGTATATTTTGTTGAAATAACTGTGGTAGAAAATATCAAGAAATATAAAGGAGAAAATAAAAACATTTTGCTTTATTAGAGAGTTGCAGATTTGGTACGAATACATATATAATCACTTATTTAAAATTTATTTGTAAGAATCTTTTCATTTATATAAAAATTACTTTAACTAGTTTAAGATATCATAATGATGAAACTACTTAAGGTAAATAACTGAGTTTGCAAACTTATTTTTTTTTTTATGACAGGCAGAGTTAGACTGAAGAACCTTAAAAATCAAACCAAGAGGGAGTGACTTAAGCTAACATTATTAAAAACAAGAAGTCACCTTTGCCCCAAATAAAATTAAAGTTTAAAAATTATAGGCCTAAACTTTTTCCCCCAAAGCTAAAATTAGGCGCAGCTATAAAAATAAGGGACCTATGCTTAGCTAGCTGCGACACTTGTGCCTGGCTGTGCTAAGACCTAACCCAGTTTGTATGCCTCCTAATACTCAAATAATGGTGTGGGAAGCGGGACGCTGCTCTCCCTCCAGGGGAACGAAGGGAGCGAGACATCGTCCCCCTCAGGATGAACTAGATGACAATGACAGGGAAAGGAACTGCTAAAGTAAACAACAAAATGGCGACGAGGTGCATGCCTCCCATGTGATCTCGTAGCTGATTGGATAGAAGACGCATGCCTTTCACATGATCAGCTCACGGATTGGACTGCTGTGTGCATGCCTCCCAGGTGATCCCATAGCTGACTGGATAGAGGACGCATGCCTTTCACATGATCAGCTCATGGATTGGACTGCTGTGTGCATGGACACTATAGTGCTTTTGATTGGTCGCTGCAGGTATATAAACCATGTGGCTCTGTGCTGGGGGCGCTCTCTGGACTCCCGAGTTCAGGAGGCCCGTCTGTGCAGACGCCAAATAAATCCTCTTGCTTTTGCATCAGCTGGTCTGGACTCTGAGTCTTTGGGGTGTGCCTCTTAACGTGTTAGCATCCTCACTCAGAGGGTCTAACAAGACAGTGAGAGAGAAAGATAGAGAAAGGACGTCCTTCTGTTGGCTCACCCCCCAAATGGCCACTACAGCTGGCGCGCCGAGCCGAGCCGAGCCGAAGCCAGGAGCCAGGTGCTTCTCCTGGTCTCCCATGGGGTGCAGGGCTCAAGCACTTGGGCCATCCTCCACTGCACTCCCGGGCCGCAGCAGAGAGCTGGCCTGGAAGAGGGGCAACCAGGACAGAATCTGGCACCCCGCCCAGGATTAGAACCCGGTGTGCCGGTGCCGCAAGGTGGAGGATTAGCCTATTGAGCCGCGGCGCTGGCCATGAGTTTGCAAACTTCTGTTTCTAGTGTTAAGTATCAATTGAATGTGCTCCCTGGGAAGCAGCAAGTGAGGCCTTCAGGATTCACACCATGTGGGAGACTCACTGAGTTCCAATCTCCTGACTCTCTCCATTCTAGCCCAGTGTTTGTGGCCATTGAGGGAGTCAACCAGGTAACAGGAAATTCTCTTTCTCTCTTAGGCTTTCAAATAAATAAATAAAAACAAAAACAATTCCTTGAAAACAAATCTAAACGGTTATTTCTGTGAGGTGGCTTATTATATGTGAGATTATTTGGTCAAAGGATGTGTTATCTTCAAAAATGTTCATAGATATTGTAGAAACATCCCTTTCCTGGGCTAAGCTGTAGTAGTGGAAGAACAGTAGTGGGGCCGGCACCGTGGCTCACTTGGTTAATCCTCCGCCTGCGGCGCCGGCACCCGGGGTTCTAGTCCCAGTTGCTCTTCTTCCAGTCCAGCTCTCTGCTGTGGCCTGAGAAGACAGAGGAGGATGGTTCAAGTGCTTGGGCCCTGCACCCGCATGGGAGAACCAGAGGAAATACCCAGCTCCTGGCTTCAGATCGCTGTAGCGGCCATTTGGGGGGTGAACCAACGAAAGGAAGACCTTTCTCTGTCTCCCTCTCTCACTAACTCTGTCAAATAAATAAAAATAAAAGGAGGAATATTAGCTTCTGCTTGCCTGTGGCCTGAGTCACTGAGATACACACACATGATATTCAAAATAATCACCAGCTGCCATGACACGGGCCCTGAACAAGGAGAACTGACACTGACCACCTACCGCTGGTGTGGATGTATGTCCTTGCTATCCATATAGCTTCATAGAAACATCACAACATTTGTTATTTAGTTTTATTTTTTAATTCTCAATGTTGTTGAATACTACCACATACTCCTATTTCCATGAAGATATTTCTTGGTAATAAAATTTGGGTGTAGGGAAAGAAGAGAAAAAATGATCCTTTAAAGTGGTAACTAAGGTTGAAAATACAAAGTAAATGTCAAAGCATCTCATTTTCCTCATCAGTTTTACACTTTTCCCTCCTCATTTCCCTACTGTCTATTCCAACCTCCCTAACGAATGCTCTCAGAAGTCCAGAGGGATGGTGTGTCTTCATCATCCAGGTGATCAAGGCAACATACACTACAAGGAAGAATGGTCAGCAAGGATCCCAGCTCTGAACAACAATGCTTCCTTATTTCTATTCAACCTCCTTCACTGTTACAGAAAATCATTAAATAAAACATTTGCATTCTCAGAGTTGTGGCAAATTTTATAGTTTTATTTTTTCCATGAAAGTAAAATATCACTTGGGTTGTTACATGAAAGACTTCTGTCCATATGATTCTAGAGAGAAAAGATTGCAAATACATGTAGGAATGGCAGGAATTAGGTATTAATGTATTCTATCTCATTTATTCTTGTTCATGGAGAATTTTCAAAAGTAATAAAATATCTTTCAGAAAGACAAGGGCATCAAGAGAAGGAGATAAATGATGGGATTTTAAAGAGACAAAATATTAAAATATGCAAACTTGTTTAAGACCGTGCTGTGGTTTATGGGAGGTGATAGTAGACATTCTATATGCTGATTACACTGAGGTAGTACACTTCGCTTCCGGTTTGTTACTTGCCAAGTTTAACCCAGGAATTGAGTGGTGTTGACCCTTTTCTCCAATATGGCATTGAACAATACTTGCATGAAATCCCACAGAATTTATCTTTTTATTTATTTATTTATTTGACAGATAGAGTTAGACAGTGAGAGAAAGACACAGAGAGAAAGGTCTTCCTTCCGTTGGTTCACTCCACAAATGGCCGTTAAAGCCGGCACTGAGCCAATCTGAAGCCAGGAGCCAGGTGCTTCTTCCTGGTCTCCCATGTGGGTTCAGGGGCCCAAGCACTTGGGCCATCCTCCACTGCCCTCCCGGGCCACAGCAGAGAGCTGGACTGCAAGAGGAGCAACCAGGACTAGAACCCGGCGCCCATATGGGATGCCGGCACTGTAGGCAGAGGATTAACCAAGTGAGCCACAGCACTGGCCCCAAAATCTATATTCTAGAAGAGAAAATTAGACTAAAACAAGAAAACATTTCAAAGACATACTCATGGGGCTGATGCTGTGGTGTAGCCAGTAAAGCCGCTGACTGCAGTGCCGGTATCTCATATGGGCGCCAGTTCAAGACCTGGCTGCTCCACTTCCAATCCAGCTCTCTGCTATGGCCTGGGAAAGCAGCTGAAGATGGCCCAAGTCCTTGGGCCCCCGTACTCACTTGGGAGACCCGGAAGAAGCTCCTGGCTCCTGGGTTTCGATTGGCGCAGCTCCAGCCATTGCAGCCATCTCGGGAGTAAACCAGCAGATAGACGACCTCTTTCTCTCAGCCTCTCCTTCTTTCTCTGTGTAACTCTTTCAAATAAATAAATAAATCTTAAAAAAAACATGTATATTGTTAGGTATGAGAATACATTTAAAAGTTCCTGGAAAATGAAGTGAAAAGAAGCCAGTGTTGTGGTGCTGGAAGTTAAGCCACTGTCTGCGATGCTGGCAACCCCAGTTGAGTGCAGGTTGGAGTTCTGGCTGGTCCACTTCTGATCCAGCTCTACAGTACTGTGCTGGGAAAGCAGAAGAATACGGTCCAAATGCTTGGGCTCCTGTTACCCACATGGTAGACCCAGATGGAGGTCCAGGCTCCTGGCTTTGGCCTGGCCCAGCCTTTGCTGCTGCAGTCATTTGGGGAGTGACCCAGCAGATGGAAGACCTCTCTTTCTCACTCTCTGTCTCTCTGTGTGTGTTTGTGTCCCTCTCTCTGTAAGTCTAATATTCCTTTTTTTCCATGATGTACTTATTTATTTATAAATCAGAATGAGAGAGGGAGACAGAAAAAAGAGAAATAGAGAGATCTTCCATCCATTGGTCACTCCTCAAATGGATGCAGTGACTAGGGCTAGGTCAGGCAGAAGCCAGCAGCCAGGAGCTTCTTTCAAGTCTCCCACATGGGTGCATGGGCCCTAGGACTAGGGCCATCCTCCTATGCTTTCCCAGGCACATTCCCAGGGAGTTGGATTAGAAGTCGAGCAGCTGGGAGTCGATCTGGTGCCCATATGGGGTGCTGGCACTGCAGGTGGAGGCCTAACTGCCTATGTCACAGTGCTAGTCCCTGTCTTATAGTCTTAAAATTGTATCTATGAACTACATGGACTCTGTTCTGTTTGTATTAGTATCCATTAACATGAGAATTGATGAGAATCCTGTTGTTAACTATCATACACATGTTGTAACCCTGAGAATCTAGTGTATTAATACATTTCTTAAAAATAAATAAATTAGGCCGGCGCTGCAGCTCAATAGGCTAATCCTCCGCCAGCAGTGCCAGCACCCCGGGTTCTAGTCCTGGTTGGGGCACCGGATTCTGTCCCAGTTGCTCCTCTTCCAGTCCAGTTCTCTGCTGTAGCTGGGAGTACAGTGGAGGATGGCCCAAGTGCTTGGGCCCTGCACCCACATGGGAGACCAGGAGAGGCACCTGGCTCCTGGCTTCGGATCAGTGCGGTGCGCCGGCCGCAGCAGCCACTGAGGGGTGAACCAATGGTAAAGGAAGACCTTTCTACCTGTCTCTCTCACTGTCCACTCTGCCTGTCAAAAAAAAAAAAAAATTATGCCTTGGTGTGGGCAGCTAGCTTAGGCTTTAAGATGCTGGTTAAGATACCCACACTCCACATCACAGAACCTGGGCTTGATTCTCTGCAGCTGATCCTGACTGCAGCTTTCTGCTAATGCAGAACCTCATAGGGAGTAGCGATGGCTCAAGAACTTGGGTCCCTGCCACCCACGTGGGAGACCTGGACGTGATACTGGTTCCCAGCCTCAGCCTGGCCCTGCATTTTATGCATGTGGTAGTGACAAGTGGATGGAGGCACAGTCTCTGTTTCTATGTGTTTCTTACATTAAACCAAATTTTATTATAATGTTATACTTCGAAAAGATTCTCTAATGTTCCCAAAAGTGGACATTCAGTCTCTCCTTAAAAAAGAGTATAAAGAAAATCACAGAACATCTTCTTTGAAAGTTCCAGAATGAAGAAATGTCAATTTTCTATTCAGCAATTTACCTAATTTATTAGCAAAATAATGCTGCATTAATGTTAACTTAATCATTTCACTTTTTCTATTTTATGTAAAAATTACCTTATTCAATTCTTTGTAAGTTCTCTTTAAGGAATATCAAAGTCTAGCTTAACTACTTATAAGCTAAATATTTTCAAAGCATCTCCAATTTCAGATAAATCAGAAAAACGAAACACAAGACAAAAATTCACAACAGTGCTATCCTGTACTTCCTTTCTTGAATGCATCTTTTCCTTCTTCCTTCTGCCCTCCCTCCCCTTCCTTTCCCTCTCCCTTCCTCTCTTTCTCATTTGCTCCTTCCTTCCATCCTTCCTTCCTTCCATCCTCTCATCCTTTCTCTCTTTTTAGGGGTATTCCCTGTGTATCCCCATGCTTCTTCCAGGTCAGCAATGCTTTCCCACGGTCCTTATCTGTCACTGTCATTGACAGCAGCATCTACAAAAGGCTCACTAGCATTTCCTCCTCCTTGTTCTCCATGCTGCAGCGTGTGGACTGCACTGAATATCGCTCAGTTGGCTGTGTTTGCCCTGTCAGTAAAGTCTGGACATGAAGAGAATGTCAATGCGGTTAATGTCAAGGACTGTTCCAAAAAACTGAGAGAGCTTCTTAGCAACCAGACAGGACTTTTTAGAGACCGCTGAATCACACCATGGAGCTGCTGTCTTGTCTTGCGCATTGGATCAACCTCAATCTGCTGGTATATGAAATTGCCCTTGCTCATCCTGCTTTAATGGGGATTAAAGAACCATGGGTTCTGAGGAGGAAATCTAACCAATAATCACTTCTGTCAAGACTTTCCTCAGGGCTAGACATTTGGCTCAGTCACTAAGATGCAGCTTGAGGCACTGATATCCCTTATCAGAGTACCTGAGTTCAAGTCCTTGCTCTGCTCCAAATTCCCACTTCCTGCTAATGTGCACCCTGGGAAGCAGCAGGTGATGGCTCACATACTTGGGTACCTGCCACCCAATTGGGAGATCTATGTTGAGTTCCTAGCCCTTGGCTTTGGCCTGCCCCAGTCCTAACTATTGTGCATGCTTGGCTATTTGGTGAGTGAACCAGTGTGGGAAATTCTCTCTCTCTCTCTCTCAGAGAATTAAAACATAATTTTCATTTTTAAAGAAGACTTGCTTCCTGAGAATGGCAGGCCATTACCCTAAATTTTTTATATTGACTATGCATTCCTAATAGAGGAAACAGTTGCTCATTTCTTTCGAAAATATGAAGGAGAACATTGAACTTACGTGATTTGCCTGAGTCAATGATATTCTTAGATTTTCATGTCAATGTCATTCTAATAAAGTGAGAGCGAAATATTGTCAATGGAAAGGTTATCTTATTTATTTATTTATTTATTTATTTATTTATTTATTTTGACAGGCAGAGTGGACAGTGAGAGAGAGAGAGACAGAGAGAAAGGTCTTCCTTTTGCCTTTGGTTCACCCTCCAATGGCCGCCACGGCTGGCGTGCTGCAGCCGGCTCATTGTGCTGATCCGAAGCCAGGAGCCAGGTGCTTCTCCTGGTCTCCCATAAGGGTGCAGCGCCCAAGCACTTGGGCCATCCTCCACTGCACTCCTGGGCCATAGCAGAGAGCTGGCTTGGAAGAGGGGCAACCAGGACAGAATCCAGCGCCCTGACTAGGACTAGAACCCAGGGTGCTGGCGCCGCAGGCAGAGGATTAGCCTATTGAGCCGCGGCACTGGCCCAATGGAAAGGTTATCAATATTATCCTTATCTAAGTCATATTTAAAACATGCTCCATTTCCTGTAGAACTACTTGTGGATCTCCTCTCTGAAAGCCAAAATAGAACATTCTTATGAAAGTCAGCACTCAAGAGAAATCAGTACAGGGACTGAGGCTGACTGGCTACATGTGTCTGGTCACCACTATCCATTGCCTTCTGTATAGTTTCTGAGCAGTATTTATTTCCATAGGAAATGGTTAATTATGAGTATCTATGTATCTCACTTTCTAGAATTAATATGGAGGATACATGGGAGGAAGAATGGGCCACATTCATCCCAACTTTCCTGGTATAAAAATCAGGAATCCATTCCTTTGAAGATTTATCAAAAGCTGTTTCCCCTCTTTTCATTTTATTAGAGAATTGGGTTAATGGATTTCTCAGAAATAACCAGCAGTTAAATAAATGGCTTTTCTCATTAAGTTAAGGTGTCATCTACGTGATATTATAATTAAGGGATGTGTATGCAATCAAGCTTGTAATAGACCAGATTAATTTCAAGTTCTCTAGTTAATAAGAACCATCCAAAAATATAAAAAAGGCAAACTGCTTAGTTAATAACTTCATATGACTGAATCTTGCCTGTGTGTTATTCTGAAATTTTGTGCACTATTTTTCATTGCTATCAGTCTACTTGATTCTGAACAAATGAAAATGAAAAAAAAAAATGTTTCAAGGCATTCAATGCTATGGAAGTGTTTCTAACGGGTATTGTCTTGTCTCTGATAGAAGTACTCAAAATAAGCCCCTGAATTCTGATTCCTGCAGTACCTGAGTATATTCCTGGAAGAGATGACAGGCTATTAAAACACTGGTTGAGACTTGTCTCATCCTAGGACTTCCAAGCCAGCTGAAAAAGGATACTCAAATGCATGAATAAATACAGGCAATGGAAAGCTGTTGTAGTAGTGGTGTCAACACTACAACATTTGATAAGGAATGTTTGGCTTATAGTATCTACAGATTTAACACTTTGATTCATAAAGTAGCATCTTGAATATGACAGTTCTGATTCTAAAAGAATGTCCCATCAGAGACTAATTCATAGAGGAAGACAGTTGTCCAAGTGAATTAACTTACTGTGTTCTTGCCATACCATTACTTTTAACTCGACAGAGAACTAATGTGTCATAAGACTTTGACTTTTCAAAAGATACAAAAGAAGTTCAGTAAAAGTTTAGCTTGATTTTATTCTTATGAAATCACAGGCCAGCCAGATAATCACATGGCTTTGAACAAACTATAATGCACAATGAGTCACGTAAGAAAAAAATCGTGCAACAGGCTTCCAAGATGGTGGAATAGGGAGTGAGCTTACTGTTCTAGTCTAGGAGAAGATTTAAAAAAATAAAGCACGTGAAATCTCAGGGAAGAATTAGGTAGAAAATTTCAGAGGAAACTCCAAATTAGTAGGACACTGTGGACGTACATGGAGGGTGTGGTTGTGCATAACTCAGGACCCCAGCAGCTAAGAGCCTCAGCACCAGCTTTGGAGAATGAAGTAAGACCAGAATGCAAGAGCCCAAGCCACTAGTGATAAAGTGGCACGAAGAGCCTGGCTTTAGTCTGGCTCAGAGCACTGTGGAGGACAGTGTACCTGCCAACATAGAGAACAAAAATGGGGTGTAATTCTCTCTCCCCAACCACCTGTCACTTGCGTTCTGTAACTAGCTGAGACAGGACACCATTTTGGACATATGAAAGAGCTGCGCTAGCTTATGGGTACACCTATCAATCAGCTGAGAGGAGATGCCTGAGTCTGGCTGGGAAAATTGACAAGGGGCTGGGTGCTTGTGACTTCAGGAGCCTTGGGTGCTGGGACTTTGAAAACACTGTGGCTGCACGTGAGGGTGCAGGGTGTGGCTGGGACCTTGGGCAGTCACTGTGGAAGGCTCCACATGCACAGGGCTCCCTGATTCTCTGGTGAGGATCACTGCTGCAGGATCCATATTCACACCAAGGAATTCATGGATCCTTTGTGTGATTCTTGTACCCACTAGTGCTAGCACCAAGGCATTGGTCTCCTTTCAGGAGAAGAGGTGAATGTGAGACTATGCCAACAGAACTCATGAAACCTCCCCTCTGATAAAAAAAAGATGAGATTTACCACACCCAATTTGGTGTCATCTTGGACACCCTCCTCACCCTGGAACACTGAACAGAGCTCCATGTCCATACTCAGCGCATGTCTCTGAGTATACGCTGAAAGAGCAGACACTCCACAGAGCCATGGAGGCACAGTCCAAATATAAAAGCCATCACAGGGGAAAAACATCAACAAGTATCTCCAACAAATGCCTAAAAATAAACAGCAATTCAAGAACCAAGAATAAGGAAGACAACACGATGCCTCTAAAGGAACACAACACTTCAATACTAGGATGTAAAGATGAAGAGATTGAAGAAATGCTGGAAATGGAACTCAGAAAATTGATCAGAGGATTACTTAGAAGTAATCAGAAGCAAATCCACAGTTTAAAAAAATCCATACATGACATGAATGAAAATTTCTCTCATGAAATACAGATTTTAAAGAGAAATCAAAATAAAATATAGGAAATAAAAAATTCAACAATCATATAAAAATGCAGTGGAAAGCCTTAACAACAGACTCGGTGAGGCAGTTGAAAGAATATCCACGTTAGAAGACAAATATCTGGGCTGCCGCCACGGCTCAATAGGCTAATCCTCCACCTGCGGCGCCAGCACACCAGGTTCTAGTCCCGGTCAGGGCGCCAGATTCTGTCCCGGTTGCCCCTCTTCCTGTCCAGCTCACTGCTGTGGCCCAGGAGTGCAGTGGAGGATGGCCCAAGTGCTTGGGCCCTGCACCTGCATGGGAGACCAGGAGAAGCACCTGGCTCCTGGCTTCGGATCAGTGCGGTGCACTGGCCACAGCGGCCATTGGAGAGTGAACCAACGGTAAAGGAAGACCTTTCTACCTGTCTCTCTCACTGTCCACTCTGCCTGTCCAAAAAAAAAAAAAAAAAAAAAGAAGAAGAAGACAAATATCTGGAAATTTTAGAGTCAGATCAATGAAAATAAAAGAGGAAGAAATTAGAAAACTGAAAAACAGTATTGGAGATTTATGCTGTACTATCAAATGACCCAAAATACAGGTCTGAGTTCCCAAAGGCTTGGAAAGAGAATAGATTAGAAAGCCTTTTTACTGGCCGGCGCCGCGGCTCAGTAGGCTAATCCTCCGCCTAGCGGCGCCAGCACACCGGGTTTTAGTCCCGGTTGAGGCGCCGGATTCTGTCCCAGTTGCCCCTCTTCCAGGCCAGCTCTCTGCTGTGGCCAGGGAGTGCAGTGGAGGATGTCCCAGGTGCTTGGGCCCTGCACCCCATGGGAGACCAGGAAAAGCACCTGGCTCCTGGCTCCTGCCATCGGATCAGCGCGGTGCGCCGGCCGCAGCGCGCCGGCCGCGGCGGCCATTGGAGGGTGAACCAACGGCAAAAGAAGACCTTTCTCTCTGTCTCTCTCTCTCTCTCACTGTCCACTCTGCCTGTCAAAAAAAAAAAAAAGCCTTTTTACTGAAATAATTACAGAATACTCCTCCAATTTGGAGAAACAAATGGACATCCAAGTACAGGAAACACATAGAACTCCTAATAGATGTGACTGGAAAATATCTTCACCATGACACATTTTAGTCAAACTATCCACAGTAAAACATAACGAAAAGATTCTAAAATGTGCACAAAAGAAATGCCAGATTTCTTTCAGAGGACCTCCAATTAGACTCACAGCTTACTTCTCATGAGAAACCCTACAGGCTAGGAGAGAATGGTGAGAATATATTCTAAGTCTTAAGAGAAAAAAAAAATGTCAATCCAAAATACTGTGCTCTGCAAAACTCTCATTTATAAATGAAGGCGAAATAAAGATCTTCTGCAACATAGAGAAATTTAAAGAATTCATCTCCACACATCCAGCCTTACAAAAGATGCATAAGGATGTGCTACATGCAGAAACACAAAAACATGGTCATCACTATGAAAGAAAGTGAAGGCAAAAAAATCTCTCAGTAAAATTACAAAGGAAATGCAAAGTAAACAATAGGAATATTTATGGGAAAATAGTATGGCCAAGTTGTTACTTATCAATAGTCACCCTGAATGTCAATGGCCAGTTAGAAGACACAAACTGTGGGCTGGCGCTGTGGCATAGCAGGTAAAGCTGCCACCTGCATTGCTTGCATTCCGTATGGGCACTGGTTTGAGTCCTGGCAGCTCCACTTCCCATCCAGCTCTCTGCTATGGCCTGGAAAAGCAGTAGAAGATGGTTCAAGTTCTTGGACCTCTGCACCCACTTGGGAGACCCTGAAGAAGCTCCTGGCTCCTGGCTTTGGACTGGCACAGCCCCGGCCACTGCGGCCATCTGGGGAGTGAACCAGCAGATGGAAGACCTCACTCTCTCTCTCTCTCTGCCTCTCTGTAACTTTACCTTTCAAATAAATAAATAATTTTTTTTAAAGACACAGACTGGCTGAATGCATTAAGACGCCCTGACCTGAAGCACCAGCATCCCATATGGGCGCCGGTTCTAGTCCCTGCTGCTCCTCTTCTGATCCAGCTCTCTGCTGTGGCCTGGGATAGCAGTAGAAGATGGCCCAAGTCCTTGGGCCCCTGCACCCATGTGGGAGACCTGGAGGAGGCTCCTGGCTGTTGGCTTCAGATCGGCAGAGCTCCAGCTGTTGCATCCATCGGGGGAGTGAATCAGCAGATGAAGACCCCTCTCTCTCTCTCTACCTCTCTCTGTAGCTCTTTCTAATAAATAAAATAAATCTTTAAAAAAATCTATGTGCTGCCTATAAGAAACGTATCTCACCAACAAAGATACACACAGACTGAAAATGAGAGGATGGAAAAGGATATTCCATGCTAACAGAAACCAAAAGAGAGCTGGTGTATCCATCATAATATCAGACAAAATAGTCTTTAACACATCAACTGTTAAAAGAGACAAATATGGGCCCTATGCAATAATTAAGGGATCAATTCAACAGTAGGATGTGAATATAACAAATGTATACACACCTAATTACAGGGCACATGGCTATTCAAAAGAAATGATAATGGATCTGAAGGGAGACACAGACTCGCAAACAGTAGTAACGGGGGATGTCAATTCGCTACTTTCAGTAATAGGCAGATCAACTACACAGAATATCAGCAAGGAAACAACATTTAATCAACACTATAGACCGAATGGACCTAATGGGTATCTACAGAACTGTTCATCCTACAGTTTCAGAATGCACATTCTTCTTACCAGAATATGGAACTTTCTCCAGGATAGACCACACGCTAGGCCATAAAGCAAGTCTCAGCAAATTCAAAAAAATCATATCATGCATCTTCTCTGACCACAATGGGATGAAGCTGGAAATCAACAACTCAAGAATCTATAGAACATACACAAACACATGGAGACTGAACAACATGCTCCTGAATGAACAGTGGGTCATAGAAGACATCAACAAAGAAATCAAAAAACTGCTGAGGAACAGTTTTTTTTTTTTTTTCATAAAATTTGTTGAACTCTACTTAGTATAGAGTTAATCTTCTGTGTATAAAGTTAATTGAAAATAGATTGTAGTAAGATAAAAGAGAGAGAAGAGGAAAAAGGGTGAAGAGAGCAGATGGGAGGGTGGGTACAGTGGAAGAATCACTATGTTCCTAAAGTTGTATTTATGAAAAGCATGAAGTTTGTATTTATTAAATTAAAGGTTGCTGAGGGAAAATAATTGGAATTTGAGATTAAAAACAAAATGCATTTTTGTATGAGCATACAAAATGATATACTTAAACACAAATCTCACAAAATAAGTACAAGATCTATATGAGGCAAACTATAAAACTGACAAAAAGTAAGAACTAATAGAGAGATATTCCCCAATGCGTGGGTAAGAAAATTCATTACTATCAAGATGTCTTCCCAATTTCATCTTAGATTCAATCTATTCCCAATAAACATCTCAATCTGTTAAAAAAAAAAAAGTGGGAATATTTTGCTGCAGGACACAGACTATGAACAGAAGTAAGGGCCACTAAAGTGTCAAAGGAGAATACAGAATAACACAAAGTAACTGTAGATGAAAAGGCTCTGTGACACAGCAGTGTGAGAGGACCTGGCTCATTAGGAGGTGTAGCATGAATAATTAACTGCAGTGGGACTGAGCCAGAGGTGAGATTCTCAGGCTCCACCTTGATCTACTGAGTCCTAAGTCCTGGAGACAGGCTCACCACCCTGTGATGCTGCTATAAGAATAGGGGTCTTCCAGGCTGGCGCCGTGGCTCAATAGGCTAATCCTCTGCCTTGTGGCGCCGGCACAATGGGTTCTAGTCCCGGTCGGGGCGCGGGATTCTCTCCCAGTTGCCCCTCTTCCAGCCCAGCTCTCTGCTATGGCCCGCGAGTGCAGTGGAGGATGGCCCAAGTGCTTGGGCCCTGCACCCGCATGGGAGACCAGGAGAAGCACCTGGCTCCTGGCTTTGGATCACGCAATGTGTGGGCCGCAGTGCACTGGCCACGGCGGCCATTTTAGGGTGAACCAATGGCAAAAGGAAGACCTTTTTCTCTGTCTCTCTCTCTCTCTCACTGTTCACTCTGCCTGTCAAAATTTAAAAAAAATTAAAAAAAAAAAAAAAAGAATAGGGATCTTCCAAAAAACAAAGATTTTTGAATTGTGATGATGTGATCATTGCTTGACCTGAATAAATTATTTTATAATTCATTTATGAGCTCCCATAGACCCTTATTCTTACTTTGGCTACTGAATGAGCCAAGTTTCTAAAATAGTAATCTGTGGAGGCTAACTTTGTAATGTGTTTTAAATATCTAAAGTTATTTACATATAACATATAATATATTGTTATCTCATAAATAGCATATTTAGTAACCCACAGAACAGAAATGACATTTAACTGTCACTAAAAAAAAAAAAAAAAAAAGGTAACTTAGCCCAATACCTACAGCACCAAAGCTAGTTTGGAGCATGAAGGCATGTGCCACACTAAAACCTGCAGAAAACATTAAATACACTTATAGACAGCAACAAAGTGAATTTTAGCTTGGAATAGCTCATATTCATTGCACTATCAAAAATACACGTGCACAGGTACAGATATTTCCACACATATAGACATCTACACTCATATCCAACTACTGAGAAATATCTTCCATAGTTTTAAGCTCAAGTACCAAAATCCCACTGGAAACAACCATGAAAAGAGGAAAGGCAGGCAAGGCTGTTGTAGCAAGAGCACAGAGTGAGGTGTGGTGCAGTAGGGTAGGCCGCTACTGGGACTCCCGAATCCCACAATGGAGTGCAGGTTTGATTCCTGGCTCCTGGACATCACCAGTCTAGTTCCCTGCTAATGCTCCTGGGAGGCAGCAGATCACTTGGGCCCCTGGATCCCTCTGGGTCACCAGGTGGAGTTACCGTGTTCTGGCTTCGGCCTGGTCCAGCCCTGGCTCTTGTGGGCATTTGGGAAATGAAATCAGCAGATGGAAGAGCTGTCTCACTCTTTTTCTCTCCTTTTATCACTTTTCCTTCAAGTAAACAAACAAACAAATAAATCTTAAAACAAAAGAAAAAAAAACAGAACACCAAGTGGAATGTACATGTAAACATTAAGAAACCAGGTAGCTAAATGTAAAACACATCAGAAGGGGACAGTACTGTGGCTCAGCAGGTTAAAACCCTGGCCTGCAGTGCCGGCATCCCATATAGGCACCAGTCCAAGTGCCAGGCTGCTCCACTTCCTATCTAGCTCCCTGCTAATGTTCCTGGCAAAGCAGCAGAAGATGGCCAGAGTGCTTCAGGCACCTGCACCTACATTGGAGACCCGGAAAAGTTCCTGGCTCCTGGCTTTGGATCAGTTCAGCTCTGGCTGCTGTGGCCATTTGGGGAGTGAAGCTGTGGATGGAAGACCTCCCTCCCTCTCTCTCTCTCTGTCTCTCTACCTCTCTCTCTGTAACTGTTTCAAATAAATAAAATAACTCTTTTAAAAACAAACACAGCAAGAAAATCATCCCTATAGCATGAATGAATATTTTAAAAAGCACTGAGCTCAAGTTAATAATAAAATATGTATTATGTGTTCTTAATCAAGTTAAGAATCCCCTTTTAAGCAGTATTTCTGTTTTGCAGTACTGAAGAAAATTATAAATTTTTTTGTTCCTTCTGCAGCCCGTAAGAACATACAGCTGTCTCAAAAACATAAAATTATTTGTTTGTGTATAAAACATAGGAAGTCCTTGCCCTCCAGGTATTGTACTCTCCTCTCCAAATTTCATCTCCCTGCAACTTCACACAGTAACCACTCCACCATTAGAATGAGAAGGGGGAAAACACCAGCAAGAAAGCAAGGCAACCTCAGCTGCCTGCTGGGATCTTTCCTTGCATTTTGTCCTGGAAGTGCCCCTGCTGACACTCAGATGCACACAGAGGATGCGGACTGCATGGGAGTTTAACCCCTCACATCTCAGGCCTGGGGACTCTGACACTCCCTACTGAAACCCACAGAATAAGATGCAGGTCGTCTGGGATAGTTTATAAAATAGTGCACACAGGTTCCCCTGGGTACCTTCCCTCAGTAGAGAACAAAACAGAGTGGACTGCAATGTTGCTTACTGTGAAATGATAAAGTTAAAATATATTCAAATTGTGAAACAGCTATGAGTCCGTATCTCTTAGTGTTCATACCAGGAGTCCAAAATCTCTCTCACTTAATCCTTATTATGTGTTTTTATCTTTTTATTTAATCATTATTTAATCTTCATTATTTATTTATTTGTGTATTTAAGTCAGTATTATAGAGACAGAGGGAGAGACAATGAGATCTTCCATCTGCCAGTCCACTCCCCAGACAGCAGCGACAGCCAGTACTGGGCCAGGTGGAAGCAGGAGCCGAGAACTTCATCTGGGTCTCCCTCGTGGGTTGCAGGGGCCCACACATTTGGGCCATCTTCCAGTCCTTTTCCTAGGCTATCAGCAAGGAGCTGGGTTAGAAGTAGAGCAGGCAAGACATGAACCAGCACCCATAGGTGGTGCCAGAGTTGCAGGCTGAGCTTCATCTGCTCCGCCACAACGCTGGCCCCTGTTCTTAATTATTTTTAAGAGTTCACTGCCTGGGGGCTGGCACCATGGTGCACTAGGTTAATCCTCTGCCTGCGGCGCCGGCATCCCACATGAGCGCTGGTTCTAGACCTGGTTGCTCCTCTTCCAGTCCAGCTCTCTGCTGTGGCCTGGGAGGGCAGTGGAGGATGGCAAGTCTTTGGGCCCTGTACCCGCATGGGAGACCAGGAGGAAGCACCTGGCTCCTGGCTTCGGATCGGCACAGCTCCGGCCGCTGCGGCTACTTGGGGAGTGAACCAATGGAAGCAAGACCTCCCCACCCTGCCTCTCTCACCATCCGTAACTCTGCCTGTCAAATAAATAAATAAAATCTTAAAAAAAAAAAAAAACAAAAAACAAAAACAAAAAAAAACAAAAACGAGTTCACTGCCTGGTGCTCTCCTCTGCAGACAAACACCAGCCAGCAACTTGAAAATTATCCCACTGTTTATGCTCTACAAATTAATTCTAGGCTTTAAGGACAAATGACAGTGTTGCTAACTTGACAAGTGAGTAACTAGAACATGTTGTGTTAAGATCTCAGTGACAGGGACTGGTTCTGTGGCACAGCAGGTTAAGTTGCTGCTTAAATGCCAACAGCTCATATGGGAGTGCTGATTTGACTTCCAGCTGCTCAGCTTCGCATCCAGATTCCCTGCTGATGAGCCTAGGGAAGCAGCAGAAGATAGTACTTGGGCCCCTGCACCCGTGTGGCAGACTTAGATGGAGTTCATGCCTCCTGGCATTGGCCTGACCCAGCCCTGACCATTACAGCCATTCGGGGAGTGAATCAGCAGATGGACGATCTCTCTTTCTCTGTCTGTCTCTCCCCATCTCTCTGCCTTTCAAATAAATATGACAAATCTTTTTTAAAAAGTAGTTTTGTGATCAGAGGACCAAAACCTCACTTTTCTGTATACATCTGTGCATTTCTTGGTGTATACTATACTGCAATAAAATTTTTAAAAATGTGTCTTTTTGGAACATTTTGATGGTTTAATATTTTTCACAATGTTTATATCACACTTAACTTTCATTAAATTATAAATTACCAATCAAAGTTATAATGAATTACCTTTGAAAAATAAAAAAGGGCCAGCGCCACGGCTCACTAGGCTAATCCTCTGCCTGCGGCGCCAGCACCCTGGGTTCTAGTCCTGGTCCGGGCACTGGATTCTGTCCCAGTTGCTCCTCTATCAGTCCAGCTCTCTGCTGTGGCCCTGGAAGGCAGTGGAGGATGGCCCAGGTCCTTGGGCCCTGCACCCACATGGGAGACCAGGAGAAGCACCGGGCTCCTGGCTTCAGATCGGTGCAGTGCGCTGGCCGTAGCAGCCATTTGGTGGGTGAACCAACAGAAAGGAAGACCTTTGTCTCTGTTTCTCTCTCTCTCTCACTGTCTAACTCTGCCTGCCCCCCCCCCGCAAAAAAAAAGTACAGTTCTTTCAAAGAAGAAAGATCCTTGTGACATAATGAAATTATGAGTTCTTTCACATATAGCTTAATTTTAACAGCAAAATTAATACATTGTGCTAATAACAATAAAACTCTCATATATTTAATCAGCATGATGATAAAACACAAAAATCAACCACATTACACAGGATAAACAGTGCTGAATTATCTCTAATATCAAGTCATGAATGACAGTCTTTATGACAGCATAGGATCATTGGCTTACCAAGATCTTGTTACATTGTCCAAAAATTTATGTACATTGCTTAGTTCATTAGTGAGTTTTGTTACTAATTTATGTTGTCTGTCTTCACTCATTGATAAATAAAAGTGTTTTTAAATTCAGTTCTTGTTGTTGGTGAGAAACACGAAGGTCTTTCTGTTACAGGTTCAATGTATAGCAAATGTCAATGTACTTACTCATGCCTGATTCTGGAATATTCTTGCAAGTTGTTGTGAGGACAATTTTAACAATCAAAGACTTTCAATGACTTGGAATAGCTGTGAAAGCAGGCAAATATTAGCTGAGTTATACTGTAATACACCATCTTCTGCACCCAAGGAGGTATCCAGTGCTGCAATCCTGTCTCAGAGATAAAGTCTTCCTTCTCCTAGGCTTACATAGTCAGAACAAACTCCCTTCCCAAGCACTGTATTTATAGTCGTCTCCCATTTTTAGCTCCTAATGAAGCACCACATCTGTCTGTGACATATGACAAGACTGGGAAGAATGTTTCAAGAGAGAAGGGTTCATTGGGTTTGCACTGTGACTCCCACCTTCGTCTGGGGTTGCTCCTCCTGAGCTCCTTGAAAACACCCGGCACTAGATGATCTTTCACACCCAGGAACTAGGAAGAAGCAGGATTCACATCTGGATAAGCATCGCCACCATAGGGATCCTACACATCCAACCAGGAAAAGGGAAACAAAACTATCAAAGCGTAAGAAAGCACCCAAAGGTAAGGGAAGAGTCTAGTACCGCTAAAGGCAGGACGACAAGATTCTACAAAGTGCTGGCTAGCCCTGGGTCAGCACTGTAGACTCCCTGTGGTAGAGAGAGGGCTCTAGTGCACCTGCCAAATAGACACACACAAACCCAGGATATAAACAGGAAGTCTCCACTGTCAACAGTGAAACATGTTCTTGCTTCCTTTATGTCTTTTTCCTTAAATTGCTTTCCAATTAATCTGAAGGATCATTAGAGGAAAATTCTGCTGAATTATTAAAAGGGAAGTTATAATTATATTTCATTCACTTCATTTCGATGACACTTCCTTTCTAAATTGTGGAAAACAGAACTAGGGGTCCACTCTCTTTTGCAGGATGATTGAGTTTCTTCTCTAAAAAAAAGACAATTATTTATTTACAGAGAGTGAAGGTGGGAGACAGGGAGAGAGAAATAGAGAAAGAGATAGCGAGAGCTTCTAACTGCTGGTTTACTACCTAAATAGCCACAATTGCCTCCTCTGGGTCAGGCCAAAGCCAGGAGTCTAGAACTCCATCCAGGTCTCCCACATGGGTGGCAGAGGCCCAATTACTTGAGCCGTCTTCTGTTGCTTTCCAGGCACAATAGTAGGGAGCTGGTTTGGAAGGGGAGCCAGGCCTCCAACCAGCACCCACATGGGATGCTGGTGTAGCAGGGTTTAACCTGCTGGACTGCAGTGTCAGCCGCAGGCTACCTGTCTGTCTAAAGGGCTTGACGGGGTGAGGTCTGTGCTTTCACCATCTGAGGACACCCCAGGAAGCCATGATCTTTCCTTAAAATTTACTGGGGAGTTTTGGACTAAGGTGTGGTACTTTTTTAAGGACTACAACGCCACTCTCCACACATATACTTGGCTTCAACCAACCACAACAAACCACCAGCCTTCCCATCTTACCATCTCTCTCTGAAGAAGGCTCAGCAGCAGCAGCAGAGAGGGAGCGCTTTCCAGACAACGAGTCTGCTGGAGCCCTGACCTTCCACTTTCTAGCCTGCAGAACAAACACTGAGGAATGAAGTTCTGTTCTTTATTCATGACTCCGTTCAAGACACTTTGTGAGAGCAGCATGGGAACCCTGAGACAGCAAACATGCGTCAGTTTCTCCCTGCTTTTCTAAGGACAATTTGGAGAATGCTGGCACTTAGTTGGCCTTCCGTACCTGGACTATACCCACTCAGAGCTCCCTTCTGGTCCTCCAGGGGTTCTAACGAGAAATCTGGTGAGGATCTTAGGGGGAAAGGATTATGAAAGATGCCCTTCTCTCAGCTGTGTCCATTATAGTAATGTGCCTGGTGGTGTCAGGGGCAACGGGACACTTTGTCAAGGATATCATGATGCCAGAGAAGTTGTAGCAACATTCAGAGACCTATCATTCAGGGTTAAAGGCAATGGGATGTGTCTCTGGAGTGTAGACGATCAGAGGTCTTAAAGACCCCACAATTGTTATCACTTCTTAAGGAGAAAGGAAAAGGCCATAGGTGCATCCTACGTATTTAAAGTTCAAATTGTAAACATCAGTCTGTATCACCAATCTACGCCAGAAGCTCTTGGGGTCTATGATATTAAGAGAAAGCTGGCTGAGGAAACCCCCGAGGATTAGCTGTGGCTCTGATTGGTCCCCACCTGTCTCTGACTTCATAAGGACCAACTGTGATGAAATAAAAATTCGTGCAAGTCCCTGCTGCACTGCCATTGGTCCATTTCTCCCTCTGACTTCATAAGGAGCCCTGTGATGACAGAATTCCACACGCCTATATAAGCGGCTGCGCGGCCCAGGTTTTTGTCCGCTTTACCAGGGAGCTATTTCGGTGACCTGTGTGCTTGGACCCCTCTTTGCTTGCGCTTGTGTTGGTTGGTGTTGGTGTGCTGTTTTGTTTGTTTGTTTGTTTCTTGTTCTATTTCGTTTTTTCTTTTCCCCATTTTGTTTTAGTTTGTTTTTTTCCTCCTATCTCTTTTTTGGCCCACTTTGTCTTTTTTTTCGCAGTTTTTTTCTTTTTGGCTTCCCCCATCTTTAGCTAGGAAGTGCTGCTAGATCTCTGAGTGTTAGTGTAGCTATTTAGTGTTTGTTTTTTTGGAGTTTTTCTGGTTTTTGTTTTCTGTTTTGGTTAGATAGGACTTAGTCTTGCCACTGTGTGTGATTAGTGTAGTTAGTATAGCTAGTGTGCCACTATAGTCAGATCAGGAGGTAGTCCCCTGTTGTCCCTTTATTTTCTTAGTTATTGTAGTTAGGGTAGCTCCTTAGTTAGTGTGTATGGACAGGAATATTAGCCAGAGCAGAGCAGAGAGCGTAGTTAGGGACACCAACCTGGAAGGCCGTGAGGACCGGGATGCCATCGACAGCTCACAGGTTGAGCTCCAGTTGCTGTCGGCCCTGGGCCGGGGCAGCTTTGGCATGGTGGTGCTGGCCCGCCAGGCTTCCAGCCAGCGGCAGGTGGCTGTGAAGTTCTTTCATTTACATGCTGGCGACCCCTTCGGCACCAGGCGAGTGACGCGAGAGGCCAGCATCATGCAGCTCCTGAGGCACCCGAATATCGTGCAGCTGCTGGAGGTGGGGCGCGTCGGCCATTACCACTGCCTGGTGATGGAGCTGGTGGACGGGGGCGACCTCTACCAGCACGTGATGAGCCGGGGCGGCCTGCCAGAGCCCAAGGTCATGGTCATGTTTGACCAAATCCTGGCAGCCGTGGGCCACTGCCATGCACAGCGGGTGGCCCACAGGGACCTCAAGCTGGGGAACCTGCTGCTGGACTCTCAGCTCAACGTGAAGCTGGCGGACTTTGGGCTCAGCTGCCATCTGCCCGAGGGCGAGCTGGTGCAGGGCTTCCGTGGGACCCCAGAGTACAGCGCCCCCGAGGTGTTCCGGCAGGAGCCGTATGATCCATTCGCAGCAGACCTTTGGAGCCTGGGGGTCATCCTCTTTGCCATGCTGGCAGGGGCCATGCCCTTCAGCGGGAAGGACTTGGCGGAGCTGCGGGACTGCATCCAGAGGGGGAGCTACGAGCTCCCGTGTGCGGCCAGCCCAGCCCTGGAGGAGCTCCTGAGCTCACTCCTCAGCCCAGACCCCTGCGACAGGCCTACAGTGGAATCTGCCCACCAGCAATGGTGGTTTGACCCCTTACGAGAGGAAGCTGAGGGCGAGGAGGTGATCGTGGTGCAGCCCCTGGGGGTTCCCGAGGACCCAGAGGCCCAGGAGTACCTGGCGGGCCTGGGTCTGCTTCCGGACGCTGGAGCCTCGGTGCCATCTGGTCCTGGAGGATCCAGCCGGATGTCCCTGCAGCCGGACTCCCGGAGCCTGGAGCAGGTACAGCCCTGTGGGCAGAGCATGGGTCTGGCCGTGGTCTCCCCGCACAGCTTCGTGGTTTTGTGGGCATGAGGGAGGTCCGGAGTGCACCTGTCTTCCTCACCCATCTTCCCCTCTCTCCTCAGGGACACAGGGAGCCCGAGCCTGAGCTGGAGTCCGAGTCCGAGGCGGAGTCGGATTCAGAGTTGGTGCTGGAGCCGGAGCCCATGCCCAAGCCGGAACCTAAGCCAGATTCTGCCGTTGCTGCCCCCGTGCTGGCCGTTTCCCTCCCTGGACAGCTGCAGGAGAGGAGCTCTGGTGCCAGCCCAGCCCCCGAGCCCGTCCCTGTGGTCATCCCTTCCACCCCCAGCCCCAGGAGCAGTCCGCACCTGGTGGTGCCAGAGGTCCCAGCAGCTGAGCCTCAGGAGCCTGGGACCTCAGCATCGGCCTCTGTCCCGAGCAAGGGCCGGCAGGGGCTGGGCAGGAGGATTGGCAGGAGCATCCTCAGATTCCTCCTGCGTGCCTGCTGCCTGCCTGCCCCAGCCCGTGGCCCTGGCCCCCGCAGCCGAAAGGTGGCCCCCAGGTAGCCTGCCTCAGTGTGCAAGCTGAGCTGCCTGAGGGCCCTCATTTGCTTGAGACTTTCTGTGCTTCTCATCAATAAAAAAATCTAAACTTTATCCGTGCTATCGGTCCTGTGTTGGGTCCCTGTGTGCACCTTGGCGTGGTTGGATGGAGTTGACTACCAGATGGATCTCCCCTGGACAAGTACGGTCCCCTCTCGTTGCTCTGGGTTAACACAAAGGCTGACCTCTTGGACCTGAGAAGAGAGGGATGGCTCCCAGAAGCTGGCTGGAGGGGAGGTTGATGGTGGTTATTGGTGGGTGGGGGATTGGGTGTGGGTGGTGGGAGCAGGAGGGAGGGTCTGGGGTGTGGGAGTTTGGGGGAGGTGGAGGTGAGGGAGGAGAGCATGGTGAGGCTTGTGACGAGGGATGGGGTAGAGGGAGGGAAGGAGAGGCCCAAACGTGCATAGCTGCTCCTCCACAGGAAGGGTTCGTGGATGTGTGACACAGCAGGGAGGTCCTGTCATTAGTGATGTGCATTAAGGCAGAGCTGTGTCCATAGGCAATGTCCACCTGCACTGCCAATGGAGAACAAGACCCTACCGCAAGGGCAAAGGACTCTGACATCACAGTGTATGGGACTGGCCAGGTGTGGACTCAGGCAGCTGCAGGTGGAAGCTGGGCAGGGACTTCAACTGTGGCCTGGGTTCAGCAGAGAACAGAGGTGGCCATGTAGCAGCGGTTCTCTGCAAGTGTTCCGGATACTGGGTCATCTGTCCCCAGCCTGGTCTTCCAAAGCTGCATATGCAAACAGGACAGAGGTGAAAGGAGAGCTGGGGGCTACCTGGGGAGGAGAGGGCCTCTTGGGCTCCACCCGGGGAAGCTGTGAACAGAGCACTCCACACACCCTTGTTCCTCTTCTCCTCCATGTTTCTGGGGGATGGGAGAGGTTTCTTAGCTAATGATCATTTGTTTCAGATTTGAAGGTAAGATCGATGCTCCCCCATACAGATCACAGTGTATTTGCTGTTCGGCCTCCTCCCTGGACAGAATCGGAGCTGCACTGTGCTCCAGATTATGCGGGTGAGCAGGCCATTCTTGGAGGCCTCGGTTAAGTTACAGGGAAAAGTGACTCCAGAGAAATCTCAAAGTCATCCCCAGGAGTGACAAATTCTTCATGGTGATGCCAATGGATAAGGCTGTGGGCCACGTGCAGGGCAGACACACACTCTCTGTGAGCATCCTGCATGTACATGAGCTGGCTAGCATTGTCAGAGATGCAATGGGAACGAGGTCCTGCTGGTGTGTTTGCATCTGCCCCAAGTTCACAACACAGTGCCAAGGTCCCAAGAAGCAGGCCCTGTTGGGAGTCGTGTTCCCTTCCTGTGATCTGTGGCCTGGAGAAGTCCCGAGAGGCTTTGCCACGTCCCAACTTCAGCTTCCCTGGACCCTGGGCTCCAGAGTTGGGAGCGATGGTAAAGCACAGCAGCTCGGAGGGGCTGGTGTCTGTAGGAGGGGCCTTTGCCAAGGCAGGTTCCAGGGCCACAAGACTGTGGATTCCCAAGAGAGGCAGCGGGGAAGACTTTCCTCTTCAGTGTACTACAAGGCTCACAGCCTACCTATCATGATCCTGGTTCCTCCCCATCCAGGTGAGACTGTCCTTCTCCCTGAGGGCAGGGCTAGGGAAGCAAGAAGCAGGCCAGGGACGGGGTGGCAGGCTGGGTGCCCCAATCTGTTCCACAGTGTGGGTTTTATTTCACAGCAACACAAAGTGTGGACTCCCACTGTTGCTGTCCTTCAAAGCCACGCCTGGCTCTGTCCCCTTCAGGGCAGGACTCAGCTCCTCCCCTCATACTGGAGACCTTTGTTCACCTGCCCCCTGCCCACCTTCCCTCTGCACACATTGAACAGCCTTGTTTATCACAGGTACTGGGTCACCTCTGGTCCACTGCATGTGCTCTTTCCTCTCTGGGAAGACAGCAGACTGGGGTGACCAAGCCTGAAGCCTGGATCTGCATCTGGGTCTCTCATGCTGGGTGTCAGGGAACCAAGGACTTGGGTGTTCACCTGCTTCCTCTTACACTGCGTGTGAGTAGGAACGTGAGATTGAAAGCAGTGCCAGGACTGGAACCCAGGCACTTGGGCAGTCTGTCCATGTGTGCTTCTCAAGTAGGGTCTCGAGACCTGCCCCAGACACCTGCACCTCTCTGGGTTTTATTTAAACTGCAATGAACTCTATTTGAATGCTGCTATAGAGAACATTGCTGTGCTGTTTTTGAATCTTTAAACATTCACTGTGTGCAAACATGATTACATCTATTTCAATGCCAGGTATTACTTACAGAAATCTTACACTTGAAATTGTTCTTCAAAGAAATGTCTCAGAGACACTGACAGGGGCCAGCACTGTGGTATCGTGTGTAAAGCAAATGCCTGGAAGCCGAAATCCCATAAGGGCGCTGGTTTGAGTCCAAGCTTCTCCACTTCCAATCCGGCTCTCTACTACGGCCTGGGAAGGCAGTAGAAGATGGCCCAAGTGCTAGGGGACCTGCACCCATGTGGGAGACCCAGAAGAAGCTCCTGGTTCCTGATTTTGAATCGGCATAGCTCTGGCCATTGGGGTCAACCGGGGGGCGAACCAGCAGATGCGAAACCTCTCTCTCTCTCTCTCTCTCTCTGTCTGCCTCTCAAGTCTCTGTGTAACTCTGGCTTTCAAATAAATAAATCTTTTTTTTTTTTAAAGAAACACTTATAATTCTTAATCCACTAAGCAATGATTAAGGGGTCATTCCAACAGGGAAGATATGAGTACATATAATCCAGTGTTGTGGAGGAGCAGTTATGGCTGCTGCCTGTGGTGCCAACATCCCATATGGGGGCCACCTCGAGTCCTGGCTGCTCCATTTCTGATCCATCTCTCTGCTATGGCCTGGGAAGCAGAGGATAATGGGCCAAGTTCTTGCACCCCTGCAATCACATGGGAGACTGGGAGAAATCTCCTGGCTCCTGGCTTCAGATTGGCTCAGCTCCAACCATTGTGGCCATCTGGGGAGTAGACAAGTGGATGAAATACGTCTGTCTCTCTCTCTCTTTCTCTCTGCATCTGCCTCTCTGTAACTCTGCCTTTCAAAAAATGTATATTTACCTAATTACAGGGTACCTTGCTATTTAAAAGAAATGTTAATGGATCCAAAAGGAGACAGAGACGCCCATATAATCATCATGGAGGACTTCAATACTCCATTTTCAGCAATGTGCAGAACAATCAGACAGAAAATCAGCAAGGAAACAACAGTTAAATGACATATAGACTAAAAATAACCTAATGGATATCTACTGAATTTTTCTTCCCACAGATTCAGAATACACAGTCTTCTCACCAATGCATAGGAACATTCTCTAGGATAGACCATATGCTAGGCCACAAAGCAACTCTCAGTAAATTAAAAAAATTCAAACATACCATGATTTTCTTGGACCATGATGGAATGAAACTAGAAATCAATATCTCAAGAATCCGTAAAATATATGTAAACACAAGGAGGCTGTACAACATATTATTGAATGAACAGTAGGTCACTGAAGAAATCGAACAATGGAAATGAATGAAGATGACAATATAACATGTCAAAATTTATGCGACACATAAAAAGCAGTGTTAAGAGGAAAGTTTACAGTAATTGGTGCCTACATCAAGAAATTAGAAAAACACCAAATAAATGAGCTATCAATGCATCTCAATGACCTATAGAAACAACAACAAACTATTCTACAACTAGTTAAGAGAAAATAATTAAAATTGGAGAAGAAATGAAGAAGATTGAAACAAAAAAGTCAGCAAAACAAAAAGCTGATCTTTTAAAAAAATAAACAAAACTGACACACCCTTGCCCCAACTGACCAAAAAAAGAGACCCAAATCAATAAAATTAGAGATAAAAAGGAATGTAACAAGTAACACCACAGAAATAAAAAAGAGTTATCAGAAATTACAATGAGCTGTATGACAACAAACCAGGAAACCTAGAAGAAATGGATAGATTCCTGGACAAATAAAGCCTAATTAAATTGAGCCATGAAGACACAGAAAATCTAAACAGACCAATATTCATGACAGAAATTGAATCAGTAATAAAGACCCTCCCAGTAAAGAGATGACCAGGACTGGATGGCTTTGCTCCTGAATTTTACCAGACATTTAGAATAGAACTAACTCCAAATCTTCTAAAGCTATTAGAAACACCTGAAAGGGAGGGACTCCTCCCAAACTCCTTCTATGAAGCCAGCATCACATTAATTACCAAACTTGAAAAAGATGTAACAAAGGAAGTGAATTACAGACCAATTTCCCTGATGAAAATAGACACACAAATCATTAACAAATTACAAGCCAATTGAATCCAACAACACATTGGCAAGATCATTCACTGGGATCAAGTTGGAATCATTCCTGGTTCTGCATTCACTATCAATCAATGAAATGCATCACATTAAAAAACTGAAGAACAAAAACCTGTAACTCACCATATGACCAGAAATTTGATAAAGTACAACATCCTTTCATAGTGCAAACCTTGTGTCAATTGGTTACAGAGGGAACATTCCATAACACAATCAAGGTAATTTATGACAAAATGACAGCCCAGATTTATCAAATGTGCAAAAGCTGTCAGTATTCCCACTGAGATCCAGAACCAGACAAGGATGCCCACTCTCACCATTGCTATTTTTCAAATTTTTAATTAATGAATGCATTTTTACACAGATACAACTTTAGGAATATAGTGGTTCTTTCCCCCAGACCTCCCATCCCATCCCACCTCCTTCTCCCTCTCCCATCTCCTTCTTCATTATGGTTCATTTTTAGTATGACTTATATCAGAGGACCAACTCCATGCTAATCACAGACTTCAACAATTTGCACCCATGCACACACAAAACATAGAGTACAGTTTGGGAAGAGAATCTGCAGTTGATTCTCATATTACAATTCAATAGGGACAGAGGTTCTACATGGGGAGCAAGTGCACAGTGA
Source organism: Oryctolagus cuniculus (assembly GCF_051225735.1). Classification (NCBI taxonomy): domain Eukaryota; kingdom Metazoa; phylum Chordata; class Mammalia; order Lagomorpha; family Leporidae; genus Oryctolagus; species Oryctolagus cuniculus. The sequence continues at coordinate 40,854,946 of NC_142882.1, forward strand.
CTACTGTTGTTCCTTTAACAATTAACACTCTTTTTTAATGACGTCAGTGATCATTCGAGGCTCTTGCCATGGCCTGCCAAGGCTATGGAAGCCTTTGGTGGTCATAGACTCCATTGGTATTTGGACACGGCCATAAGCAAAGTGCACATTCTCTCCTCTCTTCAGAGAAGAGCGTCTCCTTCTTTGAGGACACTTTCTTTCCTTTGAGGCCTCACAGAGATCCTCCGTATAGGATATTTTTTTGGTCACAGAATCTTAGCTTTCCATGCCTCAAATGCTCTCTCAGGCCGGCCTTTCAGCCGGACCAGGAAGCCTTAATGAGGTCAGAGTGTTACTTACTGCAAATGTCACTCTAGGAGTCTGCTGTGTGGATTGCTTCCCATTTTAGTCCTTCCTTCCTTTTTAATTCTATTTTCTCTACCAGGTACTTGATAATATTTGTATGATCCCTTTTAAACTTAGGCCGATCTGTTGCCTTTAACATTTACCATGATCATTTTAACAGTGAAGATGGTGTTTATACCACCGATTCTTATGGGATTGGAGCTCCACGACTAGTTCTTAGGCTGTACCCTTAAAATAAGTCTGTATGATCGTATGCAGAACTAGACTGTTTTACAGTTATAGACTACCTCCTCCATGTCTTATTCTCCCTCTTATTTTTAACTGGGGTCTTTTTCCAATTGCCTCAAAATACATATAATTAACTTTGTGTTACATGGAGAGTTCAGTACAAAGTATGAAGAAGAGAAATAAAAGAGAAAGAAAACAGAGGAAAAAACCAACAAAACAAAACAAAATCAAAATATACACAGTAAAAAGTAACCACGGTAAACTGTCCCTCAACAATCAGGTAAAGAGCTCTTGAAGACATTGATTCTAAAAGTGATGATTTCTTTTCTATAGCTTTCATTTTAGCGACACTGTTAATTCTCCTGAATCAGGGAGAACATATGGTATTTGTCTCTTTAGGACTCTTTAGGACTGGGTTATTTCACTAAGTATGAGGTTTTCCAGCTTGCTCCATTTTGTTGCAAAGGACCTGTTTATGTATTTTGGCTTTTGTATTGTAGCTGGGTCATTTTCTATGTTCGTCTTCTTTTGTAGTGAACTTCCTGTTTCTGTGTTTCAGCGTGCAGCACATCCTTGAGCCAGTGTTGTAGGGCTGGGCGCAAAGATACAAACTCTTTCAATTTCTGTTTGTCGTGGAAAATCCTTATTTCCCTTTCATTCATAACTGATAGCTTTGCAGGGTACAGTATTATGGGTTGACAGTGTTCTTCTTTTAAAACTTGGAATATATCATGCCATTGCCTCCTTGCCTGTAAGGTTTGCAATGAAAAGCCCGGGGTGAGTCTGATTGGATTACCTCTGAATGTGATTTGTCCTTTCTCTAGCACATTTCAAGATTTGTTCTGTGTTTCACTGAGCTGAGTGTTGCCACAATGTATCGTGGTGAATTGTTAGGAGTTCTGTGTATTTCTTGCACTTGGAGGTCTCTTTTAATCTGCCTATTGTGGATGTTTTCTGATATTATTTCATTAAGAAGGCCTTCTAATCCATTCTCTTTCCCTCAGGGACTCCTATTATCCAGATGTTACAATGCTTGATTGAATCTTGCAAATCTCCAACTGTGATTTTTAATTTTCTAATTTCTTCTTGTGTTTGGTCAATTTGTTTTTGTTTTATTTTATTTTATTTTATTTTTTTTTAAGATTTTACTTAGGCTGGTGCCGTGGCGCAATGGGCTAATTCTCTGCCTGTGGCGCCGGCACCCCGGGTTCTAGTCCCAGTCAGGGCGCCGGATTCTGTCCCGGTCGCTCCTCTTCCTGCCCAGCTCTCTGCTGTGGCCTGGGAGTGCAGTGGAGGAGGGCCCAAGTCCTTGGGCCCTGCACCCACATGGGAGACCAGGAGGAAGCACCTGGCTCCTGGCTTTGGATTGGCGCAGTGTGTCGGCCGCAGCGGCCACTTGGGGGGTGAACCAACGGAAAAAGGAAGACCTTTCTCTCTCTCTCTCTCTCACTGTCCACTCTGCCTGTCAAAAAAAAAAAAAAGATTTTATTTATTTATTTGAAAGTCAGAGAGTTACACGAGAGAAGAGAGGCAGAGAGAGAGAGAGAGAGAGAGAGAGGTCTTCCATCCAATGGTTCACTTTCTAATTAGCTGCAATGGCTGGAGCTGTGCCAATCTGAAGCCAGGAGCCAGGAATTTCTTCCAGGTCTCCCACGTGGGTGCAGGGGCCGAAGGACCAGGGCCATGTTCCACTGCTTTCCCAGGCCATAGCAGAGAGCTGGATTGGAAGAGGAGCAGCCGGGACTAGAACTGGTGCCCATATGGGATGCCAGTGCTTCAGACCGGTGGTTAACCCACTGCGCCACAGCACAGGTTCCTGTATTATTTCTGGAAGTCTGTCTTCGAATTCTGATATTCGCTCTTCTATTTCATCTGTTCGATTTCTGAGGGATTCCACAGCATTTTTTATTTCGTCAGTTGAGTTTTTCATTTCTAGTGTTTCATTCTGTTTTCTCTTCAGAATCTCTATTTCTTGGGTGTGCTTTTCATTCAGATCTTGAATCTGTTTCTGATTGCTTCTAAGTAATCTGATTATTAATTTTCTGAATTCTTTTTCTGCCATGACTTCAATTTCTTCTTCTTTAGCTTCTATTACTGAAGGTTCAGATTGCTCCACTGGTGAGTGCATAGGTTCTTCCATATTCTTACTCAGGATTTTTCCTTTGTTCTTCTGCATTTCTGTTTGGGTTAATTTTTAAATTGATTTCCCTCTGCTATGGGCTGCTATGGGTCTGTGCCAACTGCTAGTGTAAGCAAGCAGCTCCACTTCCTAGAGCTTTGTTTATTTCTGGGAGCTGAAGGAGGCAGGTACTTAAGTAGCAGGTACTTGGGCTTTGATGTAGTAAGCCCTGCCCACTGGGGCTGGACTCCCTGTTCCTTTGTTCACGGGAAAGCTCTGGGCCTCTGTTGCTCAGCCTTCCTGGCCACTGTGCAGGGGAGTCACTCCGAACTGTTGTGATCATTGTTCCTGGGTGTGGTGGTTCCTGCAACTGATGTCTGTGTGCTGGAGGTGAAAGCACAGACCGCCTGCCTGCACTCCAGGATGGAACCCAGCAAAATTCCTGCCCTCCACCTGCTGCAGCTCCGGTTGGGCAGGGTGGGAGACACCGAGATCTCTCTCTTCATCCCCCAGAAATGCACCCTCCTCCCCCTTATACCACCAAGTGCTGTCCACTGTTTCCCTCTCATCTGTGTCTACATCTCTGAGGGCTGCACCCTCTCACCTGCTTCCCCCAGGGTGCAACGGCGGTTGCCCTCTCACTGGTTCTCCACTCCGTTCTCTTTCTGCCTCAGCACTGCTATTTAATACAGTCCTGGAAGTTGTAGCCAGGGCCATTAGGCAAGGAAAATAAATCAAAGGATGCAATTTGGAAAGGAGGAAGTCAAACTGCTCCTATTTGCAGCTGACATGATTCTAAATATAGGGATCCAAAAGACTCAGTTAAGAGACTATTGGAACTCTTAGAAGAGTTGTGCAAAAGTGCCTGGATATAAAATCAACACACAAAAATCAATAGCCTTTGTATAAATGCCACATCTAAAAAAGATTCATTCTGAAGATTCATTCTAAAATGAATCCCATTCATAACAGCTACAAAAAAAATCAAATACACTGGAATAAATTTAACTAAGAATGTATAAGATATCTAAGATACAATTTGTAAAACATTAAAGAAATAAATAAAAGAAGACACACAAAAATTAAAAAGTCTTTCATGTTCACATCTTGGAAAGGAATTATTTAAAATGTAAACTGATCTTTCAGATCTTTCCTTTGCCGTTGGTTCACTCTCCAATGGCCGCCGCGGCCGGCGCGCTGCGGCCGGCGCACCGCGCTGATCCGAAGGCAGGAGCCAGATACTTATCCTGGTCTCCCATGGGGTGCAGGGCCCAAGTACTTGGGCCATCCTCCACTGCACTCCCTGGCCACAGCAGAGAGCTGGCCTGGAAGAGGGGCAACCGGGACAGAATCCGGTGCCCCGAACAGGACTAGAACCGGTGTGCCGGGGCCGCAAGGCGGAGGAGGATTAGCCTAGTGAGCCGCGGCGCCGGCCTGTAACTAGCTTTTTAAAAGTGATAAGAAATGTTTGGAAGTGGAATTGGTATGCCAATTTTGTGAACAGTATTCTCTGTTGTACTTTTTTCATTGGGTTGAGGGAGACGGGAGGGAAGAGATTCCAAAATGTGTTTTTGCTAGTGTGTGCTAGAAAATATGAACTTACCTATTGCCCTATATGTTACATGCATTTAATTTAACTGTGCAGTAATGTATATATTGTGTATATACAAGACAATGGAGTCAAATTTCACAATTTGTAGTCCTAGATATTAAAGAGGTGCCGATCTATGACAAAAGCAGAGTAGGTAAACTAACACATTTTGTATATTTTGTGTTAAAACTCATACAAAGATTGTCTTTTGTAAAGGACTTTTGGAAGTGAAGTTGTAACATCACATTGCAGTGACAAGTGTGCCTACATCTACCGTGGTGGTGGAGAGGAGTAGGAAGAAAGGAAGGCTTCTCTAGCCCTTTGTGAATGTTCCTATTTAGAAGCGACTTTCTAATAAAACCAGTTACATGTGTATAGTTTTTTCAATCCTACTTTGTATATAGTGAGCCAATTTAATTCCTTATTTAAAACACCTACTTCTGGATGTTTAAAAGTACATGGCTATGATAAAAGTAGAGCTAGTAAATAATACATCTTGTAGCTATCCTTTTGTGAAATTCATATAAAATACTGTCTTTTGGATGTGGAATGAGAAATTCATTGAGCAATATACACTTGTGTTGGTGCTGCTTCAGGGAGGAAAGCAGAGGAAGTAATGTCTAAAGAGCTTTTCACCAGTGTGCATGCAGTGGGACAAGGCTAACCATTGTCCATGTTGTTTGTTATGCTGTTTTACTTTACTGGGTATATAATGTAAATATAACAGGCAAACATGCACTACTTTACAACATCTAGGCTTCCTAGATGTTAAAGAGGTTGCTGGTTTATGAGAAAAGTAGAGCTGAGTATGCTTTATGTTAAAACTCATAGGAAAGACTGTTCTTACAACCACTTTTGGAAATGAAATTCTTAAATTCCCTGTAAGTATGACAGGTTATTATACAAATCCATTGGCTTGGCATAGATGGGAAGGGAAAGGTTTCTAGGCCAGAATGTTCGTGTGGAGAAGACATTCACATTACAGCATAACAGACTGAGTTGATGCAGTATATTTTTGGTTATCAAAATTCTCATACAGGTTTTGGATTTTGAATTGGTAAACATTACATGAAGTGTGAAAAAGCATGATCCATACTTTCTGTATATTAGTCACATAAAATGGCTGTTATGTGCACATGCACAGGACCCAGAAGGACATGTTGAACTCAACTGCTTGTGATTGCGGGCGACTTTGTTCTTTGTTTCTTGTGTTTTTAAGTTTCCTGTAATGCACTTATTAGCTTTGATAAAACAAAGTCTATTTTAAAAAATAGAAGAAAAAAAGAGACAAATAGGGACACAATGTAATTATGAAGGGGTCAATACAACAGGAAGGCATAACTATAACAATGTATATATATGCATGCAATTACAGAGCACTTCACTATTAAAAAGATCTGTTAACAGATCTAAAGGGAGACATATACACCAGTACAATAGTAACAAAAGGCGCGGCTCACTAGGCTAATCCTCCGCCTTGCGGCGCCGGCACACCGGGTTCTAGTCCCGGTCGGGGCGCCGGATTCTGTCCCGGTTGCCCCTCTTCCAGGCCAGCTCTCTGCTGTGGCCAGGGAAGGCAGTGGAGGATGGCCCAAGTCCTTGGGCCCTGCACCCCATAGGAGACCAGGAGAAGTACCTGGCTCCTGCCATCAGATCAGCATGGTGTGCCGGCCGCGGCGGCCATTGGAGGGTGAACCAACAGAAAAGGAAGACCTTTCTCTCTGTCTCTCTCTCTCACTGTCCACCTCTGCCTGTCAAAAAAAAAAAAAAAATAGTAACAAAAGACTTCAAAACCCCATTTTCTCCATGGATAGATCAACAGGACAGAAACCAACAAAGAAACAACACAGCTAACCCTAGCTATGGACCAAATGGATATAACTGATATCTACAGAACATTTCATGGCACAGTTACAGGACACACATTCTTCTCAACAGTGCATGAAACTTTCTCCAGGATAGACCATATACTAGGCAAGGATCTAACTTCTCAAGAAATTGAAAAAAATCAAAATCATACCTTGCCATTCTCTGATCACAATGGACTGAAGCTGAAAAGCACAAACACGTGGAGACTGAACACTATGCTCCTAATTGAACGTGGGTTAGAAAAAAATCAAGAGAAATTACAGAATTTGTGAAAACATATGAAAATAGCAATATCTCCTATAAAAACCTATGGAATACAGCAAAAGCAGTATTAAGAGGGAAGTTTATAGCAATTAGTGTCTACATCAAGAAACTGGAAAGCCACAAAATAAATGCACTGTCAATGCATCTCAGGAACCTAGAAAAAACAACAAACTAAACCATAAATTAGTAGGAAGAAATAAATAATTAAAGCTAAAGAATAAACAGACAAAATTGAATGCAAAAAATATGAGTGATATGGAGAAAAATATCAGAAATATAAAATAAAATAAAAAATATCAGAAAAATAAAACTGACAAACCATTGGTCCAACTGGTCAAAAAAAAAAAAAAAAACAACAACAACAACAAAAAACAACAAGAGAGAGAGCCGACCGAAAATAAACAAAAGTCATAGATAAAAAAAGGAATATAACAACAGACACCACAAAAAGCAAAAAAATTCAGAAATTACCACAAAAACCTGTATGATACTGAATCAGAAAACCTAGAAGAAAGGAAAAGATTCCTGGTCACATACGACTTACTTATATAGAGCCATGAAGACCTAAAAAATTTCAACAGACCAATCACCAACACGAAGATCGAATCAGTAATAAGCACCCTCCAACAACAACAAAAGGCCCAGGACCAGATGGCTTATTTGCTGAATTCTATCAGACATTTAAGGGAGAACCAATGCCAGTTCTTCTCAAGTTATTCAAAACAATTTAAAGGGAGGGAATCCCCTGAACTCCTGTTTTTATGAAGGAGTATGCATCAGCTTAATTCATAAGCCAGAAAAAGATACAACAGATAAACAGAACTACAGACCAATTTCTCTAATAAACATAGACAAAAAATTTCTCAACAAATACTAGCCAATGAAATCCACAACACAACAGAAAGATAATTCACCTGGATCTACTGTGATTTATCCTTGTATACAGGGATGTTTCAGAATCCAAAAATCAATAAACATGATTAACCACATTAACAAGCAGAAGACCAAAAACCCTGCGCCTATCTCGACATATGCATAGAAAGCATTTGACAGAATTTAATACCTTTTTATGATGAAAACATTAAATATAAATTGGGTATAGAAGGAACATTCCCCCAACATAATAAAAACATTTATAACAAACCCACAGCCAGAATCCTACTGAATGGAAGAAAATTAGAGGAATTCCCATTAAGATGCAGAACCAGAAAAGATGCCCGATTTCACCACTGCTATTTAATATAGTCATGGAAGTTTTAGGCACAGCCGTCAGGCAAGAAAGAGATATCAAAGGGATGCAAATACGGAAGGAAAAAACTAAACTATCCCTATTTGCTGAGGACATGATCCTATATACAGGGAACCCAAAATATTCCACGAAGAGACTATTGGAACTCCTAAAAGAGTTTGGTAAAGTAGCAGGATATAAAATAAACACAGAAAAATTAATAGCCTTTGTATGCACAAACAATACCATGGAGGAGAAATAACTAAGTACAATCCCAGTTACAGCAGCTAAAAATATAAATAACTAGAAATAAATTTAACCAAGGACATCAAAAATCTCTATGATGAAAATTAGAAAACATTAAAGAAAGAAATAGAAGAATACACAAAAAAGTTGAAAAAACTTTCATGGATTGCAAGAATAAACATTTTCAAAATGTACATACTACTGAAAGCAATTTATAGATTCAATGCAATGCAATACCAATCAAAATACCAACAACATTCTTCTCAGATCTAGAAAAAGCTATGCTAAAATTCATATGGAAACACAAAAGACCCTGAACGGCTAAAGCAATCTTAAACAACAAAAACAAACTGGAAGCATCACAATACCAGACCTCAATACTTACTAAAGGCCAGTTATATTCAAAACCGGATCTCCACATGCAGAAACAAGATTCCAGCCTCAAACTTTACACAAAAATACACTCAAAATGGATCAGAGACCTAAATTTATGATGTGATATGATCAATCTACTAGAGAACAATGGTGAAACCCTGAAAGACAGTGGCATAGAGGAAGACTTCTTGGAAAAGACCCCAAAAGCACAGGAAATCAATCCAAATTAACAAGTGGGGTTATTTCTATCTAAGAAGCTTCTGCACTGCAAAAGACACACTCAGCAAAGTGAAGTTGCAACTGGCAGAATGAGACAAAATTTTTATAAGCTATGCAAATGAAAAAGGATTAACTTCCAGAATCTATAAAGAGCTCAGGAAACTCAAAAACAGCAAAACCAAACATCCAATTAAGAAATGGGAAAAGGAACTGAACAGTATTTTTTTTTCAACTGAGGAAATTCAAATGGCCAATAGACAAATGAAAAACTGCTCAGGATCGCTATGAGGTTTCACCTTATCACCATTACAATAACTCACATAAAGAAATGAACAAACAACAAATGCTGGTGAGGACACGGAGAGAAGGGCAACATAATCCACTGTTTGTTGGAATGCAAACTGGTACAGCCACTGTGGGAGACAGTATGCAGATGCCTCAGAAAGCTGAATATAGACCTACCACGTGACCCAGCTATTCCACTCAAGAGAATTTATCCAAAGGAAATGAAATCAGCAAATGAAAAGTTATTTGTAACCCTATGTTCATTTCAGCTCACCATACAATAGCTAAGATATGGAATCAATATGGATGCACATCGACTGAAAACTGGACAAAGAAATTATGATGTATGTACACACTATGGAATACTACACTGTAGTAAATAAAGAAATACTGTAATTTGTAACAAATGGATGCAACTGACAATCATTATACTTTGTGAAATAAGCAAGTCATAAAAGGACAAAATCCACATGGTCTGTCTGATCTGTGGAAACTTTTAGAGTGTGTAAAATATAATCTATAGGAGCGAAACTGACACTTTGAGATGTGATGATTTTTGAACAGCCCTTCGATTGACTGTTGTGGAACAGTTTTTCTTATTTGTTTGTTTTTGTTCTTTCCTTCTTTTCTTCTTCATATTAATTAGTGAACCCTCTACTTGGTGTATGCTTAATCCTATGAATGTATACATGAATATATACTCTCTGAATGTAGTGGCCATTTGATAAGTAGACAACTGATGGAAGATCTCTCTCTCTCTCTCTCTTTGCCGCTCCTGTCTGTGACACTGTACTTCAAATAAATAAATAAATCTTTAACAAAAAAGAAATAATAGATGGAGGGAGAAAGGGGAAAAGGGAAAGGGAAAGAGAGAGAGAGAGCGAGTGCGCTAGACAGAAAGAGATTTCTTCTGATTCATGCCCCAAATGCCTACAACAGCTGGGGCTGGACCAGGCCAAAGCCAAGGGCCAAGAACTACCTCTAGGTCTCCCATGTGGGTGGTAGGATCCACAGTACCAGACCAATCACTCACTGTCCCCCATGGTGTGCATTAGCAGGAAGTTGCATCACAAATGAGAACTCAACCAGGCACCCCAATACGGGATATGTATGTACATTTACTCCAAGGTATATGATTTTTTTCCTGTAGCTATTGTGAATGGGATTTGTGGCTTTGTCTCTGTATACACGACTATTGATTTTTTGTGTGTTGATTTTATATACAGCCATTTTACCAAACTCTTCTATGGGATCCAATAGTCTTGTAGCTGAGTCTCTTGGATCCTCTATACTTAGAATCATGTCATCTGCCAATAGGGATATTTTTACTTCCTCCTTCCCAAATTGTATCCTTTGAATTCTTTTCCTTGCCTAATGGCTCTGGCTACAACTTCCAGGACGATTTTAAATAGCAGTGTTGAGAGGGGTCATCCATTTCTGGTTCCGGATCTCAATGGGAATGCTTTCAGCTCTTCACCATTCAATAGAATGCTGGCTGTGGGTTCCTTCTATACCCAATGTACTTAAGGTTTTCATCATGAAATATTATTGTATTTTATCAAATGCTTCCTGGTCATCTATTGAGCTAGTCATATGATTTTTCTCTTCAGTTTTTTAATGTTACATATTCCACTGATTCATTTGCAAATGTAGAGCCAGTGATAAATCCAACTTGGTCCAGGTGGATGATGTTTGTGATGTGTTGTTGAATTCCATTATTTTAGATTTTTGCATCTATGTTCATCAGGAAAATTTTTTATAGTTCTCTTTCTCTGTTATATCTTTTTCAGGTTGAGTAATTAATGTGATGCTGGCTTCAACAAAGGAGTTTGGCAGGATTCCCTCCGTTTCAATGAATTGTTCTGAATATCTTGAGATAGTTCTTAAATCTCTGGTAGAATTCATCAGCAAAGGGCCGGCCCTGTGGCTCACTTGGCTAATCCTCCGCTTGCGGGGCCAGCACCGTGGGTTCTAGTCCTGGTTAGGGCGCCGGGTACTAGTCCTGGTTGCTCCTCTTCCAGTCCAGCCCTCTGCTGTTGCCCTGAGAGGGCAGCAGAGGATGGCCCAAGTGCCTGGGTCCCTGCACCCTCATGGGAGACCGGGAGGAAGTATTTGAGGGGCAAATAGAGAGAGAGAGAGAGAGAGAGAGAGAGAGAGAGAGAAATGAGAGTGAGAGAGGTAGAGGGGGAGAGGGGTGAAGCAGGGAGGGAGGGAGAGAGGGAGGGAGGGCGAGCGACAGAAAGAGGGAGAGAGGGAGAGGAGAGAGAGAGGGAGAGAGGGAGGGAGGGAGGAAGAGAATTTCCATCTGCAGGTTCACTCCCCAAATGACTGCCATGGCCAAGGCTGGGTCAGACCAAAGCCAAGAGCCAGGAGCTTCATCCAGGTCTTCTACATGGGTGCAGGGACCCAAGCACTTGGGCTATCCTTCACTGATCTTACAGCACATTATCAGGGATCTGGTTTGGAAGTGGAGCAGCCAAGAATTGTACCGTTACCCATACAGGATGCCAACACTGCAGGCATCAGCTTTAACCACCACGGCACACTGGCATCTATATGTTACCTTATGAGAAACCAGAAAATGGTTATCCACAGTGGCTGAGTCTTTTTGCATCCTCATGACCAATGCATGGTGGTTACAACTGCTCTCCATCCCTACTGATACTTGTTCAGTTTGTTTGCCTTGATATTAACCATCATGGTGGTGTTAAAGTGGTATCTCACTGTGATACACTGATTTCCATTTCCCTCATGAGCATCTTTGCATGTGCTTTTACCCTTTTATATATCTTCTTCACTTTCTTTTTGGTTCAGTGATAAGGGTTCTCAATGTAATCTCATACTCTTCATATATATGAATCATATCACATTCTATAAATCATCTTTTCACTTTCTGGAATATGCTCTTTAATACTTTAAATTTAAAATTTTTTCCTTAAAATATTTACTTATTTCATTTTAATTGTCAGGCAGAAAAACAGAGAAAGAGTGATAGAGACAGACAGAATGATAGACAGACAGGCAGATCTTCCAACCACTGATTCACTCCTCAAAAGCCTGCAATGCAGTTCTGGGCCAGAATGAAGCCAAAAACTCAGAACTCAAACCAGGTCTCCTGCATGTGTGGCAGGGACTCGACGACTTGAGCCATCCATCACATGCTGCCTTCCAGAGTGCAAATGAACAAGAACTGGAAGCAGAGCCAGAACTCAAACTCAGGTTTGAGTGATACAGAATGGGGCAACCCAAGTCTTGACTTCGGCACCAAAGGCCTGCCCAAAATCTATGATTTTCATGAGATGCAATGGATCTGTTTTGTTGCTGTTGTTGCTCAGTGTTCTAGTGTCCTAAGAATCCTTTGCTTAATCCAAGATCATGAAGATTCACCCTTACGCTTTTGTCTCTGAGTTTTATTGTTTTTAACCTTCATATTTAGATTGTTGATTTAAATAGAGTACATTACCATACAGTATGAGGTAGGAGTTCAACATCATTCTTCTGCATGTGGATATCCAATAGCATTTCTCAAAAACACTATTCCCACTACTTTGAATAATCTCGATACTCTTTCCAAAAATCAGAATAGGATATATGGATTTATTTCTGTATTCATTTATTCTGTACTCTAGCATGTATTACATGAATTCCACCTTAAAATATGCTGCTTTTTTGGCCACAAGGGAACTTTGGGGACAATGGATATAATTGCTATTTTGTTTCTAGTGATAGTTTCATGTTTATATATTTAAAAAAGCAAATCCTGTGCTTTAAAAGTGAGGGACAGTTTTTTATTCTTGGTTTTTATTTAGTGTTTTCTTTTTTTCTCTGTTTTTTTTTCTTTCTTTTGCTTTTCTCTTCTTCATACTAATATTGAACTCTTTAAGTAACATAGAGTTAATCATATGTATATTAAGTCAATTGAGAAAAGATCCCATTAAAAAGTAAGAGTGGGAATAAGAAAGGGAGGAGGTAGTCTATACCTGTAAATCTATATAGTTCTGCATACAGTCCTACAGACTTACTTGTAAGGGTACAGCCTAAAAACTTGATATGGGACTCTACTCCCATCAAAAGTGGCGGTAAAAATGCCATCTTAATGGTTAAAGTGATCCTATTAAATGTTAAAGTCAACATATAGATAGGTTTAACTGTAAACTGATCATATAAATAACATCAAGTGCCTGGTAATAATAATAGACAACATTAACAAGGAGGGAATGTCCAATATGAGAAGCAGTCCACACAGCAGACTCCTAGAATGACATTCACTGTAAGTAACGCTCTGACCTCAGAATCAATCCTTAAGGCTTCCTGGTATGGCTGAAAGGCCTCTAAGAGCATTGCAGGCAAAGAAAGCCAAGACTGTGACAAAAAATAATCCTACACGAAGGATCTCCATGATACCTCAGTGGAAAGAAGGGGCCATCCTCTAAAGGGAGGAGAGAACTTCCACTTTGCTTATGGCTGTGTCCAAATACTGATGGAGTCTGTCGTCACAAAAGGCTTGGCAGCCCATGGCAAGAGCCTCTAGTGATCACGGACGTTATAAATAAAGAGTGTTTCTTGGTAAAGGAACAACAGAAATCACTGTGCACTTAACCCCCATGTCCATCCTTAATGAGTTGTACTATGAGAATTAACTGCAGAAATTGTTCTCAAACTGTACTCTATGTGTTGTGTGTGGGTGTGGGTGCAAACTGTTGAAATCAGTACTTAACATAGAGTGTTGGTCCTCTGTGTATAAAAATAACTAAAAATAAACCATAATGAAGAAGGGAATGGGAGAGGTAGTAGGAGGTGGTATGGGAGTGGGGGTGGGAGGGGAAAGAAACACTGTATTCTCAAAGTTGAAACTATGAAAAATGCATTTATTAAATGAAAGTATTAACAAAAGAAAAAATTCAATTACTGTGTATCAATTCTATGGAAGATGGAAAATCAATCTCTCTCTCCCTCTCTCTTGTTCGCTCTGTGTGTGTGTGTGTGTGTGTGTGTGAATGTGTTTTCAGTCTCTCTCACTGTGCCTTTCAAATGAACAAAATAAATATTTTTAAAAGTCAAACTCACTTATTTTATATGGAATTCTTTAAATTTACCTTGATTATATACCTTTCTGCACACAGTTGGAACTCAAGAGAAGCATGCTAAATTCAATGCACTGAACACTAGATATGCAAATATGTACACGAATAGTTTAGTTCAGATTTTCATCATTGTGGTCTCCTAAAGAAACTAGCCCACCTGTAGAAGAACAGGTCTAGTATCAATATGATCATTCAAGCTGGTTCTAAATTTAGGGATCATTTGTGGACCATCCAATAAAATCCTTTAGAGTGACTAAGAAATAATCAAAGACAAGGGAGGGGAACTTCCTCACTTGATAAAGAATGCCTACAAATACTGCTCGTATTGTACCTAATGTGGAGAAACCAGACACTTGATCTCTAGAATCAGCAACTAGAAAAGGATGCTGTATCTCACCTCTCCTGTTGGCACTGTGCTGTAATTCCAAGCTAATGCAATAATACAAAGAAAAGCAATGCAAGAAAAAATAAAAGAAATGCATAACCATCAGGAAGGCAACCATAAAACTTTTTTTTTTACTGATGACATGATCATCTAATGAAGAAACCTCAGCTGATAGAAAACAAATTCCTAGAATTATTAAGCGATTACATCATGTCCCCAGTAATTCAGGTAAATACAGAGCAAATTGCTTTCCTATCTATCAGTGTGACAGTCAGTTACTTGCTAATTTGAAATACTGGAAAATAACTTCTTGGGAAGGGAACACATCATTTTGTCTTACAGTTTGAGGTTTACGGTTCAGGATCAGGTGGTCCCACTAGCCTGGTGTGTGATGGAAGCCAGCAATGATGCAGTGTGTATGCAGGAAGCATTGCACGGTGGACCTGGAAGCAAACAGACAAAGGAAGGACTCTTGGCTTATGCAGCCTCCCCTCTTGTGGGAACTCATTTGGAGGACCAGCCCCCAGCGACCTAAAGACCTCTCTCCAGGTCCAGCTTTCAGATGCCATAACTACATCACATCTCCTTCCTTAACCCATCAAAATGGGTCATTAGAGAATATAAGGGAAGGTGGCAAGAAGGATAATGAGAGGCTACATAAGGGTATTAGAAGACAGTTAGGGGCAGTGTTGTGGTGTCATGGGTAAGGATGTCACCTGCAGTGCTGGAATCCCATGTGTGTACCAGGTCAAGTCCCGCCTGCTCCACTTGCAATCCAGCTCTCTGCTATGGCCTGATAAAGCAGTGGAAGTTGGCCAGGGTCCTTGAGCCCCTGCTCCCAAATGGGAGACCGTGAAGAAGTTCCTGCTTCCTGGCTCCAGGCTTTGGATCGGCACAGCTCCGACCGTTATGATCAATTGGGAAGTGAGCCAATGGATTGAGGACCTCTCTCTCTTTCTCTGTCTCTCTCTCTTTCTCTCTGCCCCTCCTTCCCTGTCTGCAGAAGTCTAACTTTCACCGGCGCCATGGTTCACTAGGCTAATCCTCCGCCTGCAGCGCTGGCACCCCGGGTTCCAGTCCAGGTTGGGGCACCTGTTCTGTCCTGGTTGCTCCTCTTCCAGTCCAGCTCTCTGCAGTGGCCCAGGAAAGCAGTGTAGGATGGCCCAAGGGCTTGGGCCCTACACCTGTATGGCTCCTGGCTTCGGATCAGTGCAGTGCACCGGCCATAGCAGCCATTTGGGGGTGAACCAACGGAAGGAAGACCTTTCTCTCTGTCTCTCTCTCTCACACTGTCTAACTCTGCCTGTCAAAAAAAAAAAAAAAAAAAAAGAACTCTAACTTTCAAATAAATACATTTTTTAAAAAAAGACACCTGGAATCAACCTAAATGCCCATCAACAGTAGACTGGATAAAGAAATTATGGGACATGTACTCTATAGAATACTATACAGCAGTAAAAAACAATGAAATCCGGTCATTTGCAACAAAATGGAGGACTCTGGAAAACATCATGCTGAGTGAAATAAGCCAGTCCCCAAAGGGATAAATATCATATGTTCTCCCTGATCAGTGACAACTAACAGAGCACCAAAAAGGAAACCTGTTGAAGTGAAATGGACACTATGAGAAACAGTGACTTGATCAGCCCTTGCCCTGACTGTCGATGTACAACTTAATACTTTATCCCTTTTAGTATTTTTTTTGTTCTATTTAATACTATTGGTTGAATTCTGTAATTAACACACAATTATTCTTAGGTGGTTAAAGTTAACTGAAAAGTGATCCCTGTTAAATATAACAGTGGGAATAAGAGAGGGAGGAGATATACAATTTGGGACATTCTCAATCGGACTTGCCCCAAATATTAGAGTTAGAAACGTGCCAGGGGATTCCAATTCAATCCCATCAAGGTGGCATGTACCAATGCCATCTCACTAGTCCCAGTGATCAATTTCTGTTCACAACTGATCATAATGATAGGACTAAGAGTCAAAGGGATCACACAAACAAGACAAGTGTCTGCAAATACTAACTGACAGAATCAAAAAGGGAGAGAATGATCCAACATAGGAAGCAGGATACACAGCAGACTCATAGAATGGCAGATGTCCTAAACAGCACTCTGGCCTCAGAATCAGCCCTTAAGGCAGTCAGATCTGGCTGAAGAGCCCATGAGAGTATTTTAGGCATGAAAAGCCAAGACACTCTGGGGGGGGGGGGGGACCTAAATGAAAGATCTCTGCGAGTGTGATCCCAGTGGAAAGAACAGGTCATCAAAGAAGGAGGTACCTTTCTCTGAAGGGAGAAGAGAACTTCCACTTTCACTATGACCTTGTCTAAGTAAGATCAGAGTCGGTGAACTCAAAAGGCCTCCATAGCCTTGGCAACTCATGACAAGAGCCTAGGGTGATTACTGATGCCATAAATGAGTGTCAATTTGTTCAGTCAACAACAGGAGTCACTGTGCACTTACTCCTCATGTAGGATCTCCGTCCTAAATGTGCTGTACATTGTGATTTAATGCTATAACTAGTACTCAAACAGTATTTCACACTTTCTGTTTCTGTGTGGGTGTCAACTGTTGAGAGCTTTACTTAATATATGATAAACTGATCTTCTGTATACAAAGATAATTGAAAATGAATCTTGATGTGATTGGAAGGGGAGAGGGAGTGGGAGAGGGGAGGGTTACGGGTTGGAGGGAAGTTATGGGGGGGAATCCATTGTAATTCATAAGCTGTACTTTGGAAATTTATATTCATTAAATAAAAGTTATAAAATTAAAAAAAAGGCAGTTAGGTAGGAGGAAAAAAATGCTAGGGTTACAATTTACCATGTATTTTATAAAGAATCAGAAAAAAAGATTTTAAAGACTCTCAAGAAAAGAAATGGTGAATGCTTAACAAGATGCAAATGATAATTACCTTTATTCGATTATTGCATGTTGCATACATGCATTGAATCATTACAACATACCTTATAAATATACACAAGTATTATGTGCTAATTTAAAAAGAAGAAATTCTATAAATATGTCTCCACAATTCAAATGGTAGTAATACAAATGGTCATGTCTATGCAAAAATAAAGAATCTAAACAGAACCTTCATATCTTTTACATAAACTTATACAAAATGAATCACAGACCAAGGTGCAAAAAGCAATATTATAAAATTTCCATAAGGTAAAATTGGAGATTACCTTCTTGATCCTGTACTTGACCATGACAAACTATACGGAGGAACCAAAAAATTTCTGTGAAGGAAAAAAATAAATTTGGGATTTATTAAATTCAAAAACTCTTGCCGCACAAAAGCACTATAAAGAGAACAAAAATGTAAACCAAATACTGGAGACATACTTGCAAACACCAGATGAAGGTGTCATACCTAATATATACAAAGAAAACATAATATTCAACAATTAGGAAACAACCACATTAAGGAGCCGGTAGAAGTTATGAACAAATACTCGATGGAAGACTATATACACGTGACAAGACAATAGCATAGGACATTAAAGAACTGAACATTAACAAGATACCAGTACATACCTATTAGAAATTCTTAAATCCAAAGAACTGAATAACAAATGCTGGCAAGAACATGGAATAACAGGAAAACTGTCATTTATTCCTGGTAGGGGTGCAAAAATGGTACAGCCGCTTTAGAAAGACAATCTGGTAGTTTCTTATAAACCTAACATCTTACTATAGATCATGCTCCTAGGTATGTCCCCTTTTGATTTAAAATTTTATACTACTGCAAAAATCTATATAAGAATGTTTATAGTAATTATTTTCATAATCTTCAAAAATTGGAAGCCACCAAGTTGTCCCTCAATGGGCAAGTGGATAAGCAGGCTGTGGTACATCCATACACTGGAGAATGACCCATCAATACACAGAAACGTACTATGCAGAGGAAAGTCATGTGGTGCCGCTAGTTAAGCTCCTGCTTGTGATGTCTGAATCCCATATCAGAGCCCCCGGTCAAGTCCTGGCTGTTTCACTTCCCTTCCAGCTTTCTGCAAGTTTGCCTGGCAAGATGGCCAAAGTACTTGGGCCCCATCCACGAACATGGGAGATTTGGATGGTGCTCCTGACTTCTGGCTTCAACCTGGCCAAATGCTAGCTGTACTGTATGAGACACACTGATGCTATAGTAATACCTAATTTTTACGGTATTTTTTAGGGAGTAGATAGCCTCGTTATTAAGTGTTGTGGCATAACGGGTTAAGTTGCCACTTGCAATGGTGGCATCTCCTATCAGAGGAAAGTTTTGAGGCCTGGCTGCTCTGCTTCCAACTCAGCTCCCTGCCACTGTGCCTTAAAAGCAGCAGAAGACAGCTGAAGTGTTTGGACCCCTGCCACCCATATGGGAGACCTGGATGGAGTTCCAGGTTCCTGGCTTTGGCCTGGAATAGCCCCTGCAGTTGTGCCTATTTGGGAGTGAACTAGTAGATGGAAGATTTTCTTCAATGCCCCAACTTTCCCCCAACTCTGCCCCCTTTACTCTGCCTTTCAAACAAATAAAACAAAAAAAATTTTTTTTTTTTTGACAGGCAGAGTGGACAGTGAGAGAGAGAGAGACACAGAGAGAAAGGTCTTCCTTTTGCCGTTGGTTCACCCTCCAATGGCCGCCGCGGCTGGCGCGCTGCAGCCTGCGCACCGCACTGATCCGATGGCAGGAGCCAGGTACTTCTCCTGGTCTCCCATGCGGGTGCAGGGCCCAAGTACTCGGGCCATCCTCCACTGCACTCCCTGGCCACAGCAGAGAGCTGGTGTGGAAGAGGGGCAACCGGGACAGAATCCGGCGCCCCAACCGGGACTAGAACCCGGTGTGCCGGTGCCGCTAGGTGGAGGATTAGCCTAGTGAGCTGCGGCACCGGCCCAAAATATATCTTTAAAAAAAAAAGACACCATATGGGTCCAGCACTGTGGCTTAGAATGTAAAGTGCCACCTACAGTGCCAGCATCCCATATAGGGACTGTTTCCACTTCCGTCTACTCTACTTCCAATACAGCTCTCTACTATGGCCTGGGAAAGCAGAAGGTGGCACAAGTCCTTGGGCCCCTGCACCAACGTGGGAGACCCAGAAGAAGCTCCTGGCTTTACATGGGTGCAGTTCTGGCTATTGCAGCCATATGGGAAGTGAACCAGTGGATGGAGGACCTCTCTCTGTCTCTACCTCTTTCTGTAACTCTGTCTTTCAAATAAATAAAATAAATCTTTTAAAAAAATGGGTTTTGATTAATGATGTAGAAGTCCTGCGCTGTGTTGTTGTGTCCTGGCCCCAAGATCCTGGCTTCCAGCTGCAGCACTTCCACGGCTGTTGCTGGAATTTAAGGAGTGAATTACCAGATGGCACTCTCCATCTGTCTGTCTGTCTACCTCTGTGTTTGTCTGTTTCTTCCCCTCTGCCCTCAAATAAATGCTGAATTTTTAAGTGAGGAAAATGTATCTTTTCTATTTATTTATTTTTTTGACAGGCAGAGTGGACAGTGAGAGAGAGAGACAGAGAGAAAGGTCTTCCTTTTTCATTGGTTTACCCCCCAACGGCCGCTGTGGCCGGCGCACCGCACTGATCCGATGGCAGGAGCCAGGCGCTTCCCCTGGTCTCCCATGCGGGTGCAGGGCCCAAGCACTTGGGCCATCCTCCACTGTACTCCCGGGCCACAGCAGAGAGCTGAACTGGAAGACGGGCAACCGGGACAGAATCCGGCGCCCCGACCGGGACTAGAACCCGGTGTGCTGGCACCGCAGGCGGAGGATTAGCCTATTGAGCCGTGGCGCCAGCCAGGAAAATATAACTTAAGGTATAAAAACAGACCATGTATGCACTTAATGTGTGCCATGTACTTCAATATTAATAGATGACATGAAATAACCTAGAGTTCATAGGAGAAAGTATTTATTACAAATGCCCACATTATTGTTTTCTTGACATCGTTGTTTTTGACAGTTAGAGAATCTGAAAACACCATTCACCACGTGTCAGAAAAGAAAATGTCACCTTTAGTCAAACTAAGTCAATCCTGAACTAGAATTATTAACTAAAATAAAATTGAAGCTATTTCTGTACTTCTGTCTTAAAAAGAGAGATTATTTATTTAAAGCCAGAGCTCCAGAAAGAGAAAGTGAGACTGAGAGAAATATTCCATACACTGGTTCACTCCTCTGAAAGCCACAACAGCCAGGGCTGGGCCAGGCCAAAGCCAGGGAGCAGGAGCATTATATGGGTCTCACGGTTGGGTGGCAGGGGTGCAAAGACTCGTGCTTTGCCTAGGCAATGATCAGGGAGCTGGGTCAGAACTGGAGCAGCTATGACACGATGCAGCGCCCATAGGGGATGCCAGCAAGGGATGGCTTTACCTACCATGCCAGTACACTGGTGCCACTTTCTGTATTTCTTAAAGAGAAGTACTACCGGCTGATCTCAGAGATAACAGACCTATAAATCCTGTTTATTCTACTATAATTAGACTATATAAAACCAGTAAGTCCAGTTTAATAATTTGATTCCTATACTGGAAAACTCAATTTAAAAACTGAAGAAATACACCTTGAAATGAAACCATATTTCTAGACATTGTAAAACCAACATTGATGCTAAAAGGTACTAAAGTTATGCAGATTCTTTTTTAAAATCATTCAAGTTTTGTTCCACATTGTCCTGGAAATACTAGCTAGAGAAATTAGGCAAGAGAAAAAATCAAGGGCACCTAAATTGAAGAGAGGCCAAACTGTCACTTTTGGCTAATGAATGATCTTACATATAGAAATCTCCCCAAAGACTCTACCAGAATGCTGAGAGAACTAACACAATCAGCAAAGTTTCAGGCTGCAAAGTCAACGTGCACTGACCAGTAGAAAGCCAATCCCATGTTCAACAGCTACACTAAGAAAAAAGGAAAATAATGGGAATACCTGTGACCAAAGAGGTAAAAGATCTCTACAATTGAAAGTATACATCATTGATGACAGAAATTAAAGAGTATTTTAGATATGAGATTAGCATGTACTACTTGTTTTATGGTTACAGTTCACTATTTCAACACATACACTCAGCATAAGTTGATCATACCAGTCAATTAGCCTTCCCAGAGATCATCGTATTTCTTTTCGGATTCGCCGTCCTGTAGTTCAGCCTCAAAGATTCCTTTCATGCAGAGCAGGTCTAGTGGTGAGGAATGTCCATGTCCCTCCAAACTTCATGTTCAAACTGCAGGGTCAATGCTACAGTATAGAGGTGGGGAATGCAGGACTAGGGCTCCACTCTCTTTCACAGGATGAGTGGGTTCATTTTTTCTAAAATAAAAAGAGTTAGATACTTATTTGAAAGTCAGAGATACAGCAAGAGAGGGGGAACAGGGCAGAGGGGAAAGGGATATCTTCCAACTGCTGGTTCACTCCCCAAGGAGCCACAATTACCAGGGCTGGCTCAGGTCTGTCCTGAACTCCATTCAGATCCTCCACATGGGTGGCAGAGGCCCAAATACTTGGGCCATCTACTGCTGCTTTCCCAGGCACAATAGCAGGGAGCTGGATTGGAAGTGGAGCACCCAGGCCTCCAATCAGCTCCCACATGGGATGCTGCCGTAGCAGGGTTTAACCTGCTGGACTCCATTGTAGGCCCCAGAATACGTGACTGTCTAAACGTGCTTGAAGGGGTGAGGTTGTGATTAAACAATCTGAGGACACCCCGGGAAGGCATGATCTTTCCTTAAAATTTACGGGTGAGTGTTGAAATAAGATGTGGTACTTTTTCAAGGGCTACAATGCAATTTTTCCACACATGTACTTGGCTTCAACCAACCACAGCAAACCACCAGCCTTTCCATCTTACCATCTCTCTCTGAAGAAGGCACAGCAGCAGCAGAGAGGGAGTGCTTTTTAGACATCAAGTCTGCTGGAGACCTGATTTTAGTCATCCAGCCTCCAGAACAAACACTGAGGAATGACCAGGAGAGGCACCTGCCTCCTGGCTTCGGATCAGCGTGGTGCGCTGGCCGCAGTGGCCGTTGGAGGGTGAACCAACGGTAAAGGAAGACCTTTCTCTCTGTCTATTTCACTGTCCACTCTGTCTGTGGAAAAAAAAAAAAAAAAGAGTAGCTCAGAAATCCTGAGACATCTGGAAATGTCTCGATTTCTCCCTGCTATTCTAAGGACAATTTGGAGAAAGCAGCTCTCTCAGCTGCACTTAGATGGCCTTCCACACCTGACCTATGCCAACCCAGCTACCTTCTGGTTCTCCAGGGTTTCTAACAAGAATTCCAGTGATGGTCTTAGGGGGAAAGGATGATGAGAGATTCCCTTCCTCTCAGCTCTGTCCATGTGAATAATGTGCCTGGTGGTGCCACAGGCAACAGAACACTTTGTCAAGGTTATCAGGATGCCAGAGAAGTAGTAACATCATTCTGAGACCTACAATTCAGAGATTAAAAAAACTGGATGTGTATCTTGATTGCAGACAGAAGTCTTTAAAGACCAAAGAGCTGTTATCACTCTTTAAACGAGAAAAGAAAAGGCCACTGGAGCATCCTACATGTTTTAATGTCTCAAAATATAAACGTCAATCTATCACCACCCTAAGCCAAAAGTTCATGGGTCCTTGGTTTTGTTTAACTGGAAGGTTTTTGAGAAAACTCCTGAGGATTAGCTGTGGCTGTGACTGGTCCCTGCCCTGCTCTGACTTCCTAAGGACCAACTGTCATGAAATACAAATTCATGCAAGTCCTTGCTGGACTGCTATTGGTCCATTTCTCGCTCTGACTTCATAGGAAGACCTTGATCACATACTTCCATAATATATTGGGGCATCCTACATGTTTTAATGTCTCAAAAAATAAACATCAATCTGTATCACCAACCTAACCAAAAGCTCTTGGAGTTCTTGGCTGCCGCTCAACCTTGATTGGTCCCCGCCTGGCTCTGACTTCATAAAGACCAACTGTCATGAAACAGAAATTCGTGCAAGTCCCTGCTGCACTGCCATTGGTCCATTTCTCCCTCTGACTTCATAAGGAGCCCTGTGATGACAGGATTCCACACGCCTATATAAGCGGCTGCGCGGCCCAGGTTTTTGTCCGCTTTACCAGGGAGCTATTTCGGTGACCTGTGTGACTTGGACCCCTCTTTGCCTGCGCTTGTGTTGGTTGGTGTTGGTGTGCTGTTTTGTTTGTTTGTTTCTTGTTCTATTTGTTTTTTTCTTTTCCCCATTTTGTTTTAGTTTGTTTTTTTCCTCCTATCTCTTTTTTGGCCCAGTGTGTCTTTTTTTGCAGTTTTTTTTCTTTTTGGCTTCCCCCATCTTTAGCTAGACAGTGCTGCTAGATCTCTGAGTGTTAGTGTAGCTATTTAGTGTTTGTTTTTTTGGAGTTTTTCTGGTTTTTGTTTTCTGTTTTGGTTAGATAGGACTTAGTCTTGCCACTGTGTGTGATTAGTGTAGTTAGTATAGCTAGTGTGCCACTATAGTCAGATCAGCAGGTAGTCCCCTTGTTGTCCCTTTATTTTCTTAGTTATTGTAGTTAGGGTAGCTCCTTAGTTAGCGTCTATGGACAGGAATATTAGCCAGAGCAGAGCAGAGAGTGTAGTTAGGGACACCAGCCTGGAAGGCCGTGAGGACCTGGATGTCGACACCAGCCGTCAGCTTGATCTCCAGTTTCTGTCGGCCCTGGGCAGGGGCAGCTTCAGCAGGGTGCTGCTGGCCTGCCAGCCGTCCAGCCAGCGGCTGGTGGCCGTGAAGCTGTTCAAGGAAGACGAGAGGGACCCTTTCGGCGCCAGGCGAGTGATGCAAGAGGCCAGCATCATGCAGCTCCTGAGCCACGAGAACATCATCGAGCTGCTGGAGGTGGGTTGCGTCGGCCAACACCACTGCCTGGTGTTGGAGCTGGCGCAAAGGGGCAGCCTCCACCAGTACGTGATGAGCCGGGGTGGCCTGCCAGAGCCCGAGGCCATGGTTATATTTGATCAGATCCTGGCGGCCGTGGGCCACTGCCATGAGCAGCGCGTGGCCCACAGGGACCTCAAGCTGAAAAACCTACTGCTGGACTCAGACATGAATGTCAAGCTGGTGGACTTTGGGCTCAGCTGGCAGCTGCCCGAGGGCGAGCTGGTGTCCGGCTTCTGCGGGACCCCAAAGTACAGCGCCCCCGAGGTGTTCCGGCAGGAGCCGTATGATCCATTCGCAGCAGACCTTTGGAGCCTGGGGGTCATCCTCTTTGCCATGCTGGCGGGGGCCATGCCCTTCAAGGGAAGGACCGGGAGGAGCTGCGGGACTGCATCCAGAGGGGGAGCTACGAGCTCCCGTGTGCGGCTAGCCCAGCCCTGGAGGAGCTCCTGAGCTCACTCCTCAGCCCAGACCCCTGCGACAGGCCTACAGCGGAATCTGCCCGCCAGCAATGGTGGTTTGACCCCTTACGAGAGGAAGCTGAGGGCGAGGAGCTGACCGTGGTGCAGCCCCTGGGGGTTCCCGAGGACCCAGAGGCCCAGGAGTACCTGGCGGGCCTGGGTCTGCTTCCGGACGCTGGAGCCTCGGTGCCATCTGGTCCTGGAGGATCCAGCCGGATGTCCCTGCAGCCGGACTCCCGGAGCCTGGAGCAGGTACAGCCCTGTTGGCAGAGCGTGGGTCTGGCCATGGTCTCCCCGCACAGCTTCATGGTTTTGTGGGCATGAGGGAGGTCCGGAGTGCACCTGTCCTCCTCACCCGTCTTCCTCTCTCTCCTCAGGGACACAGGGAGCCCGAGCCTGAGCTGGGGTCTGAGTCCGAGGCGGAGTCGGATTCAGAGCTGGTGCTGGAGCTGGAGCCCATGCCCGAGCTGGAGTTGGATCTGGAGTCGGAGTCAGAGTTGGAACCTGAGCCGGAGCCTGCCGTTGCTGCCCCCGTGCTGGCCGTTTCCCTCCCTGGACAGCTGCGGGAGAGGAGCTCTGGTGCCAGCCCAGCCCCCGAGCCCGTCCCTGTGGTCGTCCCTTCCACCCCCAGCCCCAGGAGCAGACTGCACCTGGTGGTGCCAGAGGTCCCAGCAGCTGAGCCTCAGGAGCCTGGGACCTCAGCAGCTGCCTCTGTCCAGAGCAAGGGCCGGCAGGGGCTGGGCAGGAGGACTGGCAGGAGCATCCTCAGATTCCTCCTGCGTGCCTGCTGCCTGCCGGCCCCAACCCCTAGCCCTGGCTCCCGCAGCCGAAAGGTGGCCCCCTGCTAGCCTACCTCAGAGCACATCAAGAACAGGGGTCGAAAGCGGGGCCTCCTGAAGCTTTTTCATTTGCTTGAGAGTTTTCTACACTTCTCATGAATAAAAATCTGAACTGTATGCATGGAATTGGTCCTGTGTGGTGTTTGGGTCCCTGTGTACACCTTGGCATGGATGGATGGAGGTAACAGGCAAGAGGATGTCACATGACAAATACAGGCCCCTCTCACTGCTCTGGGGCTAAGACAAAGGCTGACCTCCAAGACCTAGAGAACAGAGTATTGGTTCCAGAGGCTGGTGGGGGTGGGGGGTTGAAAGGGCAATGTGGGCTGGATACTGGAGTGTGGGTGGGAGGGATGGAGGTGAGAGGGTGGTGGGGTGATGATGGTGAGGGGTGTGTAGAGGGAGGGAGTTGAGGAGTGGGAGGGAGCAGAGAAAGGAGTGTTCCTAAACCTCTCACACAGCAGGGAGGTCCTAGTCACTTGGGATGTGCATTGAGGTAGAATTGCGTATCCATACCCAATACCCACCTGCATTGCCAACGGAGAACAAGACCCCACCCCCAAGGGTCAAGGACTCTGACATCACAGTGTACGGGACTGGCCAAGTGTGGACTCAGGCAGCTGCAGGTTGGAGCTGGGCCAGAATTTCTACTGTGGCCTGGGTTCAGCTCAGAACAGAGGCGGCTATGTAGCTGAGGTTTCCCTGCAAGTGTTAAGACACTGGGTCACCTCGCCAGAGAATGGACTTCCAAAGCTGCCTGTGAACACAGGATGGAGCTGGAAGTCAGCTGGAGGCTGCCAGCAGAGGACAGGGCCTCTCGTTCGCTACCTGGGGAAGCTGTAGATGGGATGGTTCTTAGCTAATGATCATTCCTTTCCAATCTGAAGGTAAAATCGATGCTCCCCCATACACATCACAGAGCTCATTTGCTGTTCTGCCTCCTATCAGGACACACTCAGAGCTGCACTGTATTCCAGCTTATGTGGGTGGGCTGGCCATTCTTGGAGGCCTCAGGGAAGTTACAGAGAAAAGTGACTCCACAAAATCTCAAGGTCACCTACAGGAGTGACAAATGGTTCACAGTAGTCCTGATGGGATAAAACTGTGACCATGTGCAGCGCAGTCATGCAGGCACTCCGGGTGAGCTCCCTGCATGCATGTGACATGGCTACCATTGTCAGAGGTGCAATGGGAACACGGTTCCTGCTGGCGTGCGTACCTGCCCATGTGAGACCACAATGACAAGGTCCCAAGAATCAAGCCCTGTTGGGAGTCACACAGGTGGCCTGGGCAATGCCCCCGGTGGGCTTGGTTCTCCTGACCTTGCTTCTGCGTTCCCTAACTGGTCAGTGCCCAGTATCCTGGCCCAAGACGTGTTTCCCTCCTGGAGAAGTCCCGAGAGGCTTTGCCACGTCCCAACTTCAGCTTCCCTGGACCCTGGGCTCCAGAGTTGAGAGTGATGGTAAAGCACAGCAGCTCGGAGGGGCTGGTGTCTGTAGGAAGGGGCCTTTGCCAAGGCAGGTTCCAGGGCCACAAGACTGTGGATTCCCAAGAGAGGCAGCGGGGAAGACTTTCCTCTTCAGTGTACTACAAGGCTCACAGCCTACCTATCATGATCCTGGTTCCTCCCCATCCAGGTGAGACTGTCCTTCAACCTGAGGGCAGGGCTGGGGAACCAAGAAGCAGGCAGGAATGGGGTGGCAGGTGTGTTGCCCCCATCTGCTCAACAGTGTGGATTTTCTTTATTAGCAGAAACACAACTGTGAAATCCCACTGTTGCTGTCCTTCAAAGCCATGCCTGGCTCTGTCCCCTTCAGGGCAGGACTCAGCTCCTCCTCTCAATGGAGACCTAAACTCACCTGCCCTCCTGCCCACCTTCCCTCTGCACACATTGAACAGCCTTGTTTATCACAGGTACTGGGTCACCTCTGGTCCACTGCACGTGCTCTTTCCTCTCTGGGAAGCCAGCAGGCCGGGGACACCAAGCCTGAAGCCTGGATCTGCATCTGGGTCTCTCATGCTGGGTGTCAGGGAACCAAGGACTTGGGTGTTCACATGCTTCCTCTCACAGTGGGTGTGAGTAGGAATGTGAAATTGAAAGCAGTGCCAGGACTGGAACCCAGGCACTGGGGTAGTCCATGTGTGCTTCTCAAGTAGGGTCTCGAGACCTGCCCCAGACACCTGCACCTCTCTGGGTTTTATTTAAACTGCAATCACCTACAGGTGCCAATTTGATTCCTGGCTGTCCCATTTCTGACACAGCTCCCTGCTAAGGCCTGGGAAGCAGTGGATAATGGGCCAAGTCCTTGCACCCCTGTAATCACATGGGAGACTGGGAAGAAGCTCCTGGTACCTGGCTTCAGATTGGCTCAGCTCCAACCATTGTGGCCATCTGGGGAGTGGACCAGTGGACGAAAGATGTCTCTCTCTCTCTCTCTCTCTCTCTCTCTCTCTCTCTGTCTCTCTGCATCTGCCTCTATGTAACTCTGCCTTTCCAAATAAATGTATATGCACCTAATTACAGGGTACCTTGTTATTTAAAAGAAATGATAATGGATCCAAAAGGAGACAGAGACGCCCCTATAATCATAATGGAGGACTTCAATACTCCATTTTCAGCAATGTACAGAACAACCAGACAGAAAATCAGCAATGAAACAACAACAGTTAAATGACATATAGACTAAAAACTACATCATGGATATCTACAAAATTTTTCTTCCCACAGATGTAGAATGCACAGTCTTCTCACCAATGCATAGAACATTCTCTAGGATAGACCACATGCTAAGCCATTAAAGCAAGTCTCAGCAAATTCAGAAAATTGAAACATACCATGCATCCTCTTGGACCACAATGGAATGAAACTAGAAATCAACAACCCAAGAATCTGTAAAAGGTATGTAAACACATGGAGACTCTACAACATGTTCCTAATGAACAGTGGGTCAATGAAGAAATCAAAGAGAAATCAAACAATGTCTGGAAATGAATGAAGATGACAATACATCATATCAAATTTTATGAGATTCTGCAAAAGCAGTGTTAAGAGGAAAGTTTATAGTAATTGGTGCCTACATCAAGAAATTGGAAAAGCACCAAATAAATGAACTATCAATGCATCTCAAGGACCTAGAGAAACAACAACAAACTATTCAACAACTAGTTAAGAGAAAGAAATAATTAAACTTGGAGAAGAAACAAACAAAACTGAAAGAAACAACAACAACAACAAAAAACAGCAAAATGAAAAGCTGGTTCTTTGAAAAAATAAACAAACTGACACACCCTTTCCCCAACTGACTGAAAAAAAAAAAAAAAGAGACCCAAATCAATAAATGATTAAAAGATAGAGATGAAAAGGAATGTAACAAATACCGCCACAGAAATAAAAAGAATCATCAGAAATTACTACAATGAGCTGTATGACAACAAACCGGGAAACCTAGAAGAAATGGATAGATCCCTGGACACATAAAGCCTACTTTAATGGAGCCATGAAGACATAGAAAATCTAAACAGACCAGTAACATGACAGAAATTAAATCAGTAATAAAGACCCTCCCAGCAAAGCAAAGATCAGGACTGGATGGCTTTGCCGCTGAATTCTACCAGACATTTAAAGCAGAACTAACTCCAAATCTTCTCTTTTTTATTATTATTTATTTATTTATTTTGACTGGCAGAGTGGACTGTGAGAGAGAGAGAGACAGAGAGAAAGGTCTTCCTTTGCCGTTGGTTCACCCTCCAATGGCCGCCGCGGCCGGTGCACTGCAGCCGGCGCACCGTGCTGATCCAAAGCCAGGAGCCAGGTACTTCTCCTGGTCTCCCATGGGGTGCAGGGCCCAATTCCACTGCACTCCCTGGCCACAGCAGAGAGCTGGCCTGGAAGAGGGGCAACCGGGACAGAATCCAGCGCCCCGACCAGGACTAGAACCCGAAGTGCCGGCGCCGCAAGGCGGAGGATTAGCCTAGTGAGCCATGGCTCCGGCATCTCCAAATCTTCTAAAACTATTAGAAACAATTGGAAGGGAGCGGATCCTCCCAAACTCCTTCTATGAAGCCAGCATCACATTAAACACTAAACTTGAAGATGTAACAGAGGAAGTGAATTACAGACTGATTTCCCAGCTGTCCAGAGGTATTTGCGTGTTTAAGGAGATCAATACCGCCAGAAAACTGATATTAAGATAGAAGGGATATATACCCTGAGATAGTAGGTTATAAGGAAAAACTAAACTCCAAGTTTATTCCCTCTGGCTTTCTTCATGCAGAGATCACATGCAGCTAAGAGTGAGAGGCAATGTACAACAGCAGGACATGCACAACCGTAGTGAGAGGAGGCTGGAGAGGGGGAGCTTTTCATCCACACTCACATAGACAACTATGTGGGACTCAAAATCAGTAGCTGAATTTTCTCATCAAGTAGATTAGGCAAGACCTTGAATAATTACACAAAAATTATAAGCCTGTCGCTATTCAATGACCTATAAGTAAAGGTAACACCCTATTTTCACCTATTTAATATATATAGAAGATAATGCATGAAAATTAACAACAAAAAAGTTTATATTTCATACAATTAAAAGCTAAGAAAACAAGACAAAAGTAGAAGATGGACAGGCTGATGACTGATAGTCATTAACACAACACAGAAACTTGGAATGATAAATGATGTCGAAAATCTTCCTGACAGTGATGTCCCAATCTGGAGTTGGATTTAAGGGCACGTTGAGTTCATCCATCCCATGTTACATGCATATCCCATATTGTGTGCCTTGTTTAGTTCTCACTTGTGACGCAACTTTCTGCTAATGAACACCATTAAGAACAGTGCATTACGGTTCTGGAATTGGGGTTCTGAACACAGATGTGGGAGATGAATCTGGGGCTCTTGGCCCTATGCTTTGGCCTGGCCCAGCCCCGATGTTGTAGGCATTTGGGGAGTGAGTCAGCAGAAGAAACTCTCTCTCTCATTCTCTATCCCTGTCTCTCCTTCCCTTTTTCCTTCTCTCTCTCACTTCGTCAATTTTTTTTTTTAAAAAAGGTTTATTTATTTATTTTAAAGAGTCAAAAAAAGGAGGGAAGGAGGGTGGGAGGGAGAATATCTTCGATCCTTTGTCTACTTACCGAATTGCCACTACATTCAGGGTTGAAACAGGCTAAAGCCAGGATCCAGAAGCTCCATTCAGGTCTCCAATGTGGGTGCAGAGGCCCAAACACTGGTTATCTTCTGCTGCCCATATGGGAGAATCAGCTGGGAGCTGGATTGAAAGTGAAGCATCTGGGACTTGACCTGGTGCCCATTAGGGATGCCAGGGCTGCAGGTGACTGCTTGACCTGCCGTGCCATAGTGTGCCAGCCAAGAACTTCTTTTAATTTTCCTTAGGTAATACAACTTCATGCATTTAATATACACAGACTTGGAACAGGGGAAGATGCTTCTTCCCCTGCCCACTTCCCTCCTGCCCATACACCAACAATTTTTCCTCCTCCCTCTTCATTTTCCATTCTTATTTTTACAGAGATCAATATTCAGTTAATTTTTATACTCATACAATTAAGCCTATGCCACGTAGAGTTTCCACCAAAGAATATGTGGAAGGAAGAAGTAAAGAACAAAAGCAAATAAGGGAAACCTTGTTCTCCAAAAGTTAAGTGAAGGGCTGTTCAAAATCATCACATCTCAAAGTGTCAGTTTTGCTCCCATAGATTAGATCTCATGCACTCCATTAGTTACCACAGATCAGACAGACCATGTGGTATTTGTCCTTTTATGACCCGCTTATTTCACTAAGTATAATGGTTGTCAGTTGTGTCCATTTGTTGTATATGATAAAATTTCATTATTTTTACTGCTGTGTAGTATTACATAATGTATACATGCATCACACTTTCTTTGTCCACTCTTCAGTTGATGTACAATCGGGTTGATTTCATATCTTAGCTACTGTAAATTGAGCTGTAATGAACATGGGGGTACAGATAACTCTTTCATATGCTGATTTCATTTCCTTTGGATAAATTCCCTTGATTATTCGGAATGGCTTGTTCATTGGTAGGTCTATATTCAGTTTTCTGAGGCATGTCCATGCTGCATTCCACAGTAGCTGTGCCAGTTTGCAATCCCACTGACAGCGGATTAAATTGCCCTTTGCCCACATCCTCACCAGCATTTGCTGTTTGTTCATTTCTATATGTGAGCTAGTGTGTCGGTGATGATGTGAAACTTTGATTTGCATTTCCCTGATCCTAGTGATCCTGAGCATTTTTTCATTTGTCTACTGGCCATTTGAATGTCCTCACTTGAAAAGCGTCTATTCAGTTTCTTTGCCCATTTCTTAACTGGATGCTTAGTTTTGTTTTTGTTGAGTTTCTTGAGCTCTTTATATATTCTGGAATTTAATCTCTTGTCATTTGAATAGTGTACAAATATTTGGCCCATTCTGTCAGCTGCCACTTCAGTTTGCTGAGTGTTTTGTGTGCAGTGCAGAAGCTTCTCAGATAGAAGTAATCCTACTTATTAATTTTGGCTTTCACTGCCTGTGCTTCTGGGATCTTCGCCAGGAAGACCAGATGGCATCACTGCTGAATTCCGCCAGACATTCTAACAACTAAATCCAGTTCTTCTCAAGTTATTCAAAACCATTGAAAGGGGTGGAATCCTCCCAAACTCCTTCTATGAAGCCAACATTACATTAATTACTAACCCTGAAAAAGATGTAACAGAGAGAGAGAACTATAGACCAATTTCCCTGATGAACATAGACGCAAAAATCCTCAACAAATTACCAGCCACTTGAATCCAGCAACACATCAGAAACATCATTCACCTGGACCTACTTGGATTTATCACTGGCTCTACATTCGCAATCAACCAACGAGATACATCACAGTAAAACAAAACAAAACAAAACAAAAACAAAACTGAAGATGAAAATCACATCGCTATCTCAACAGAGGACCAGAAAGCATTTGTTAAAGTACAACAACATTTCACGATGAAAACCTTAACAAATTGGGAATAGAATGAACATGCTTCAACAGAGTCAAGGCAAATTATGACAAGCCCATGGCCAGCATCCCATTGAATGGGGAGAAGCTGGAAGCATTCCCACTGAGATCCTGAACTAGACATGGATGCCCACTCTCAGCAGTGCTGTTTACAATAGTTCTGGACATTGTAGCCAGAGCCGTTTGGCAAGGAAAATAAATCAAAGGATACAATTTGGGAAGGAGGAAGTCAAACTATCCCTCTTGGCAGATGATGGAATTCTAAACGTAGGGGACCCAAAGGACTCCGCTAAGAGAATATTAGAATTCATAGAACAGGTTGGTAAAATGGCTGGATACAAAATCAACACACAAAAATCAATAGCCTGGTATACAGAGACGCTGCCAAAAATCCCATTCACAGTAGCTACAGGAAAAATCAAATGCCTTGGAATGAATTTAACTAAGAATGTCGACTATCTAGAGGAGAAGAAACATAAAAAATGTAAAAAAAAAAAAATCGTGTATGTTCAGAAATAGCACTGTGGTGCATTGTGTTAATATTAATACTCTTCCTGCACGGACAGTATCCCATACAGGTGCCGGTTCTAGTCCCAGGTGCTCCACTTCCGACACAGCCCTCTGCTATGGCCTGGGGAAGCAGGACAAGATGGCCCAAGAGTTTGGGGCACTGTACCCATGTGGCAGACATTGAAGAAACTCCTGGCTACTGGATTCGGATCACAGAAGCTCTGGTCATTGTGGCCATCTGGGAAGTGAACCAGCCAATGGAAAACATTCCTCTTTCTCATCCTCCAAGTGTATGTAAATCTCTCTCTCTCAAATACATAAATAAAATCCTAAAAAAGTTCTTACATGTTCATGGATTGGAAGATTCAATATCATCCAAATGTCCATACCACCACAGACAATTAACAAGTCAACGTGTTACCAATCAATATACCAAGGAGATGCATCTCAGATATAGCAGAAAATGATGCTGAAATTCATAGGGAAACACAGCAATTTCCCAAAACCTAAAGGAACCTTACAGAACATAAATAAAGCCAGAGGCATACAACACTAGATTTCAAGACATACTACAGGGGAGGTATCATCAAGACTGCATGGTACTGGTACAAAACATACGGGCAGACAAATGAAATAGAATGGGAATGCCAGAAATCAACCGTCACTTCTACAACCAAGTGGCATCTTTGACCAAGGAGCTAAAAGCAATCCCTGGAACAGAGACAGTCTCTTCAACAGTAGTGCTGAGAAAACTGTACCTCCACATGCAGAAATATGAAGCCAGACCCCTACCTTACACCTTATACAAAAATCCACTCAAAATGGATTACAGCCCTAAGTCTAATACCCGATACCATCAAACTATTGGAGCCCTTTGGGGAAACCCTTTCAGGCATTTGCATAGGAAAAGAGTTCTTGGAAAACACCCCAGAGGCACAGGCAACCAAAGCCAAATTTGACAAATGGGATTACATCAAACTGAGTAGCTTCTGCACTGCAAAAAACAGACTCAGCAAAGTGAAGAGGCACTGACAGATGGTGAGAAATCATTGCCAGCTGTGCAACTATTTAGGAAGTTCAAGAGTCTCAACAAGAAAACAAACAACCCAGTTAAGAAACGGGAACATTTCTTAAACAGGCATTTTTCAAAAGAAGAAGTCTAAATGGCCAACAGACACATGAAAAAAATGCACAGGATCATTACCTATCAGGGAAATGCATATCAAAACAACAATGAGGTTTTACCACACCTCAGTTAGAATGGCTTCATACAGAAATCAACAGCCAAGAAATGCTGTCGAGGATGTGGGGAAAAAAGTACACTAATCCACTCTTGGTGGGAATGTTTACTGCTACAGCCACTGCGGAAGACAATAGGAAGTTACCTCAGAAAATCGAATATAGAACTTGGGAAGGTCTGTTTTACCCCTACATTTGTAAAAAGTTACTTTTTTTCAAACACCTGCTGTTGACACTCAGAACTTGCAGTGTCAGACTCCCAGGGCCCCATTAGGACCCTTAGTACACAGTGTTGATGAAGTTTCAACTATCTCACAATCTGTGCCCTATTCCAAGCCACCCCCTAATTTGAAGGCCCAGTTTAGGCCCCTGGAGCACAAAACTGGCCACCCTGTAAATCTTCTCTGATTCTTGCTCTTCTGAGGCTGGCAAGACACTGCCACACTGGTGGTCTCCATATCTGTGGTGACACACAGAGAGGGATATGCACCCACATGCCCAGAGATGTTCCATCCACTGGTTCACTGCCCAGAAGTCACAATACCCAGGCCTAGGCCAGACCAAAGCCAGGAGCCCAAAACCGTATCTGGTCTCCTGTGTCAGTAGCAGAAACCCAAGTACTTGGGCCACTATCTGCTGCCTCCTACGTCCACCAGCAGGAACCTGGATTGGAAGCAAAGAGAAGCTGGTGCTCCAACGAGGCACTCCTATATGGGACATGAGTTGCCCAAGTGGTGCCTTAGGTAGTTAACTCTGTCTCTACTTCTCTTATAACAAAGAGTGTTATAAAGAGCTCTTCTGATTGGTTTAAAGGTAGATTTTTTAAACCTCCGTGTATTTCCTTTTGGATTCTTACCAGCTGAGCGGCGCAAGAAAAATTTGTCAATTATGTGTACCTCGTATTTCTCAACTTGAAAAATTGAGATAAAAAGTAGTTCCAGGGCCCAGAATTGTGGTGCAGCAGTTTCAGTCAATGCTTGCAGTGCTGGCACCACACATAGCTGCTGGTTCAAGTCCTGGCTGCTCTGCTTCTGATCCAGCTCCTTGGTAATGCTCCTGGAAATGCAGCGGAGCATGACCCAAATATTTGGGCCTCTGCACCCATGCTGGAGACCTGGATGAAGCTCCTGGCTCTGGGTTTCCACCTGGCCCAGCACTGGCTTTTGAGGCCATTTGTGGCGTCAATAAGCACATGGAAGATCTTTCTCTCTCTCGCTGTCTCTCCCTCTCGAATTGTGTGTGTGTAATTCTGCCTTCAAGTAAGTAAAATAAATCTTAAAAAGAATGCAAAGTGTAAGATAGACAGGGCCCGCGCCACGGCTCAATAGGCTAATCCTCCACCTGCGGCGCCAGCACACCAGGTTCCAGTCCCGGTCGGGGTGCCGGATTCTGTCCCGGTTGCCCCTCTTCCAGCCCCGCTCTTTGCTGTGGCCCGGGAGTGCAGTGGAGGATGGCCCAAGTGCTTGGGCCCTGCACCTGCATGGGAGACCAGGAGAAGCACCTGGCTCCTGCCTTCGGATCAGCGCAGTGCACTGGCCGCGGCGGCCATTGGAGGGTGAACCAACGGCAAAGGAAGACCTTTCTCTCTGTCTCTTTCTCTCTCTGTCCACTCTGCCTGTCAAAAATAAATAAATTTAAAAAAATAAAAAGATAGATAGACATGCTGTAAAAATTGAGTGAAATCAGGTATGTGAAGCTGAAAAATGGTATTTACATATTAGCTGTCAAAATAACAAACACAAATATAATCATTATTAGTGTAATAATAGTCAACTGACTGTCATTCTCAAGTAGAAGCACAGTTTTGAATGTCACATCATAGAAATATGAAAGAAAGAAGCAATCAGAGCATTTTTGATTTAGAATCGGACTTAAACCTACCTCAAATAGCCAAGAACATGCAGTGACTGAGTTGAAAAATGAGATACAGAAATCCAAATTCATTGGTGCCTCTTTCTTGCTCTTGCTCACTCCTTGATTCTTCCTTCCCCTGCCACCTCCATCATCACGGCTTTAAATACTTAACAGTTTACTATAGATTTATTCAGGGAACTTAAAATTCTATCCAAGAGAAAAAGATGTCCCGGTGGGTGTCCGGTGCCACATGCCTGCCTCTGGCTTAGCATGGGCTGTGGAAGACTGGGGCACTGCTGGCCTCTGATTGTCGAGGCAGTGTTGCATTAGGTGAGGCCCTTTCATTGCCAACCCCTCAGGATATATTTATATAAAATATGGGTATTCCCCCCGAGAAGGACTGCTAATAAATGCATGCTTTTCATTGCTAAAAGAAAAAAGTGGAAAACACATCTGCAATCTACCGCTGGCTTAGACAGACACACCATCCAAAGACTGTAATTCTGGGACTTTTCCAAGAAACCTTGACGGCTGTCACCACACTGACAGACTTGGGCCCTATTCTGAAAATGTACAATGTTGGCAGACTTTGACACTCAAATGGAGTGAAATGTATTAGGTTTTCATTTATTTTCCTTCTTCTTCCAAACTGCATTATAACACTATCTGGGGAAAATATTTTAGCCAGGAGTACTACATTGTCATAAACAGAAAGAAAAGGGCTGGTGCTGTGGCGTAGCAGGTTAAGCCAACGCCGGTAGTGCCAGCATCCCACATGGGCGCTGGTTTGAGATCCAGCTGCCCCACATCTGATCCATCTCTCTGATATGGCCTGGAAAAGCAGTCGAATATGCCCAGGTCTGTGGGCCCCTGCACCCGCGTGGGAGACCTGGAGGAAGCTCCTGGTTCCTGGCTTCAGATGAGCACAGCTCCGGATATTAAGGCCAATAGGGGAGTGAACCAGCAGATGGACGACTACTCCTTCTGCCTCTCCTTTTCTCTCTGTGTAACTCTGACTTTCAAATAAATAAATAAAATCCTAAATAAATAAAAAAAAAAAAACAGAAAAAGATAACAAGGTCTTAAATAAAGCTGATGACAGATATGTAAGTTTTAGAGTATGTTATATTTAATCAAAATATGCTACCCCATTGGAAATTTCAATTACATTTTCCAAGGTCAGTGAGTATAGGTGATGATCTGCCAACTCTTACATAATCTGCTCATTTTAAAATCTGCATGTCATTTGTAAAGTTGGTAGTTCATAAATTAACTCAATAAATACTCTTTGATTAATGTGAACAAGATGTTACTAGTAAGTTTCCAAATAATTCTAGCTGGCTTGTTTAACATTAAGATAAAATGCTCCCCACTTGGTTAAGTGATCAATTTACCTGCACTGGTTAAGAACGGATCCCTTCCAAGTTAACAGAGATTATGGATGTTAATATGAGAATCATGTTTATTATTTATTTATTTATTTATTTATTCATTTATTTATTTTTTTGACAGGCAGAGTGGACTATTATGCCAGGATTGAGTATTGCAGCATGCTGATTTAAGCCACCCTGTGGTGCATGCGTATCCCGTATTGGGGTGCCTGGTTTAGTCCTCACTTCTGATGCAGCTTCCTGCTAATGCACACTATGGGGACCGGTGTGATTCTTCTGGTACTGGGGTTCCTACCATGTACGTGGGAGACCCAGATGGGGTTCTTGGCCTTGGCCTTGCCCAGCCCCAGCTCTTGTAAGCATTTGGGGAGTGAACCAGTAGCAGAAATCTCCCTCTTTCCCTTTCTCATTCTTTCTCTACCTCCTTTCCTTCTTCCTTTTTCTCTCCCTCCTTATTTTCTTCTTTTTTGAAAATATTTATTTATTTGAATGACAGAGTGACAAGGGTTAGTGACAGAGGGAGAGAGAGAGAGCGCGAGAGAGAGTGGGGGGGGAGAATATTAATAAACCATTTTAAACGTTAAGAATCATTATTACAATTAGCTTACATTTAAGATAAGTACTCATTTAAGGCTAAAATCTTCTTTTTTTGTTTTCTTGTTTGCCTTTTAGTATGAGGGTAATTCAAAAAGTTACCATAGGGGCAGATTGTTAGCCTGGTCATTAAGATGCCAGTTAAGGGATCAGAGCTGTGGTGGAATCAGCTAAGCTTCGGCCTGCTGCACCATGACCGTTCATGTCCTGGCTGCTCCTCTTCTTAGCCAACTCTCTGCTAATGGCCTGGGAAAGCAGTGGAAGTTGGTATAAGTGCTTAGGCCTGTGTACCAGCGTGGTAGACACAGAAGTAGATCCTGGCTCCTGGCTTTGGATCTACCCAGCTCCAACAGTGGCTGCCATTTGGGGAGTAAATGAGCAGAGAGAAGGCTTTTCTCTCTGTCTCTGCCTCTGTCTGTAACTCAAACTCTCAAGTAAATAAATCAAATATTTTTCTTTATTCAACATGGCATTTAAGACACTCACGTTTCACACTGGATCACCCCCATTGCCCACAAAAAAAGTTCCATATGTATTTTCACCAAAATATTATTTACATAACGTATTATTTGACCACTTCTACTCTGAACAGCTATCAGGCACTCCAGAACATCTGGTAAGACCAGATATTTCAAAAAATACTCAGGACTATCAACTTTATGTAGCGGTGAAAAAATGCACACAGGAAACAATAGTTGTGACAAGGAGATGTCTTCTCCACATGACCAGGTTGCCCTAGAACCATCCCTCCTTCCCTTCCTCCTCACACTCCTTTGCTCCAGGACCTCGAACCTTCTGAAAGGCCACAGCGGAAGTCCCTCAGGGGTGCCCCCAAGGTATGGGTTAATCAAGGCCATTTATGGTCACTTCCAGAGAACATGTCTTTCCTATGATAATTCCACTAGCAATGGGAGCTCGCAAGACATGTGATTTTTCTAAGTCCACTCTATCATACGTTGGGAAGCTCTGTCCATCTAGAAGACCTAGATGCAGGCAAAGCATTTTGTTTGAAAAGGCCGAGGGGAAAGCTGAGAACAGCTTGTTCCAGTTATATCCACAGGCCTTCTAAAAGGGGCCAGCACACCTTCCCGAGGGCGGCTGGCCTTTCCAGGCGGGCTTCTCCCTGATACACCCCGTCCACCCACGCCCATGGGTACTCACCGCTCTGCTGGCCATTGTCCCACGGGGCTCTGCTCCCTGCCGGGCCGATGAGTCCTTGGTAGTTGTCGTCATCATCTACAGCCCAGGTGAGGTGTCGGCCAACTGTGACACAGCGCTCACCGC
Organism: Oryctolagus cuniculus; assembly: GCF_051225735.1. Taxonomy (NCBI): domain Eukaryota; kingdom Metazoa; phylum Chordata; class Mammalia; order Lagomorpha; family Leporidae; genus Oryctolagus; species Oryctolagus cuniculus. The sequence goes on from NC_142882.1 coordinate 40,894,259, forward strand.
AGGTCCCGGATCTGCCTGGCCACAAGGCCTGAAAGCCTGGCCTGGCCTGCGTCTGTAGACCCCGACTTCTTAGGCCCTCAAAATCATAATGGCCATCACAGCATTGGAGTCACCGCACCGCCACCACTCAAAGGCGCAGTGTCCTTGGTGCCTCAGAGCATGAGCCTCACAGAGGCCCACGGGGTTGGGCCTGGAGCCCCAGCTGCTGGTGGGGTGCAGAGCCCTTACTCTCGGAGGCGGGGAAAGGTCTCTGAGGCAATCGCCCACAGGAGATCACTGAGGTGGGACCGGGGGACTTCGCTGCCTCTTCAAGGCCCCGATCAGGGACACCGATCAGTGGCAGCCCGGGTTCAGGTGCGTGCAGCCCAGATGCAATAGTCCATCCCGGAGAGCCCTGGGGCTCAAACTGCATCTGAGTTCTCAGCAGGAACTCCCACTTTGTCTCTTTTAAGTTTTTGTGCTAAAACATATGTTGTTTAGCTGTACATATGAAATTTGCATTCATGAAATAAAAGCTTTAAATCAAAGAAGTCTAAGATGTTTGATTTCAGGAAGGTTTCAACTGCCCTCTTCTTTTCTGTTCCCATGGGATATCTTTTCCCTTCTCTCACTTTCAGTCTATGTGTATCATGGTAGGGGTCTTTCTTCTTGGTAGCAAATAGATGGGTCTTGTGTCTTAGTCCATGTGCATAAATAACAATGGACACAGGATTGGAACATTGTAAGAGGAAGGGAACCCTTCAATGCATACTCGCTCATGCCAAACCCCGCCCCCACCTGACGCTGGCCACCACCCAGTGCTGTCAGCATTCTCTCCTAGACCTCAAGATTTATGCCATTCCCAAAATGTAAACCCTCCTATGAAATGACAAACTGCTTACCTGGGTGTTCATTTTAAGCACCTAGAGACCCGATGTCTCCAGGGAGGACTGCACGCTCCACCCACCACAAATGAGCCTCTAAAAAACCCACCCATGTCACAAAGTCTCCAAAGTGAATGCCTTCTCAACAAGAACACTGTGCCTTGCAAACCATTCCCTTCGCATTTCGACAAACCCAGTGGACCTGTATAACCACCTGTAATACGTACAGGGAATTTAACCTCTTCACTTCTGTGATGGAATGAGAATGCCGAGCCAGGATGGCGCTGGCGAGAGAGTCAGACCTGTGCTCAGCTACTCAGGAAATGATAGGGATCCTCCTGGTAAGGGAGCCTGCCTTGCAACAGGCCGTGATTGGTTACGGCCTAAACCTCCCCTTGAGCAGTTTGGCTGCCTGGGCTGTAGAAGCATACGTACTTCCTGGAATGAATGAGCCTGTGACCTGCTCGCCTCCAGCCTGCTTTCACCTGACTCCCAGTATCCGTGTCTTGATTCTGCGCCACTTCTCCCCAGTCCATTCACGGCAAACTAAGAAAGCCACCCATGTAAGAAAGGCTCTAATGTGAGTGTCTTCTCAACAAGCACATTGTGCCTTGCAAACCATTCCCTTCCCAGCTCCACCAACCCAGTGGACTTGGATAACCGCCTCTAACACTTACAGGGAATCTAACAATTTCACTTCCATACTGGTTCAAAGAACAGTGTTTCCCATGAGTGGTAACACAAAGCAGACTCAAAGAAATTGAGCACTAACTCTACTTTCAGCATACCCCAGCAACCCCTTGAACACCTACAAAGACTAGATGTTGTAAAGTAGCATGCCTTTGCCCTGTATATGTACATTCTAGACACAGCAAAGAAAAGAAAAACAACATGACAAACAGCATGGCCCATGCTTAACCTTGTCACTCCACACACAAGCTGGCAAAAAGCCCTTTACTTTTTTCCACCGCTTCACCCTGAAGCAGCACCAAACACAACAGATGCAGCTCTTGCAAAAGTTCACAGAAAATACTTCGTACGAAGAAGCTGTATGGGCTTCAATTTGTTTGCACCAAGATAAGCTTCTTCTGATTTCATTTTCCATGAACTTTCTGAAGTCTTCTCAGGTCAGGGCTTGCCCACTAAGAACACAACACCTTAAACAAAATTGCGCATCGTCTAAAGGTTAGGATCTGGGGTATCCTTTAAATGTGACCAGTTTGGTCTGGGGCCGTTCCCTTCTCACTTTCCTCTCCGCCTTCGATCTAGTAAACAGGTACAAGCTTATGTAATGCTTAGAGATGGCTTCACCCACGGACATCCAAAAGTCATTTACAGAGGACGAGCTTTCCTATGAATTTAAATACAAATTCTGTCATACATATCATCTGCAATCTTGATGTTGCAACATTAGGACTCCTTTGACCATTATACACACACTATACAGAGTAAAAGGAAATGTAGAAAACATACAGGGAAATGGCTGAAAACATCCCAAGTAGCAACACCTTTTGCAGTTCCTCGCCTCCTACCTCCTCTAAAACGCGGAACAAGCACAGGTGGCACAAGGCTCACTGTGGTGGCCAAAAATTCCATTCCCCAGAGATGCAATTCACGATTGTTACCAAAAAGATATTTACAACGCGATTTCACTCCTTCTGTGTTTAACCTACATTTAGGAACTTCTGAAAAGGGCCAGCACACATTCCCTAGGGTAGCAGGCCTCTCGGGGCGGCCTTCAACATGATGACACTACTGTCAGCAGGAGCCGAGACCACCAGCCCATGCCCACGGCCACTCACCGCTCCACCTCCTGTCCTCTCGTGAGGCTCTGCCTATGGAACAGATGAGGCGTTGGCCAACTGCGACACAGCGGTCAACCCAGGTCCTCGATCTGGGTTGCCCCAAAGCCTGAAAACATGGTCAGGGATCCATAGATCCCGCCTTCTCTGGCCCTCCAGCTCTTAATGGCCACTGCGGCATTCGAATGGCCTCACCATCACCACTCAAAGGTGCAGCGTCCTTGGTGCCTCGGGGCAGGGGCCTCAGAGGCACCGCGGAGTTTGGCCTTCAGCCCAAGCAGCTGGTTGTGTACGGAGGCCTAACTCTTGGAGCCAGGGTCTGCATTCTGAGGCATCGCCCACAGGAGATCACTGAGCTGGGCCCGGGGGGCTTTGCCGCCTCTTCAAGGCCCCAACTAGGGCCGTCAATCAGTGGCAGCGAGGGTTCAGGTGTCTGCAGGCCAGATGCCATAATCCATCCTGGAGTGCCCTGGGGGAGCAAACCGCATCTGAGTTCTTTGCGGGAACTCCCTCTATGTCAGTTTTCCTGCTGAAGTATATGTTGTTTAGCTGTACATAGGGAATTTGGAATCAGTAAATAAAATCCTTAAATAAAAATGTCGATGTTGTTTGATATTAGAAAGCCCTTTTCAGTTCGCATCAAATATCTTTTTTCCTTCTTTCAGTCTATGTGTCATGTTAGGAGTTTGTCTTCTTGGCAGCAAATAGATGGGTCTTGTTTCTTAGTCCATGCACGTATATAACAACAGATAGACAACTGGAACTTTATAAAAGGAAAGGAACCCTTCGACGCATACTTCCATACTCCAACCCCAACCCCACCATCCACCATCCACCATCCACCATCCACCATCCACCACCCACTGACTTCAGCATTCTCTCCAAGATCTCAAGATTGTTGCCTTTCCCAAAATGTAAACCCTCCTATGAAACAACAAACTCCTTACATGGGTGTTCATTTTAAACACCTAGATATCTGATGTTTCCAGGGAGGACTTCAGGTTCTCATGCACCACTGTAGTCTCTAAAAAACCCACCCATGTAACAAAGGCACTACAGTGAATGCCTCCTCAACAAGAACACTGTGCCTTGCAAACCATTCCCTTTCCACTTCTACCAACCCAGTGGACTTGGATAACCACCTGAAATACTTACAGAGAATCTAACATTTTACTTCCATACTGTTTTTATTATTATTATTATTATTATTATTATTTATTTGACAGATAGAGTGAGAGAGAGAGACAGACAGAAAGGTCTTCCTTCCGTTGGTTTACCCCCAAAATGGCCGCTATGGCCGGAGCTATGCAGATCTGAAGCCAGGAGCCAGGTGCTTCCTCCGGGTCTCCCATGCGGGTGCAGGGGCCCAAGCACTTGAACCATCCTCCAATGCCTTCTCGGGCCACAGCAGAGAGCTGGACTGGAAGAGGAGCAACCAGGACTAGAACCCGGTACCCATATGGGATGCCGGAACCACAGCAGAGGATTAGCCAAGTGAGCCAAGGAGCCAGCCCCCCATACTGGTTTTAAAAACAGTGTTTCCTAGGAGTGGTAACACAAAGCAGACTCAAAGGATCTGTGCACTAACTCTGCTTTTAGCATACACCAGCAACACCATGAACATCTATGAACACTAGATGTTGTAAAGTAGGACATGTTTGCCCTGTAAATGTACATTACTTACACACCAAAGAAAAGTAAAACAACACGACTAACAACATGAACCATGCTTAAACGTGTCCACCGCACACACGTCGGCAGAAAGCTCGTTATATTTTTTTTTCCCCACTGCTTCTTCCCTTAAAGCAGCACCAAACACAACAGTTTGTACTACTCAGACAAGGAGTGCCTGGTTCCATTCACAAGGGACTGCAATTCGTATGAATTTCACAAAAGGATAGCTACAAAATCATTATACATTACCTCTACTTTTAACATACTTTGTGCACTTCTAAACTTCCAGAAGGACTAGATGTTTCAAATGAGGACTTCCTTGTGTCCAGCCTATACACAGTAGTGTTGAAGAAACTATATACACGGAACGGGTTCTATCAGAAAGTGTCTTCTAAGTAGGAACCTTCACGGAGGTCTAGAGAAGACTTCGTTGCTTCTATCTCCTTCTCTCTACAGCCAACAGGTAGATGTGGGCACACTTGTCACTGCCATGTGATGTTACAATTTCACTTTCCAAAGTCCTTTTCAGAGGACAGTCTTTCTAGGGAATTTAACACAAAATACACAACACGTGTGAGTTTATGTACACTACTTTTGCCATACATCGGCACCTCTTTAATATTACTGACTAGATATTGTAAAATGAGGACTCCTTTGTCCAGTATATACGCATCGTGTACATTACAGCAATGTAAATGAAATACATGTAACATATAGCACAATAGCTAAGAGCGAATGTTCTAGCACACACTCGCAAACACACAGTTTGGAATCTCTTCCCACCCACTTCTCTTGACCCAATAAACAATGTACAAGAGAGTATACTCTTCACCAAAGGGACTTAACAATTCTACTGCTAAACGGTTCCTATCACTTTTTAAAACTACTTACTGCTCCTACTTTTACACACACCAAGCACTTGTACACATCTAGAAGACTCGGTATCTCAGACGCAGCACTACTAAAACTTCATGGAAAATACTTAGTTCAAAGAAGGTATGTGGGCTTCAATTTGTTTGCACCAAGATAAGCTTCTTTTGATTTCATTTTCCATGAACTTTCTGTAGTACCCTGGTAAGGCCTTGCTTACCATGAACACAACACCGTTAAACAAAACTGCACAAAGGTCACAATGGATAGGATCTGGGGTATTCATTAAGTATGACCAGTTTGGTCTGGAGCCAATCCCTCCTCACTTTTCTCTCTTCACTTGATCCAGTGCACAAGTACAAGCTTATGTAATGCTTAAAGATGGCTTCACACACCGACATCCAAAAGTCATTTAGGGAGGACAAGCTTTCCTATGAATTTCAATACAAATAGATAACATATGCTAGTTTTCCCATTGCCATACACTGGCAACCTCCTTAACATCTGAAATCTAGATGTTACAACATTAGGACTCGATTGTTCTTTATATACACTATGTATACAGAGTAAAACAAAATGCAGAAAACATACAGGGAAACGGCTGAAAACATCCCAAGCAGGAACATCTTCCGCGGTTCCTCACCTCCACCTGCTCCACACCATGGAACTTGCACAGATGGCACAAGGCTCGCAGTGGTGCCAACAATTCCATGTCCATGAGATGCAGCAAAGTGAAACACATTGCACAACGCACACACCCAGGAAGACAGTGGTCTTGCCTCACAAGAGGCTCAGTGGCGTGGAGCTCTAGGGACTTCCGTCCTCTCTTTCAGATCCTCCTCCCACAAATCCTTCCCCAAACACAAGGTCTACCACTCAGGAGTGAGTCTGGCCACACGCCAACACCACCCGAGCCCCGTCCAAAAAAAGTTTCATAGTTTCATAATGCATTGAAACAGAAAGTCTATTTAGAAAATGTGTTAATCCGTTTCTTCTACTTTGAACATATATCAGGCACTGCAGAACATCTAGTAAGACTAGACTTTTCAAAAAAGTACTCAGGACTGTCAACTCTACATAGCAGTCAGAAAACGCACACAGAAAACGATAGTTGTAACAAGGACATGTCCTTCTCCAATGACCAGGCTAACTAGAATCTTCCTTCCTCCCCTTCGCTCCACTCCAGGTCCTCCAAACTTCTGAAAGTCCACAGCTGCTTGTCTCTCCCGGGACACCACCAAGAGTGGCTTAATCAAGGCGGTTCACAGTCACTTCCTGAAGAGCTTTCTTTCCTTTAATAATCCAGACGAATAGGCAAGACCTGTGATTTTTCTAAGTCCAATCTCAAATGTGTCAGTAAGCTTTTCCATCTTGAAGGACTGCAAGCAGCCAAGCGTTTTGTTTGTAAAGGCCAAGGGGAAAGCTGAGAACAGCTTTTTCCAGTGATATCCACAGGCCTTCTGAAAGGGGCCAGGACACCTTTGTTCCAAGGGCGGCCGGCCTCCCCCTGATGATACCACCATCCATGGGAGGCGAGACTGCCCGTCCATGCCCAGGGCCACTCACTGCTCTGCCGCCCATCCTCAGGGATCTGCTCACTGCCAGGCCACTGAGTCCTCAGTGGTCATCATCATCCTCCTTGGCTTTCGACCAGGTGAGGTGTTGGTCAACAAGGCAGTGCTCACCACAGGTCCCAGATGTGCGCAGGCCCAATACCTGAAAACATGGCTGCTCTGGGGTCCTCCAGCTCCCAATGGCCGCTGCGGCATGCGAGCGGCCTCACCGGCACTTCTCCAAGGTGCAGCGTCTGTCTTTGGCGACTCAGAGCGGGAGCCTCACTGAGGCTCCACGGGGTTGGGCCTGGAGCCCCAGCCATAAATTTTGATATTTCTTACCATCATTCATTTCCGGAAATTCTTTGATTTCTTCTACGACCCACGTTTCATTGAGGAGCATGTTTTTCAGGCATCTTAAGTTTGCATATATTTAATTTTGGGGGATTCCCTTCCTTTCAATTGTTTTGAATAGCTTGTGAAGAATTGAATTACTTCTTTATATATCTGGTAGAATTCAGAGTAAAGCCATCTGGTCCTGGGATTTTGTTTGTGGGAGTTCTTTCTCTGAGATTCAACCTCCCTTTTGCTCATTGGTGTGTTTAGATGTTCTATGTCTACTTTACTCAACTTAGGTAGATTGCATCTGTCCCAGAATCTATATATTTCTTCTAGGCTGGCATAAACCTCTTTGAAGTATTTCCTCAGGATTCTGTTTATTTCTGTGGTATCTGTCATTAAGTTTTTCAAAACTTTGATTTTGTTGATTTGTTTTCCCCTCTTTTTTTTTTTTTCTCTTGGGGGGGGGTAATTTGGGCAAATGTTGTGTCAATGTTGTTTAATTTAATTTTATATTTTTAAAAGACTTTATTTCTTTATTTGAGAGGTAGAGTTATAGACAGTGAGAGGAAGAGACAGAGAGAAAGGTCTTCCTTCCATTGGTTCACTCCAGAAATGGCTGCAACAGCCAGAGCTGCACCGATCTGAAGCCAGGAGCCAGGAGCCAGGAGCTTCTTTCAGGTCTCCCACAAGAGTGCAGGGGACCAAGCACACAGGCCATCTTCTACTGCTTTCCCAGGCCACAGCAGAGATTACTTTTATAAACTACTGTTCATTTAGGAGCATGTTGTTCAATCTTGATGTGTTTGCATATGTTCTTCAGATTCCTGAGTTGTTGGATTTGAACTTTTTTTTTTGCAGGCTCCATCCACTTTATTTTTCTCAAGTAAAAACCTATGTTGTGGCCACAGCTGGAGCCTGGGTCCTCTGCACGGACACCCCGGTATGCGTCTTCATGAGGTGGTTGGTGAACTCCTGGTAGGGAGACTTGGTGAACACGGTCTCTTTCCAGAGGTTGGGGATCAGGTAGCTGTAGGTCTTGGAGATGGCATCGAAGGTGGCCTTGGCGAAGTTGCCGAGGGTGGCAGTGCAGCCCCGGGCTGAGGTGTCGCAGTCGTCAATGCCAGCCATCAGCAGCAGCTTCTTGGGGACAGGGTCGGAGACGATCCCGGTGCCCCTGGGCGCGGGGATGAGGCGCACCAGCAGAGCCACAGCGGCCGGTCACCTTGCACGGCACTGTGTGTGTGTGGGGCTTGCTGATCTTGTTCCCCCAGTATCCTCTCCGCACAGGCACGATGGACAGCTTGGCCAGGATGATGGCCCCTCGGATGGCGGTGGCCACCTCCTTGGAGCACTTCACGCCCAGGCCGATGTGGCCGTTGTAGTCCCCGATGGCCACAAATGCCTTGAAGCGGGTCTGCTGGCCGGCCCGCGTCTGCTTCTGCACCGGCATGATCTTCAGCATCTCATCCTTGAGGGCGGCGCCCAGGAAGAAGTCGATGATCTTGGACTCCTTGATGGGCAGGGAGAACAGGTAGACCTCCTCCAGGGACTTGATCTTCATGTCCTTAACCAGGCGGCCCAGCTTGGTGACAGGCAGCCACTCCTTGTCCTGATCAGAGAGTTGTGCGCTATGATGTTGATTTTTTTTTTAATTTGATGACACTTGCTTTATGGCCTCCTATACGACCTATTCTGGAGAAAGCTCCTTGCACTGCTGAGCAAAATATGTGTTCTTTAACTGTGTGATGAAAAGTTCTGTCGAATCAGTTAGATGCATTTTGTCCATAGCAGGGGTCACCTTTGTGGTCTCTGTTGGTTTTCTGTCTGCGTGATCTACCCATGATGAAAGTGAGGTGCTGAAATCCTCTGTTGCATTGTGTCATCCCTCTTTGTCTTTTTTTAGGGGGGGGGGGAGGGCGTTAAATGACTTTAATTTTATCAAAGCTACCAAGTGAATTAAATGAAACTTCAAAACAAAAGAAGCAAATAACAAAGTCATCTACAGTCACAAGCAGTTGAAATCAACAAGTCCTTTTAGGTCCCTTGCATACACACTCAACATCTGCTTTTATGTGACTTTGATAAAGAATGTATGGATCATGGTTTTTCACACTTCAAAAACTTTTTCCCAATTCAAAATCCCTACGTTCTATGACTACTGGATAACCAAAAATATACTGCATCAACTCAATCTAGGAAAAAATGTCACTGATTTTCTTGGGAGCAAGAATTTTGTAAAAGACAAAAACAGCAACAGGCCTCTAAAAGCAAGTTTGGTACAGGTTACAATTAAGATGCTGCATTCCCTTACTGCATCACAGTGACACACACAGCAATGTTGCATACTAAGCGTCCTGTTTCTACGAGAATTCATGATCAGATTGGTACTACCAAAATATTAGCAAGAAGGCATATTTGCATTCACTTTCTTAATGTACTACCACAGCACAGCCAAAAGACATGCCCATCCACCAATGGCTATCATCAAAATGTAAATAGGACACCTCTTGCTTTGTACCTCCTTCTGCCCCCTTGCTGCTGGCCCAGTGAGGAATTTCTGATACTCGCTGACTGCTCAGAGGTGGTTTAACGATTCCTGATCCAGGATGTCTCTAGTCTATCAATTATAACAAAAAGATACAACTCTAACAGGAAATTTATAGTTCTCTGTTACTGACCCTTCTTGGCCGTCCCCTCTGCAACGGTGGTCACTTTGGAAGCTGGGCCGAGTGAAGGGCTTTTCAGCTTAGAGCCAGCAAGATCTGTAGCTCTGACCTGAAAGTCCTTCGACTCCAGGGCAGTTCCATTTCCGGTGATCCAACTCTTGGCTGGCAGAGCTGCCAGGGCTCTTCACAAGCTGACTTCTGCTGAAGGCCTGGCTTACCACATTGAAAGCCACTGCAGTGGACCGGCCTGTTGGGTCTCCTTGAGGGAAGATCAATGGCTGTGTAAAGCAGCCATTCATTGGCCTGCTACCTATCTTTACATTGCTTCTGATGCCTAGCTTTATTTTCCTCCTGGTTTTTGTTAAAGCAGACAAGAGGATGCAAGTCAAGGGGGTGCTCTCAAGTCCCATCTCTAATCGTTGTGGCCTAAACTAGAAGTCTATAGTCACAGGCATGTTCTGACAGTGGTTTATTTTGAGGTAGACAATACCTGTGAGGAAAGCTATGTCCTTAATTAAAACGTTCTCTCCTTTTGTTTCGTCTGAAAGGGAGGTTCTGCCTGTTTATTGTGCTGATGGCAAAGTAATTCGAGCTGTGAAATTATAATTTAAGCTCTCATTTTGGCTATGCTATTACAGAGAAATGCTAGCCATCCCTTTTATAAGGTCTAAAAATCCAATTGTGCATTTTGGGGAGTCTTCAGAATAGAATTAGTTTCCTACCTTGTAGAGAACAGAGAAATGAGAGAACAAGTCGGGCTTAGAATAGAGAAATAAGGGAGCAAGTCCCAGATTGCTTACTGACAACAGCAGTATCAAATGAAAGCTTAGCAAGCGATTTCAACCATTAGATAACAACATAGGAAAACATTTACCAGAAGGTCCAATGCCTTCTATAAATTTGAAGAATACATGTATTTGGAAACACCTTTTAAATACCTAACATGGTGTAGCTTATTTAACCAGAAAACACAAGCACAAGCATATAAAACATTTTCAGTTTCTTTCTACCAACAGATTTAAAACATCTGATACAGAGATCCAGGTCACATGAATCAGAATGTATCTTTGATTAATTTTAGCTGTTTAAATTGATGGTCAACCTTTTATCTCTAAGCCAATTAAAACAACATTCTTAATAAATTTTCCCTTGTAGACATACAATATGTATACACATATAACATAAAAGAACAATAAAGCAGTTTCAGTAATAAGCTTTTAAAAATCTTTAACTTTTTTTTCTGTAAATTACCAATTGATTACAAAGACTTTCTTCTCTTTGTAATCTCAGTTATCCATACTTTCTCTCAGTTGGTACCTGTAATATATTATTGGCTTCATCAGTTTATAGAACCACCCCCAAAGTACTGAATGCAACAGAAGTGGCTGGATAAAGCTCATCGGAGCCTATACAAAACTGTGGATGACAAAAGACTTTAAATAGCCATGTTTAAAATTATAAACTCATTACCCAACAAGAGGCACTGGCCTACTTCACACAGTCTTTTAAAAAGCACCTGTAGGATTTTTACAAAGCATTTAACCCTTTTAGGCCTTTAGAGCTTTCTCATTAAGATAACCATCATGTCTAGTAACACAAGATCATTAGACTTTTTATCTTTCATACATTTGTATCAGTAGCATTTTATATTATACAAACTTAAAGTTTAGCTCCACTTCACATCTTGACAGTACTTCTAACATAATCCAAACAGCCTGATTAGTTGGTGTCTCATGTGTCCTGGGGGCCATTTGGAAATTGTCAAAGTCTAAATTTTTGAAATTTTGATTTTTTGAATGACTGTCAAGGATGCAAAGAAGGCTCAACATCCACAATATCTGGTTGAAATAGGATCCCTTAGCATCATGACATAATATAGACCAAATTTTATCATGGTTACAAAGTGATCATTCAAATGTTTGAAAATAAGCACATATTTAAATGACCCATAGCTCTTGATAAAAAACTCAGCTGTTTTAAACAATCAGAATTTAGGAGAACAAAATAGATTACTTTAACTCACTGCTTTCATGGAAGATCAGATTCTAATTTTATGTCAAAGAAAAATAGATTAATAGCTTTTCTATCCAAAATTTCTTTCTTTCACAACCTTCTGTGACTTCCACACACCCTCTTCAACTTGAAACATTCCATCATTTCCATTCCAGTCTAGAGTAAACTAGCCATCAGGATGAAGTCATCTTTACAAACTATATCCTTTCTTTATACTCAAAAGAACTCTTTCCTTCGTAATCTTCCTTACCAAGAACACTCTTTCCTTCATAGCCTTTCTTACCGAGTACACATTTCTATACTTGTGCTGTTTTCCATCTGCCAATGTTCTTGTTGATATTTTGAAATAATCTCCAAATGTAGAAAACATTTTTCAATAAGGTAACACATCACATTCTAGCCTCAGTTACTTTAAGCAGTGTTGAACTACTTTTCATGGACAGTTTATGCCTTAACCCAATTTAAATGAGCAGTTACACCTAAATGACTTTAGATGCTGATATTGTATTATATCTCTATCTGAATTCAATTAAAATTAAAATTGCATTCATCTATAAAACAAGTACTAATTCCCCACTGCTCTTTCACTGAGTACTGATTACCAAGAAACCTGTTAAAATAAATTGCAAATTAAGTTCAGCATGTTACAAAGCAGTATTTTCAAAGGTAGTGATCTTCCTGGATTGAGAGATAGAAATTTCTTCAAACTCAGTGTCTAGTTACAGTTGTTTTTTTTTCCTGAGAACACCTTAGGCCCAGGAAATCATAGTCAGCCAATTGGGTCTGCCTCTGAAAAAAAAGTGCAGGCAGCTGCAAGACAGGGCCCAAAGGTGAAGGTGGACCAGAAGCTAATGCACCAGGGATAAGAAGCCCACTGCAGTGGAAGCCAAAAGACCTGATTTTCCTGTCTGGCTTGCTCATGATAAAACAAAAGTGCCATCAGAAGGGTGGGATACCTAATTTGTTTCTCCATAAGCAGGGAGCTCAAAACGATGGGATTACCACTCCCTTGCTATGCTTCTGGTAAAACTGGAACAAGAGAGGGAGGGGCAAAAGACCAGCTGGAGGGCAAGGGATGGGGAGTGAAAGCATGGATCATTGATAAGACGGGGAGAGTAGAATTTGGACCAGGCCTGATTCTAAGATAAAATCAGAATTCCTGGGTGGGATGGGGAGGTACAGTGAGCTGAGACAGTGAAGAGTTGGGGCTGCAAACGTGGAAGGCAGAGGTTTTGGCTCAAGCCCTTGACCTCTAGTGGAAACTTTGGATGCCAATAGGACCTGGGCTGGGAAGCAAGAAGCACACATAGAAGGTTTAAATAGAAGAAAGCAAGCTTGAACATATGGGGTCTCCTTCCATTTTCCTGAACATTCACAGAAGTGATAAAGATCTTGAATGCTATCGGGCTCAAACATACCATGGAGGGGCCACTTTGACTGACTGTTAAGGTCATACATGGGCCACGCTCAATTACAGAGAAAGATGAGGCATCGGGGTTTGAGGGCTGGAGCCAATTTGAGAGGGACCCTATTACGTAGGAGGCTACCAAGAGAATCCGAAGGATCGTGGAAAAAGAAAATTCCCATTGCGACCTGTAAAATCAGATCAGTGGACATTGAAATCCCGGCCGTCTGACTAACAAGAGAGTATGATGAAAGAAGGGAGAAAGAAGGTGAGGGTGTGAGAGAGAGAGACAGATACAGAGCCAGAAGTCAGGAGACAGAGAAAAGAGAGTTTTTATCATCTATTGCTGCCCTAAGACATCTGTAACATGTAGCCGCTGGAACAAATGAACTTTGTCCACAATAAACATGGGTATTTACCAAAAAGTGCACGCATACCTACTGGTCAAATCTAAAACCATTTGCTAGATGTGGAGCTACTTGTAATGAGCACTTCCCTCACCCTCGCCTACTGCCATTCCAGGGACTAAGCCCAGGACTGCAACATCTCCCTCCCAGAGGAGGGCTAGCAAGGGTCACTCCAAGAAGATAGTCCTTCCTACAAACTAACAAAAGGGGTGTTTAGATAGGGAATATCTTATTACCTCTACTGTTAACATACTTTGGACACAGGACTTATTTAATACACAGCAGTTTCACTCAAATGCACGTATATAACGACAGACAATTGGAACATTATAACATGAGGAAGGGAACCCTTCTATGCATGCTTCCTCACGCCAACCACCGCCCCCTCATCCCGCCAGCCACCACCCAGGGACTTCAGCATTCTCTCCAAGACCTCAAGTTTAATGCCATTCCCAAAATGCAACCACCCCTACCAAATAACAAACTCCTTAAACAGGCGTTAATTTTAAATACCTAGAGACCTGATGTTTCCTGGAAGGACTTCAGTTTCCCACTAACCACACAGTAGCCACCAAGAAACCCACCTGTTGTAACAAAGGCTCTTCTATGCATGTCTTCTCAACAAGAACATTCTAGTCTAGAAAACTCTCCCTTCCCATCTCTACCAACCCAGTAAACAGGTCGAAGTTCCTGTTACACTTAGTGGGCCTTTTAACAATTTCACGTCCCTAAGTGGTTGTAAGAACAGTGCATCCTATGAGTTATAACACAAAGCATACTCAATGCATTCGTGTACTAACTCTACTTTGTCATACACCAGCCACCTCTTTAACATCTAGATATTGTAAAGTAGGACTCGTCTGACCTTTATGTATCCATTATATACACAGCAAAGAAAAACAACATGACAAACATTGACAATGGTTCACCCTCCCCTACTGCACACATGCTGTAGGAAAAAGCCCTTGAGACTTTTTCCACCACTTCTTCCCTGAAGCAGCACCCAACACAACAGTGTGTACTACTCAGAAAAGGAGTCCATCGTTCCTTTTCCAAAGGACTGTATTTCATATGAGGTTTACAATAGGATAGCTACAAAATGTATTATGTTTTATCTCAATTTTAACATACATTGTGCCCTTCTAAACATCCAGAAGGAACACAAGATTCAAATAGGGACTTCACTTTGTCCACTACATACACAGTAGTGTTGAGGAAACTAGACACATGGAACTGGGTATATCAAAAAGTTTCTCCTAAGTAGGGACATTCAGGAAGGTCTAGAGAAGCTTTCGTTTCTTTCATGTCCTTCTCTCCAATACAGACAGGTAGTAGTGGACACACTTGTCACTGTAAAGTCGTGTTACAATTTCACTCCCAAACGTCCTTTTCAGAAGACAGTCTTTCCATGAAATTTAACACAAAAGGTATAACACGTGTCAGATTATTAACACCACTTTTGTCATACATCGGCATCTCTTTAATATGTAGAGACTAGATATTGTGGAATGAGGACACCTTTGTCCAGTATATAAACAACCTCTACATTAAAGCAATGTTAAATGAAATGCATGTAACATATAGGGCAATAGCGAATATTTTAGAACACACTTGCATAAACACAGTTTGGAATCTCTTCCCTCCCACCTCTCTCATACCAATAAACAATGTGCAAGAGAGTATACTCTTCACCAAAGGGTCTTACCAATTCCACTTCCAAATGTTTCCTATCACTTTTTAAAAGCTACTTAACAAAAGTGGTAATCTGTAGCTCCTACTCTTACATAGACCAAACACTTCTAAACATCTAGAAATCTCGCTATTTCAGACACTGCTCTTCCAAAAGTTCATGGAAAATACTTAGTATTGTACTAAGAAGTATATGGGTTTCAATTTCTTTACACCAAGATAAGCTTCTTTTGATTTCATTTTTCATGAACTTTCTGAAGTCCTCTAGGGTAAGGGCTTGCCCACTAAGAACACAGCACCGTTAAACAAAATTGCACAAAGGTCACAATGGTTAGGATTTGGGGTATCCTCGAAATATGAGCAGTTTGGTCTGGAGCCATTCCCTCCTCACTATCCTCTCTTCCTTTGATCCAGTGGACAAGTACAAGCTTATGTAATTCTTAGAGACGGCTTCACACACGGAAATCCAAATGACATTTATAGAGGACTAGCTTTCATATGAATTTCAACACTAATATCTAAAATATGCTAGTTCTCCTAACAAATTTGTTATACACTAGCAACCTCTTTAACATGTAGAATATTGATGTTACATTAAGACTAGTTTGTCCATTATACACTCTCTATACATAGTAAAACAAAAAGCAGAAAACGACAGGAAAATGGCTGAAAACACCCAAAGTTGGAACACACCAGCATAACACCTTTGGCAGTTCCTCGCCTCCCACCTCCTCCAAACCGTGGAACAAGCACAGCTGGCACAAGGCTCCCAGTTGTGGCCAGCAAGTCCATTCCTCAAAGACACAACTAATGAGTGATACCAAAAAGATATTTACAGAACTATTTCACTCCTTCTAAATTTAACCTATGTCGGGTACTTCTGAATATCCAGATTAGACTACGTCTTCTCAAGGAAAGACGTAGCTGTCCACTATATACACAGCAGTGCTAAACTGCACACGACTAACCAGATTTACAATGTGAAAGTGTCTTTGAAATGTGAGCATTCTGTCCCAGAAACTTTCCCTTCTCCACCATCTCAGTGAGCCAGAATGCTCCACGTTTCTGAAGACAATCTTTCCGAGGAATCTTAATGTAAAATGGACAAAATTAGTGTAACTGACTCTAGTTTTTTCATGCAGTGGCAGCCTCTTTTAAAATCTAGAATGGCTAGATGCTCTAAGTCAGGATTCATTGGTCCTCTGTAGACAATCTATACAAGGCAGAGTGAAACAAAATGCACACACCCAGGAGACGTGGTCTGTCTGGCCTCACTAGAAGCACGCTGGCATCGAGTTCTTGGACTTCTTCCCTCTCCTCTACCTCCTCCTACCACAAATCAGTTCCCAAACACAACCTCTACTGCTCATACTCTGGCCACCCACCAACACTCCTCCCCCAAAAAGTTTCATATGCATTTAACACAAAGTCTATTTACAAAGTGTGTTATTGTACTACTTATGCTTTGAACATAAATCAAGCACTTCATAACATCTATTAAGACTAGCTATTTCAAAACAGTACTTAGCACTCTCAGCCCTCTATATTATTGAGGAAATGCACACAGAAACAGTAGTTGTTAGAAGGAGATGTCTTCTCCACACGACCAACTAACCTAGAACCCTCCCCGCCTTCCCTTCCTCCTCACGCTCCTTCGCTCCAGGACCTCAAACCTTAGGAAAGGCCATGGCTGTGTCTCTCTCCTGGGGCGCGCACACGGGCGGCTTAATCAAGGCCGTTCAGTCACTTCCTGAAGACCTTTCTTTCTATATTAACTCATGCACAAGACGTCTGAATTTTCTAAGTTTACTCTGCTATGTCAGTAAGCTCTGTCCATCTAGAAGGCCTGGATGCAGGCACATCGGTTTGTTTGTAAAGGCCGAAGGGAATGCTGAGAACAGCTTTTTCTTCTTCTATCCACAGGCCTTCTGAAAGGGGCCAGCACACCTTCCCGAGGGCGGCCGGCCTCTCCCTGATGATACCACCATCCACAGGAGCCGAGACTGCCTGCCCATGCCCACGGCCACTCACCGCTCTGCCGCCCATCGTCCCGCGGGGCTCTGCTCCCTGCCGGGCCGCTGAGTGCTCGGTGATCGCCGTCTTCCTCCTCGTCCGCTGAGTCCTCGGTGGTCGTCGTCTTCCTCCTCGTCGTCGTCTTCCTACCAGGTGAGGCGTAGACCAACCAGACACAACGCTCATCTCAGGTCCCGGATGTGCGCAGGCCCAATGCCTGAAAACAGGGCTGCGCATGCGGCTGTAGACCCCCACCCCACCCCCACCCCACCCCCACCCCACCCCCGTGCCTTCCGGGGTCTATGGCCACTTGCGCTCACTCCAGGTCCCGGATGTGCGCAGGCCCAATGCCTGAAAACAAGGCCGCGCATGCCGGGGTCTACGGCCACATGCGCGGCCCTGTTTTCAGGCATTGGGCCTGCGCACATCCGGGACCTGGGGTGAGCGCTGCGTCTGGTTGGTCTATGCCTCACCTGGTAGGAAGACGACGACCACCGAGGACGAGGAGGACGAGGAGGAAGACGACGACCACCGAGGACTCAGCGGACGAGGAGGAAGACGACGACCACCGAGGACTCAGCGGCCCGGCAGGGAGCAGAGCCTCGCGGGACGATGGGCAGCGGAGCGGTGAGTGACCGTGGTATGGGCGGGCGGTCTCGGCTCCTGCGGATGGTGGTGCATTAGGGAGAGGCCGCCAGGAGAGGCCGGCCGCACTCAGGAATGTGTGCTGGCCCCTTTCAGAAGGCCTGCGGGTAGGACTGGAAAAAGCAAGCCTCAGCTTTCCCCTCGGCCTTTACAGACAAACCGCTTTGGCTGGGCCTTCTGGATGTACAGAGCTTACTGATACATGAGAGATTAGACTTAGAAAATTCAGACGTCCTGGGAACATCTATTTGTAGTTGAATATTATTTAGGAAAGAATGGTGACTGTGAATGGCCTTGACTAAGCCACCGGTGGGGGTGCCCCTGAGGGACAGGCAGCGTGGCCTTTCACAAGGTTCAAGTTCATGGAGCAAGGGATCGTGATTAGGAAGGGAAGAGGGAAGTTTCTATACCAGTCTGGTCATGTAGAGAACACATGTCCTTGATAGAACTATCGATTTCTGTGTGCGTTTTCTCACCAATATAGAGAGCTGAGAGTGCTAAGTACTTTTTTGAAATATCTAGTCTTACCAAATGTTCCGAAGTGCCTAATTTATGTTCGAAGTAAAAATGGTACAGTAACATATTTTCTAAATAGACTTTTTTGTTAAAAGGCATATGAAACAATTTGGGGAGGGGGTGGTGCATGGCCAGACTCACTCCCGAGTGGTAGACGTTGTGATTGGGCACTGGTTTGAGGGAAGAGGAGGTAGAGGAGAGGGAGGAAGTTCAAAGAGCTCCACGCCTGGGAGATTCTGGTGAGGCCAGACAGACCACTGACCCATGGGTGTGTGCTTTTTGTTTCACTCTGTTGTGTATGGAGTGTATACCAAAGACCAGTGAGGCCTGAATTACAACATCTAGCCCATCTAGATGTTAAAAGAGGTTGCCACTGTATGACAAAAGTAGAGTTAGTTAAACTAATTTTGTACATTTTATGTTATGAGTCCTCGGAAAGATTGTCTTTGGAAAATTGCAACATTCTAGCTCTCTGAAATGGTGGAGAAGGGAAGGGTTCTGGGCCAGAAATGATTGTTGATGTTGAAATGATTAGTTTCCCTGTAAGTATTACAGGTGGTTATTCAAGTCCACTGGTATCGTAGAGATGGGAAGGGAATGGTATGCAAGGCACAGTGTTCTTGTTGAGAAGACATTCACGTTAGAGCCTTTGTTACATGGGTGGGTTTTTTAGAGGTTACTCTCTGGTGCGTGAGAACAATCGGTTTCTCTAGGTGTTTAAAATTAACACTTGTGTAAGGAGTTTGTCGTTTCCTTTGAGTGTTCACATTTTGGGAATGGCATAAATCTTGAGGTCTAGTAGAGAATGCTGACATTACTATGTGGTGACTGGTGTCAGGTGGGGTCGGGGGTTGGCGTGAGTAAGTATGCGTAAATGATTCCCTTCATCTTATAATGTTCAAATCGTCTATGCGTTGTTATATAGGTGGGAGGACTAAGAATCAGGACTAATCTATTTGCTGCCAAGAAGAAAAACCCCTTCTATGATACACATAGACTGAAAGTGAAGAAGGGAAAAAGATATTCCATGTGAACTGAAAAGTGCAGGTGAAGCCTTCTTAATATCAAACAACATACACTTTTTTATTGAAGGTTTTTATTTAATGAACGCAAATTTCCTCTGTCAGCTGAGCAACATATACTTTAGTACAAAAACTGTTACAAGAAACATAGAGGGAGTTCCTGCAGAGAACTAGATGCTGTTTGCTCCCCTGGGGCCCTCGGGGACAGATTATGGAATCTGGCCTGCAGACACCTGAGCCCTCACTGCCACTGATTGATGGCCCTGATTGGGTGTTTGAAGAGGCAGAGAAGCCCCCCAGGCCCAGCTCAGTGTTCTCCCGTGGGTGATCGCCTTAGAGTGCAAACCCAGGCACTAAGGGTAAGTGCTCTGCATCCCAGATGGTGGTGTCATCAGGGAGAAGGCCGCCTGAGAGGCCGGCCGCCTGAGAGGCCGGCCGCCCTCGGGAAGGTGTGCTGGCCTCTTTCAGGAGGCCTGCAGATAGAAGAGGATAAAAGCTGTTCTCAGCTTTCCCCTCGGCCTTTACAGACAAACTGCTTTGCCTGCATCCAGGCCTTCTGGATGGACAGAGCTTTCCGATATATGATAGAGTAGACTTAGAAAACTCCGATGTCTTGCGAGTGCCCATTTAGTTGAATTATCATAGGAAAGAAATGTCCTCTGGAAGTGCCTGTAAATGGCCTTGTTTAAGCCACCCATGGGGGAGCCCCTGAGGGACATGAACCGTGCCCTTTCACAAGGTTCCAGGTCCTGGAGCGAAGGAGCATGAGGAGTTAGGGAAGGAGGGAAGGTTTTAGTTAGCCTGGTCATTTGGAGAACGCTTCTCCTTGGTACAACTATCATTTTCTGTGTGTGTTTTCTCACCTCTATGTAGAGTTGACATTCCTGAGTATTTTTTGAAATACCTAGTCTTACCAGATGTTCTGGAATGCCTGATAGCTGTTCAAAGATGAAGTAGTCAAATAACACATTTCTTAGAGGCTACTGTGTGATGCCTGGGAACCTGAAGTCCTCCCTGGAAACATGCGGTCTCTAGGTGTTTAAAATTAACACCCATATAAGGAGTTTGTTGTTTCCTTTGAGTGTTTACATTTTGGGAATGGCATAAATCTTGAGGTCTTGGATAGAATGCTGACATCACTGGGTGGTGGGTAGCATCAGGTTGGGGCGGGGGATGGCATGAGCAAGTATGCATTGAAGGGTTCCCTTCCTCATATAAAGTTCCAGTTGTCTATGTGTTGTTATATACGTGCATGGACTAAAAGGCAAGACCCATCTATTTGCTGCCAAGAAGTAAAACCTCTAGCATGATACACATAGACGAAAAGTGAAAGAAGGGAAAAGATCTTACATGGGAACTGAAAAGAAAAGGTCAGGTGAAGCCTTCCTAATATCAAACAACATAGACTTTTTTATTGAAGTTTTTATTTGATGATTGCAAATTTCCTATGTACAAAGAAATAACATATACTTTGGCACAAAAACTGTTACAAGAGACAGAGAGGGAGTTCCTGCAGAGAAATCAGATGCGGTTTGTTTCCCTGGGGCCCTCAAGTCCAGTTTACGGCATCTGGCCTGCAGACACCTGAGCCCTTGCTGACACTGATTGATGGCCCTGATCGGGGCCTTGAAGAGGCGGCCAAGCCCTCTGGGCCCACGTGAGTGATCTCCCAAGAGCGATCGCCTCAGTATCCAGACCCGCCTCTAGGAACAGGGCTCTGCACCCCACCAGCAGCCTGGGCTGCAGGCCCAACCCTGGGGGCCTGCCTCTGTGAGGCTCCTGCTCCGAGGCGCCAAGGACACTGCACCTTTGAGTGGTTCTGGTGAGGCCGCTTGAATGCCTTGGCTGCCATTAGGAGCTGGAGGCACCCAAGAAGGCGGGGTCTGTGGACTCAAGCAGGGCCATGTTTTCAGGCCTTGGGGCCACGCAGATGCGGGACCTGGGGTGAGGGCTGTGTCCAGTTAGCTGACACCTCACCTGGTCCTAAGTCCATGACAACGAGGAGTGGCCCTGCAGGGAGCAGAGTCCCACGGGACTGTGGTCGGCGGAGCAGTGAGTGGCTGTGGTCATGGGCCTGCCTCTCAGCTCCTGCAGATGGTGGTGTCATCAGGGAGAAGGCTGCTCCGGGAGGCCGGTGGCCGTCGGGAAGGTGTGCTGGCCCTTTTTAGAAGGCCTGTGGATGTAACTGGAAAAAGCTGTTCTCAGCTTTTCCCTCGGCCTTTACGAACAAACCGCTTTGCCTGCATCCAGGCCTTCTAGATGGACAGAGCTTTCTGACATATGAGAGAATAGACTTAAAAAAATCACGCATCTGTCATGCGTCCATTGGTAGTTGAATTATCACAGGAAAGAAATGTCTTCGGGAAGTGACCATATATGGCCTCAATTAAGCCACACATGGGGTCACCCTAAGAGGGACATGCAGCCGTGGCTTTCAGAAGGCTCCAGGTCCTGGAACAAAGGAACGTGAGGAGGAAGGGAAAGGTGAGAAGGTTCTAGGCTAACCTGGTCATGTGGAGGAGACTTTTCCTTTTTACAACTATGCGTGTGCATTTCTCACCACGATGTAGGGTTGACAGACCTGAATATTGTTTTGAAATATCTAGTCTAACTAGATGTTATGGAGTGCCTGATACCTGCTGAAAGTAGTAGCAGTAAAATAACATTCTCTAAATAGACTGTGTTTAAATGCATAAGAAACTTTTTTTGGGGGGGTGGAGGTGACATGTGGTTAGATTCAAAACCTAAGCGGTAGTCGTTGTGTTTGGGACAGGCTTGAGGGAGGAGGAGGTGGAAGAGAGGAAGGAAGTCCAATGAGCTCCATGCCAGCGTGCTTCTAGTGAGGCCAGACAGATCACCGTGCCCTTGGTGTGTGCATTTGTTTCACTCTGCCGTGTATAGTTTACAGAGGACTAACTAGTCCTGACTTATAACTGCTAGCTCATCTAGATGTTAAAAGAGGTTGCCATTATATGAGAAAAGTAGAGTCAGTTAAGCTAATTTTGTCCATTTTATATTATGATTCCAACTTTGATATACACTACGCACTTCCAAACATCTTGAAAATGCAATATTTCAGGCACAGCTCTTCTAAAAGTTCATGGAAAATACTTAGTACAAAGAAGCTATATGGGTTTCAATTTGTTTGCACCAAAGAAGCAAATTTTGGATTTCATTTTCCATGAACCTTATGCAGTCCTCCCGGGTAAGGGCTTGCCCACTAGGAACGCAACACCATTAAACAAAACTGCAAAAGGTCACAATGGTTAGGATCTGGGGAATCCTCTAAATATGAGCAGCTTGGTCTGGAGCCATCCCCTCCTCACTTTCCTGTCTGCCTTCGATCCAGTGGACAAGTACAAGCTTCTGTAATACTTAGAGTCCTTATTTTAAACATCTAGTCCTGCTACAGCAGCATCCCATGTGGGAGCTGATTGGAGGCCTGGGTGCTCCACTTCCAATCCAGCTCCCTGCTATTGTGCCTGGGAAAGCAGCAGTAGATGGCCCAAGTATTTGGGCCTCTGCCACCCATGTGGAGGATCTGAATGGAGTTCAGGACAGACCTGAGCCAGCCCTGGTAATTGTGGCTCCTTGGGGAGTGAACCAGCAGTTGGAAGATATCCCTTTCCCCTCTGCCCTGTTCCCCCTCTCTTGCTGTATCTCTGACTTTCAAATAAGTATCTAACTCTTTTTATTTTAGAAAAAATGAACCCACTCATCCTGTGAAAGAGAGTGGAGCCCTAGTCCTGCATTCCCCACCTCTATACTGTAGCATTGACCCTGCAGTTTGAACATGAAGTTTGGAGGGACATGGACATTCCTCACCACTAGACCTGCTCTGCATGAAAGGAATCTTTGAGGCTGAACTACAGGACGGCGAATCCGAAAAGAAATACGATGATCTCTGGGAAGGCTAATTGACTGGTATGATCAACTTATGCTGAGTGTATGTGTTGAAATAGTGAACTGTAACCATAAAACAAGTAGTACATGCTAATCTCATATCTAAAATACTCTTTAATTTCTGTCATCAATGATGTATACTTTCAATTGTAGAGATCTTTTACCTCTTTGGTCACAGGTATTCCCATTATTTTCCTTTTTTCTTAGTGTAGCTGTTGAACATGGGATTGGCTTTCTACTGGTCAGTGCACGTTGACTTTGCAGCCTGAAACTTTGCTGATTGTGTTAGTTCTCTCAGCATTCTGGTGGAGTCTTTGGGGAGATTTCTATATGTAAGATCATTCATTAGCCAAAAGTGACAGTTTGGCCTCTCTTCAATTTAGGTGCCCTTGATTTTTTCTCTTGCCTAATTTCTCTAGCTAGTATTTCCAGGACAATGTGGAACAAAACTTGAATGATTTTAAAAAAGAATCTGCATAACTTTAGTACCTTTTAGCATCAATGTTGGTTTTACAATGTCTAGAAATATGGTTTCATTTCAAGGTGTATTTCTTCAGTTTTTAAATTGAGTTTTCCAGTATAGGAATCAAATTATTAAACTGGACTTACTGGTTTTATATAGTCTAATTATAGTAGAATAAACAGGATTTATAGGTCTGTTATCTCTGAGATCAGCCGGTAGTACTTCTCTTTAAGAAATACAGAAAGTGGCACCAGTGTACTGGCATGGTAGGTAAAGCCATCCCTTGCTGGCATCCCCTATGGGCGCTGCATCGTGTCATAGCTGCTCCAGTTCTGACCCAGCTCCCTGATCATTGCCTAGGCAAAGCACGAGTCTTTGCACCCCTGCCACCCAACCGTGAGACCCATATAATGCTCCTGCTCCCTGGCTTTGGCCTGGCCCAGCCCTGGCTGTTGTGGCTTTCAGAGGAGTGAACCAGTGTATGGAATATTTCTCTCAGTCTCACTTTCTCTTTCTGGAGCTCTGGCTTTAAATAAATAATCTCTCTTTTTAAGACAGAAGTACAGAAATAGCTTCAATTTTATTTTAGTTAATAATTCTAGTTCAGGATTGACTTAGTTTGACTAAAGGTGACATTTTCTTTTCTGACACGTGGTGAATGGTGTTTTCAGATTCTCTAACTGTCAAAAACAACGATGTCAAGAAAACAATAATGTGGGCATTTGTAATAAATACTTTCTCCTATGAACTCTAGGTTATTTCATGTCATCTATTAATATTGAAGTACATGGCACACATTAAGTGCATACATGGTCTGTTTTTATACCTTAAGTTATATTTTCCTGGCTGGCGCCACGGCTCAATAGGCTAATCCTCCGCCTGCGGTGCCAGCACACCGGGTTCTAGTCCCGGTCGGGGCGCCGGATTCTGTCCCGGTTGCCCGTCTTCCAGTTCAGCTCTCTGCTGTGGCCCGGGAGTACAGTGGAGGATGGCCCAAGTGCTTGGGCCCTGCACCCGCATGGGAGACCAGGGGAAGCGCCTGGCTCCTGCCATCGGATCAGTGCGGTGCGCCGGCCACAGCGGCCGTTGGGGGGTAAACCAATGAAAAAGGAAGACCTTTCTCTCTGTCTCTCTCTCTCACTGTCCACTCTGCCTGTCAAAAAAATAAATAAATAGAAAAGATACATTTTCCTCACTTAAAAATTCAGCATTTATTTGAGGGCAGAGGGGAAGAAACAGACAAACACAGAGGTAGACAGACAGACAGATGGAGAGTGCCATCTGGTAATTCACTCCTTAAATTCCAGCAACAGCCGTGGAAGTGCTGCAGCTGGAAGCCAGGATCTTGGGGCCAGGACACAACAACACAGCGCAGGACTTCTACATCATTAATCAAAACCCATTTTTTTAAAAGATTTATTTTATTTATTTGAAAGACAGAGTTACAGAAAGAGGTAGAGACAGAGAGAGGTCCTCCATCCACTGGTTCACTTCCCATATGGCTGCAATAGCCAGAACTGCACCCATGTAAAGCCAGGAGCTTCTTCTGGGTCTCCCACGTTGGTGCAGGGGCCCAAGGACTTGTGCCACCTTCTGCTTTCCCAGGCCATAGTAGAGAGCTGTATTGGAAGTAGAGTAGACGGAAGTGGAAACAGTCCCTATATGGGATGCTGGCACTGTAGGTGGCACTTTACATTCTAAGCCACAGTGCTGGACCCATATGGTGTCTTTTTTTTTTAAAGATATATTTTGGGCCGGTGCCGCAGCTCACTAGGCTAATCCTCCACCTAGCGGCACCGGCACACCGGGTTCTAGTCCCGGTTGGGGCGCCGGATTCTGTCCCGGTTGCCCCTCTTCCACACCAGCTCTCTGCTGTGGCCAGGGAGTGCAGTGGAGGATGGCCCGAGTACTTGGGCCCTGCACCCGCATGGGAGACCAGGAGAAGTACCTGGCTCCTGCCATCGGATCAGTGCGGTGCGCAGGCTGCAGCGCGCCAGCCGCGGCGGCCATTGGAGGGTGAACCAACGGCAAAAGGAAGACCTTTCTCTCTGTGTCTCTCTCTCTCTCACTGTCCACTCTGCCTGTCAAAAAAAAAAAAATTTTTTTTGTTTTATTTGTTTGAAAGGCAGAGTAAAGGGGGCAGAGTTGGGGGAAAGTTGGGGCATTGAAGAAAATCTTCCATCTACTAGTTCACTCCCAAATAGGCACAACTGCAGGGGCTATTCCAGGCCAAAGCCAGGAACCTGGAACTCCATCCAGGTCTCCCATATGGGTGGCAGGGGTCCAAACACTTCAGCTGTCTTCTGCTGCTTTTAAGGCACAGTGGCAGGGAGCTGAGTTGGAAGCAGAGCAGCCAGGCCTCAAAACTTTCCTCTGATAGGAGATGCCACCATTGCAAGTGGCAACTTAACCCGTTATGCCACAACACTTAATAACGAGGCTATCTACTCCCTAAAAAATACCGTAAAAATTAGGTATTACTATAGCATCAGTGTGTCTCATACAGTACAGCTAGCATTTGGCCAGGTTGAAGCCAGAAGTCAGGAGCACCATCCAAATCTCCCATGTTCGTGGATGGGGCCCAAGTACTTTGGCCATCTTGCCAGGCAAACTTGCAGAAAGCTGGAAGGGAAGTGAAACAGCCAGGACTTGACCGGGGGCTCTGATATGGGATTCAG
This sequence comes from Oryctolagus cuniculus, assembly GCF_051225735.1. NCBI lineage: Eukaryota > Metazoa > Chordata > Mammalia > Lagomorpha > Leporidae > Oryctolagus > Oryctolagus cuniculus. The sequence continues at coordinate 40,920,783 of NC_142882.1, forward strand.
ACATCACAAGCAGGAGCTTAACTAGCGGCACCACATGACTTTCCTCTGCATAGTACGTTTCTGTGTATTGATGGGTCATTCTCCAGTGTATGGATGTACCACAGCCTGCTTATCCACTTGCCCATTGAGGGACAACTTGGTGGCTTCCAATTTTTGAAGATTATGAAAATAATTACTATAAACATTCTTATATAGATTTTTGCAGTAGTATAAAATTTTAAATCAAAAGGGGACATACCTAGGAGCATGATCTATAGTAAGATGTTAGGTTTATAAGAAACTACCAGATTGTCTTTCTAAAGCGGCTGTACCATTTTTGCACCCCTACCAGGAATAAATGACAGTTTTCCTGTTATTCCATGTTCTTGCCAGCATTTGTTATTCAGTTCTTTGGATTTAAGAATTTCTAATAGGTATGTACTGGTATCTTGTTAATGTTCAGTTCTTTAATGTCCTATGCTATTGTCTTGTCACGTGTATATAGTCTTCCATCGAGTATTTGTTCATAACTTCTACCGGCTCCTTAATGTGGTTGTTTCCTAATTGTTGAATATTATGTTTTCTTTGTATATATTAGGTATGACACCTTCATCTGGTGTTTGCAAGTATGTCTCCAGTATTTGGTTTACATTTTTGTTCTCTTTATAGTGCTTTTGTGCGGCAAGAGTTTTTGAATTTAATAAATCCCAAATTTATTTTTTTCCTTCACAGAAATTTTTTGGTTCCTCCGTATAGTTTGTCATGGTCAAGTACAGGATCAAGAAGGTAATCTCCAATTTTACCTTATGGAAATTTTATAATATTGCTTTTTGCACCTTGGTCTGTGATTCATTTTGTATAAGTTTATGTAAAAGATATGAAGGTTCTGTTTAGATTCTTTATTTTTGCATAGACATGACCATTTGTATTACTACCATTTGAATTGTGGAGACATATTTATAGAATTTCTTCTTTTTAAATTAGCACATAATACTTGTGTATATTTATAAGGTATGTTGTAATGATTCAATGCATGTATGCAACATGCAATAATCGAATAAAGGTAATTATCATTTGCATCTTGTTAAGCATTCACCATTTCTTTTCTTGAGAGTCTTTAAAATCTTTTTTTCTGATTCTTTATAAAATACATGGTAAATTGTAACCCTAGCATTTTTTTCCTCCTACCTAACTGCCTTTTTTTTAATTTTATAACTTTTATTTAATGAATATAAATTTCCAAAGTACAGCTTATGAATTACAATGGATTCCCCCCCATAACTTCCCTCCAACCCGTAACCCTCCCCTCTCCCACTCCCTCTCCCCTTCCAATCACATCAAGATTCATTTTCAATTATCTTTGTATACAGAAGATCAGTTTATCATATATTAAGTAAAGCTCTCAACAGTTGACACCCACACAGAAACAGAAAGTGTGAAATACTGTTTGAGTACTAGTTATAGCATTAAATCACAATGTACAGCACATTTAGGACGGAGATCCTACATGAGGAGTAAGTGCACAGTGACTCCTGTTGTTGACTGAACAAATTGACACTCATTTATGGCATCAGTAATCACCCTAGGCTCTTGTCATGAGTTGCCAAGGCTATGGAGGCCTTTTGAGTTCACCGACTCTGATCTTACTTAGACAAGGTCATAGTGAAAGTGGAAGTTCTCTTCTCCCTTCAGAGAAAGGTACCTCCTTCTTTGATGACCTGTTCTTTCCACTGGGATCACACTCGCAGAGATCTTTCATTTAGGTCCCCCCCCCCCCCCAGAGTGTCTTGGCTTTTCATGCCTAAAATACTCTCATGGGCTCTTCAGCCAGATCTGACTGCCTTAAGGGCTGATTCTGAGGCCAGAGTGCTGTTTAGGACATCTGCCATTCTATGAGTCTGCTGTGTATCCTGCTTCCTATGTTGGATCATTCTCTCCCTTTTTGATTCTGTCAGTTAGTATTTGCAGACACTTGTCTTGTTTGTGTGATCCCTTTGACTCTTAGTCCTATCATTATGATCAGTTGTGAACAGAAATTGATCACTGGGACTAGTGAGATGGCATTGGTACATGCCACCTTGATGGGATTGAATTGGAATCCCCTGGCACGTTTCTAACTCTAATATTTGGGGCAAGTCCGATTGAGAATGTCCCAAATTGTATATCTCCTCCCTCTCTTATTCCCACTGTTATATTTAACAGGGATCACTTTTCAGTTAACTTTAACCACCTAAGAATAATTGTGTGTTAATTACAGAATTCAACCAATAGTATTAAATAGAACAAAAAAAATACTAAAAGGGATAAAGTATTAAGTTGTACATCGACAGTCAGGGCAAGGGCTGATCAAGTCACTGTTTCTCATAGTGTCCATTTCACTTCAACAGGTTTCCTTTTTGGTGCTCTGTTAGTTGTCACTGATCAGGGAGAACATATGATATTTATCCCTTTGGGGACTGGCTTATTTCACTCAGCATGATGTTTTCCAGAGTCCTCCATTTTGTTGCAAATGACCGGATTTCATTGTTTTTTACTGCTGTATAGTATTCTATAGAGTACATGTCCCATAATTTCTTTATCCAGTCTACTGTTGATGGGCATTTAGGTTGATTCCAGGTGTCTTTTTTTAAAAAATGTATTTATTTGAAAGTTAGAGTTCTTTTTTTTTTTTTTTTTTTTTGACAGGCAGAGTTAGACAGTGTGAGAGAGAGAGACAGAGAGAAAGGTCTTCCTTCCGTTGGTTCACCCCCAAATGGCTGCTATGGCCGGTGCACTGCACTGATCCGAAGCCAGGAGCCATACAGGTGTAGGGCCCAAGCCCTTGGGCCATCCTACACTGCTTTCCTGGGCCACTGCAGAGAGCTGGACTGGAAGAGGAGCAACCAGGACAGAACAGGTGCCCCAACCTGGACTGGAACCCGGGGTGCCAGCGCTGCAGGCGGAGGATTAGCCTAGTGAACCATGGCGCCGGTGAAAGTTAGACTTCTGCAGACAGGGAAGGAGGGGCAGAGAGAAAGAGAGAGAGACAGAGAAAGAGAGAGAGGTCCTCAATCCATTGGCTCACTTCCCAATTGATCATAACGGTCGGAGCTGTGCCGATCCAAAGCCTGGAGCCAGGAAGCAGGAACTTCTTCACGGTCTCCCATTTGGGAGCAGGGGCTCAAGGACCCTGGCCAACTTCCACTGCTTTATCAGGCCATAGCAGAGAGCTGGATTGCAAGTGGAGCAGGCGGGACTTGACCTGGTACACACATGGGATTCCAGCACTGCAGGTGACATCCTTACCCATGACACCACAACACTGCCCCTAACTGTCTTCTAATACCCTTATGTAGCCTCTCATTATCCTTCTTGCCACCTTCCCTTATATTCTCTAATGACCCATTTTGATGGGTTAAGGAAGGAGATGTGATGTAGTTATGGCATCTGAAAGCTGGACCTGGAGAGAGGTCTTTAGGTCGCTGGGGGCTGGTCCTCCAAATGAGTTCCCACAAGAGGGGAGGCTGCATAAGCCAAGAGTCCTTCCTTTGTCTGTTTGCTTCCAGGTCCACCGTGCAATGCTTCCTGCATACACACTGCATCATTGCTGGCTTCCATCACACACCAGGCTAGTGGGACCACCTGATCCTGAACCGTAAACCTCAAACTGTAAGACAAAATGATGTGTTCCCTTCCCAAGAAGTTATTTTCCAGTATTTCAAATTAGCAAGTAACTGACTGTCACACTGATAGATAGGAAAGCAATTTGCTCTGTATTTACCTGAATTACTGGGGACATGATGTAATCGCTTAATAATTCTAGGAATTTGTTTTCTATCAGCTGAGGTTTCTTCATTAGATGATCATGTCATCAGTAAAAAAAAAAGTTTTATGGTTGCCTTCCTGATGGTTATGCATTTCTTTTATTTTTTCTTGCATTGCTTTTCTTTGTATTATTGCATTAGCTTGGAATTACAGCACAGTGCCAACAGGAGAGGTGAGATACAGCATCCTTTTCTAGTTGCTGATTCTAGAGATCAAGTGTCTGGTTTCTCCACATTAGGTACAATACGAGCAGTATTTGTAGGCATTCTTTATCAAGTGAGGAAGTTCCCCTCCCTTGTCTTTGATTATTTCTTAGTCACTCTAAAGGATTTTATTGGATGGTCCACAAATGATCCCTAAATTTAGAACCAGCTTGAATGATCATATTGATACTAGACCTGTTCTTCTACAGGTGGGCTAGTTTCTTTAGGAGACCACAATGATGAAAATCTGAACTAAACTATTCGTGTACATATTTGCATATCTAGTGTTCAGTGCATTGAATTTAGCATGCTTCTCTTGAGTTCCAACTGTGTGCAGAAAGGTATATAATCAAGGTAAATTTAAAGAATTCCATATAAAATAAGTGAGTTTGACTTTTAAAAATATTTATTTTGTTCATTTGAAAGGCACAGTGAGAGAGACTGAAAACACATTCACACACACACACACACACACACACAGAGCGAACAAGAGAGAGGGAGAGAGAGATTGATTTTCCATCTTCCATAGAATTGATACACAGTAATTGAATTTTTTCTTTTGTTAATACTTTCATTTAATAAATGCATTTTTCATAGTTTCAACTTTGAGAATACAGTGTTTCTTTCCCCTCCCACCCCACTCCCATACCACCTCCTACTACCTCTCCCATTCCCTTCTTCATTATGGTTTATTTTTAGTTATTTTTATACACAGAGGACCAACACTCTATGTTAAGTACTGATTTCAACAGTTTGCACCCACACCCACACACAACACATAGAGTACAGTTTGAGAACAATTTCTGCAGTTAATTCTCATAGTACAACTCATTAAGGATGGACATGGGGGTTAAGTGCACAGTGATTTCTGTTGTTCCTTTACCAAGAAACACTCTTTATTTATAACGTCCGTGATCACTAGAGGCTCTTGCCATGGGCTGCCAAGCCTTTTGTGACGACAGACTCCATCAGTATTTGGACACAGCCATAAGCAAAGTGGAAGTTCTCTCCTCCCTTTAGAGGATGGCCCCTTCTTTCCACTGAGGTATCATGGAGATCCTTCGTGTAGGATTATTTTTTGTCACAGTCTTGGCTTTCTTTGCCTGCAATGCTCTTAGAGGCCTTTCAGCCATACCAGGAAGCCTTAAGGATTGATTCTGAGGTCAGAGCGTTACTTACAGTGAATGTCATTCTAGGAGTCTGCTGTGTGGACTGCTTCTCATATTGGACATTCCCTCCTTGTTAATGTTGTCTATTATTATTACCAGGCACTTGATGTTATTTATATGATCAGTTTACAGTTAAACCTATCTATATGTTGACTTTAACATTTAATAGGATCACTTTAACCATTAAGATGGCATTTTTACCGCCACTTTTGATGGGAGTAGAGTCCCATATCAAGTTTTTAGGCTGTACCCTTACAAGTAAGTCTGTAGGACTGTATGCAGAACTATATAGATTTACAGGTATAGACTACCTCCTCCCTTTCTTATTCCCACTCTTACTTTTTAATGGGATCTTTTCTCAATTGACTTAATATACATATGATTAACTCTATGTTACTTAAAGAGTTCAATATTAGTATGAAGAAGAGAAAAGCAAAAGAAAGAAAAAAAAACAGAGAAAAAAAGAAAACACTAAATAAAAACCAAGAATAAAAAACTGTCCCTCACTTTTAAAGCACAGGATTTGCTTTTTTAAATATATAAACATGAAACTATCACTAGAAACAAAATAGCAATTATATCCATTGTCCCCAAAGTTCCCTTGTGGCCAAAAAAGCAGCATATTTTAAGGTGGAATTCATGTAATACATGCTAGAGTACAGAATAAATGAATACAGAAATAAATCCATATATCCTATTCTGATTTTTGGAAAGAGTATCGAGATTATTCAAAGTAGTGGGAATAGTGTTTTTGAGAAATGCTATTGGATATCCACATGCAGAAGAATGATGTTGAACTCCTACCTCATACTGTATGGTAATGTACTCTATTTAAATCAACAATCTAAATATGAAGGTTAAAAACAATAAAACTCAGAGACAAAAGCGTAAGGGTGAATCTTCATGATCTTGGATTAAGCAAAGGATTCTTAGGACACTAGAACACTGAGCAACAACAGCAACAAAACAGATCCATTGCATCTCATGAAAATCATAGATTTTGGGCAGGCCTTTGGTGCCGAAGTCAAGACTTGGGTTGCCCCATTCTGTATCACTCAAACCTGAGTTTGAGTTCTGGCTCTGCTTCCAGTTCTTGTTCATTTGCACTCTGGAAGGCAGCATGTGATGGATGGCTCAAGTCGTCGAGTCCCTGCCACACATGCAGGAGACCTGGTTTGAGTTCTGAGTTTTTGGCTTCATTCTGGCCCAGAACTGCATTGCAGGCTTTTGAGGAGTGAATCAGTGGTTGGAAGATCTGCCTGTCTGTCTATCATTCTGTCTGTCTCTATCACTCTTTCTCTGTTTTTCTGCCTGACAATTAAAATGAAATAAGTAAATATTTTAAGGAAAAAATTTTAAATTTAAAGTATTAAAGAGCATATTCCAGAAAGTGAAAAGATGATTTATAGAATGTGATATGATTCATATATATGAAGAGTATGAGATTACATTGAGAACCCTTATCACTGAACCAAAAAGAAAGTGAAGAAGATATATAAAAGGGTAAAAGCACATGCAAAGATGCTCATGAGGGAAATGGAAATCAGTGTATCACAGTGAGATACCACTTTAACACCACCATGATGGTTAATATCAAGGCAAACAAACTGAACAAGTATCAGTAGGGATGGAGAGCAGTTGTAACCACCATGCATTGGTCATGAGGATGCAAAAAGACTCAGCCACTGTGGATAACCATTTTCTGGTTTCTCATAAGGTAACATATAGATGCCAGTGTGCCGTGGTGGTTAAAGCTGATGCCTGCAGTGTTGGCATCCTGTATGGGTAACGGTACAATTCTTGGCTGCTCCACTTCCAAACCAGATCCCTGATAATGTGCTGTAAGATCAGTGAAGGATAGCCCAAGTGCTTGGGTCCCTGCACCCATGTAGAAGACCTGGATGAAGCTCCTGGCTCTTGGCTTTGGTCTGACCCAGCCTTGGCCATGGCAGTCATTTGGGGAGTGAACCTGCAGATGGAAATTCTCTTCCTCCCTCCCTCCCTCTCTCCCTCTCTCTCTCCTCTCCCTCTCTCCCTCTTTCTGTCGCTCGCCCTCCCTCCCTCTCTCCCTCCCTCCCTGCTTCACCCCTCTCCCCCTCTACCTCTCTCACTCTCATTTCTCTCTCTCTCTCTCTCTCTCTCTCTCTCTCTCTCTATTTGCCCCTCAAATACTTCCTCCCGGTCTCCCATGAGGGTGCAGGGACCCAGGCACTTGGGCCATCCTCTGCTGCCCTCTCAGGGCAACAGCAGAGGGCTGGACTGGAAGAGGAGCAACCAGGACTAGTACCCGGCGCCCTAACCAGGACTAGAACCCACGGTGCTGGCCCCGCAAGCGGAGGATTAGCCAAGTGAGCCACAGGGCCGGCCCTTTGCTGATGAATTCTACCAGAGATTTAAGAACTATCTCAAGATATTCAGAACAATTCATTGAAACGGAGGGAATCCTGCCAAACTCCTTTGTTGAAGCCAGCATCACATTAATTACTCAACCTGAAAAAGATATAACAGAGAAAGAGAACTATAAAAAATTTTCCTGATGAACATAGATGCAAAAATCTAAAATAATGGAATTCAACAACACATCACAAACATCATCCACCTGGACCAAGTTGGATTTATCACTGGCTCTACATTTGCAAATGAATCAGTGGAATATGTAACATTAAAAAACTGAAGAGAAAAATCATATGACTAGCTCAATAGATGACCAGGAAGCATTTGATAAAATACAATAATATTTCATGATGAAAACCTTAAGTACATTGGGTATAGAAGGAACCCACAGCCAGCATTCTATTGAATGGTGAAGAGCTGAAAGCATTCCCATTGAGATCCGGAACCAGAAATGGATGACCCCTCTCAACACTGCTATTTAAAATCGTCCTGGAAGTTGTAGCCAGAGCCATTAGGCAAGGAAAAGAATTCAAAGGATACAATTTGGGAAGGAGGAAGTAAAAATATCCCTATTGGCAGATGACATGATTCTAAGTATAGAGGATCCAAGAGACTCAGCTACAAGACTATTGGATCCCATAGAAGAGTTTGGTAAAATGGCTGTATATAAAATCAACACACAAAAAATCAATAGTCGTGTATACAGAGACAAAGCCACAAATCCCATTCACAATAGCTACAGGAAAAAAATCATATACCTTGGAGTAAATGTACATACATATCCCGTATTGGGGTGCCTGGTTGAGTTCTCATTTGTGATGCAACTTCCTGCTAATGCACACCATGGGGGACAGTGAGTGATTGGTCTGGTACTGTGGATCCTACCACCCACATGGGAGACCTAGAGGTAGTTCTTGGCCCTTGGCTTTGGCCTGGTCCAGCCCCAGCTGTTGTAGGCATTTGGGGCATGAATCAGAAGAAATCTCTTTCTGTCTAGCGCACTCGCTCTCTCTCTCTCTTTCCCTTTCCCTTTTCCCCTTTCTCCCTCCATCTATTATTTCTTTTTTGTTAAAGATTTATTTATTTATTTGAAGTACAGTGTCACAGACAGGAGCGGCAAAGAGAGAGAGAGAGAGAGATCTTCCATCAGTTGTCTACTTATCAAATGGCCACTACATTCAGAGAGTATATATTCATGTATACATTCATAGGATTAAGCATACACCAAGTAGAGGGTTCACTAATTAATATGAAGAAGAAAAGAAGGAAAGAACAAAAACAAACAAATAAGAAAAACTGTTCCACAACAGTCAATCGAAGGGCTGTTCAAAAATCATCACATCTCAAAGTGTCAGTTTCGCTCCTATAGATTATATTTTACACACTCTAAAAGTTTCCACAGATCAGACAGACCATGTGGATTTTGTCCTTTTATGACTTGCTTATTTCACAAAGTATAATGATTGTCAGTTGCATCCATTTGTTACAAATTACAGTATTTCTTTATTTACTACAGTGTAGTATTCCATAGTGTGTACATACATCATAATTTCTTTGTCCAGTTTTCAGTCGATGTGCATCCATATTGATTCCATATCTTAGCTATTGTATGGTGAGCTGAAATGAACATAGGGTTACAAATAACTTTTCATTTGCTGATTTCATTTCCTTTGGATAAATTCTCTTGAGTGGAATAGCTGGGTCACGTGGTAGGTCTATATTCAGCTTTCTGAGGCATCTGCATACTGTCTCCCACAGTGGCTGTACCAGTTTGCATTCCAACAAACAGTGGATTATGTTGCCCTTCTCTCCGTGTCCTCACCAGCATTTGTTGTTTGTTCATTTCTTTATGTGAGTTATTGTAATGGTGATAAGGTGAAACCTCATAGCGATCCTGAGCAGTTTTTCATTTGTCTATTGGCCATTTGAATTTCCTCAGTTGAAAAAAAAATACTGTTCAGTTCCTTTTCCCATTTCTTAATTGGATGTTTGGTTTTGCTGTTTTTGAGTTTCCTGAGCTCTTTATAGATTCTGGAAGTTAATCCTTTTTCATTTGCATAGCTTATAAAAATTTTGTCTCATTCTGCCAGTTGCAACTTCACTTTGCTGAGTGTGTCTTTTGCAGTGCAGAAGCTTCTTAGATAGAAATAACCCCACTTGTTAATTTGGATTGATTTCCTGTGCTTTTGGGGTCTTTTCCAAGAAGTCTTCCTCTATGCCACTGTCTTTCAGGGTTTCACCATTGTTCTCTAGTAGATTGATCATATCACATCATAAATTTAGGTCTCTGATCCATTTTGAGTGTATTTTTGTGTAAAGTTTGAGGCTGGAATCTTGTTTCTGCATGTGGAGATCCGGTTTTGAATATAACTGGCCTTTAGTAAGTATTGAGGTCTGGTATTGTGATGCTTCCAGTTTGTTTTTGTTGTTTAAGATTGCTTTAGCCGTTCAGGGTCTTTTGTGTTTCCATATGAATTTTAGCATAGCTTTTTCTAGATCTGAGAAGAATGTTGTTGGTATTTTGATTGGTATTGCATTGCATTGAATCTATAAATTGCTTTCAGTAGTATGTACATTTTGAAAATGTTTATTCTTGCAATCCATGAAAGTTTTTTCAACTTTTTTGTGTATTCTTCTATTTCTTTCTTTAATGTTTTCTAATTTTCATCATAGAGATTTTTGATGTCCTTGGTTAAATTTATTTCTAGTTATTTATATTTTTAGCTGCTGTAACTGGGATTGTACTTAGTTATTTCTCCTCCATGGTATTGTTTGTGCATACAAAGGCTATTAATTTTTCTGTGTTTATTTTATATCCTGCTACTTTACCAAACTCTTTTAGGAGTTCCAATAGTCTCTTCGTGGAATATTTTGGGTTCCCTGTATATAGGATCATGTCCTCAGCAAATAGGGATAGTTTAGTTTTTTCCTTCCGTATTTGCATCCCTTTGATATCTCTTTCTTGCCTGACGGCTGTGCCTAAAACTTCCATGACTATATTAAATAGCAGTGGTGAAATCGGGCATCTTTTCTGGTTCTGCATCTTAATGGGAATTCCTCTAATTTTCTTCCATTCAGTAGGATTCTGGCTGTGGGTTTGTTATAAATGTTTTTATTATGTTGGGGGAATGTTCCTTCTATACCCAATTTATATTTAATGTTTTCATCATAAAAAGGTATTAAATTCTGTCAAATGCTTTCTATGCATATGTCGAGATAGGCGCAGGGTTTTTGGTCTTCTGCTTGTTAATGTGGTTAATCATGTTTATTGATTTTTGGATTCTGAAACATCCCTGTATACAAGGATAAATCACAGTAGATCCAGGTGAATTATCTTTCTGTTGTGTTGTGGATTTCATTGGCTAGTATTTGTTGAGAAATTTTTTGTCTATGTTTATTAGAGAAATTGGTCTGTAGTTCTGTTTATCTGTTGTATCTTTTTCTGGCTTATGAATTAAGCTGATGCATACTCCTTCATAAAAACAGGAGTTCAGGGGATTCCCTCCCTTTAAATTGTTTTGAATAACTTGAGAAGAACTGGCATTGGTTCTCCCTTAAATGTCTGATAGAATTCAGCAAATAAGCCATCTGGTCCTGGGCCTTTTGTTGTTGTTGGAGGGTGCTTATTACTGATTCGATCTTCGTGTTGGTGATTGGTCTGTTGAAATTTTTTAGGTCTTCATGGCTCTATATAAGTAAGTCGTATGTGACCAGGAATCTTTTCCTTTCTTCTAGGTTTTCTGATTCAGTATCATACAGGTTTTTGTGGTAATTTCTGAATTTTTTTGCTTTTTGTGGTGTCTGTTGTTATATTCCTTTTTTTATCTATGACTTTTGTTTATTTTCGGTCGGCTCTCTCTCTTGTTGTTTTTTGTTGTTGTTGTTGTTTTTTTTTTTTTTTTTGACCAGTTGGACCAATGGTTTGTCAGTTTTATTTTTCTGATATTTTTTATTTTATTTTATATTTCTGATATTTTTCTCCATATCACTCATATTTTTTGCATTCAATTTTGTCTGTTTATTCTTTAGCTTTAATTATTTATTTCTTCCTACTAATTTATGGTTTAGTTTGTTGTTTTTTCTAGGTTCCTGAGATGCATTGACAGTGCATTTATTTTGTGGCTTTCCAGTTTCTTGATGTAGACACTAATTGCTATAAACTTCCCTCTTAATACTGCTTTTGCTGTATTCCATAGGTTTTTATAGGAGATATTGCTATTTTCATATGTTTTCACAAATTCTGTAATTTCTCTTGATTTTTTTCTAACCCACGTTCAATTAGGAGCATAGTGTTCAGTCTCCACGTGTTTGTGCTTTTCAGCTTCAGTCCATTGTGATCAGAGAATGGCAAGGTATGATTTTGATTTTTTTCAATTTCTTGAGAAGTTAGATCCTTGCCTAGTATATGGTCTATCCTGGAGAAAGTTTCATGCACTGTTGAGAAGAATGTGTGTCCTGTAACTGTGCCATGAAATGTTCTGTAGATATCAGTTATATCCATTTGGTCCATAGCTAGGGTTAGCTGTGTTGTTTCTTTGTTGGTTTCTGTCCTGTTGATCTATCCATGGAGAAAATGGGGTTTTGAAGTCTTTTGTTACTATTTTTTTTTTTTTTTTGACAGGCAGAGGTGGACAGTGAGAGAGAGAGACAGAGAGAAAGGTCTTCCTTTTCTGTTGGTTCACCCTCCAATGGCCGCCGCGGCCGGCACACCATGCTGATCTGATGGCAGGAGCCAGGTACTTCTCCTGGTCTCCTATGGGGTGCAGGGCCCAAGGACTTGGGCCATCCTCCACTGCCTTCCCTGGCCACAGCAGAGAGCTGGCCTGGAAGAGGGGCAACCGGGACAGAATCCGGCGCCCCGACCGGGACTAGAACCCGGTGTGCCGGCGCCGCAAGGCGGAGGATTAGCCTAGTGAGCCGCGCCTTTTGTTACTATTGTACTGGTGTATATGTCTCCCTTTAGATCTGTTAACAGATCTTTTTAATAGTGAAGTGCTCTGTAATTGCATGCATATATATACATTGTTATAGTTATGCCTTCCTGTTGTATTGACCCCTTCATAATTACATTGTGTCCCTATTTGTCTCTTTTTTTCTTCTATTTTTTAAAATAGACTTTGTTTTATCAAAGCTAATAAGTGCATTACAGGAAACTTAAAAACACAAGAAACAAAGAACAAAGTCGCCCGCAATCACAAGCAGTTGAGTTCAACATGTCCTTCTGGGTCCTGTGCATGTGCACATAACAGCCATTTTATGTGACTAATATACAGAAAGTATGGATCATGCTTTTTCACACTTCATGTAATGTTTACCAATTCAAAATCCAAAACCTGTATGAGAATTTTGATAACCAAAAATATACTGCATCAACTCAGTCTGTTATGCTGTAATGTGAATGTCTTCTCCACACGAACATTCTGGCCTAGAAACCTTTCCCTTCCCATCTATGCCAAGCCAATGGATTTGTATAATAACCTGTCATACTTACAGGGAATTTAAGAATTTCATTTCCAAAAGTGGTTGTAAGAACAGTCTTTCCTATGAGTTTTAACATAAAGCATACTCAGCTCTACTTTTCTCATAAACCAGCAACCTCTTTAACATCTAGGAAGCCTAGATGTTGTAAAGTAGTGCATGTTTGCCTGTTATATTTACATTATATACCCAGTAAAGTAAAACAGCATAACAAACAACATGGACAATGGTTAGCCTTGTCCCACTGCATGCACACTGGTGAAAAGCTCTTTAGACATTACTTCCTCTGCTTTCCTCCCTGAAGCAGCACCAACACAAGTGTATATTGCTCAATGAATTTCTCATTCCACATCCAAAAGACAGTATTTTATATGAATTTCACAAAAGGATAGCTACAAGATGTATTATTTACTAGCTCTACTTTTATCATAGCCATGTACTTTTAAACATCCAGAAGTAGGTGTTTTAAATAAGGAATTAAATTGGCTCACTATATACAAAGTAGGATTGAAAAAACTATACACATGTAACTGGTTTTATTAGAAAGTCGCTTCTAAATAGGAACATTCACAAAGGGCTAGAGAAGCCTTCCTTTCTTCCTACTCCTCTCCACCACCACGGTAGATGTAGGCACACTTGTCACTGCAATGTGATGTTACAACTTCACTTCCAAAAGTCCTTTACAAAAGACAATCTTTGTATGAGTTTTAACACAAAATATACAAAATGTGTTAGTTTACCTACTCTGCTTTTGTCATAGATCGGCACCTCTTTAATATCTAGGACTACAAATTGTGAAATTTGACTCCATTGTCTTGTATATACACAATATATACATTACTGCACAGTTAAATTAAATGCATGTAACATATAGGGCAATAGGTAAGTTCATATTTTCTAGCACACACTAGCAAAAACACATTTTGGAATCTCTTCCCTCCCGTCTCCCTCAACCCAATGAAAAAAGTACAACAGAGAATACTGTTCACAAAATTGGCATACCAATTCCACTTCCAAACATTTCTTATCACTTTTAAAAAGCTAGTTACAGGCCGGCGCCGCGGCTCACTAGGCTAATCCTCCTCCGCCTTGCGGCCCCGGCACACCGGTTCTAGTCCTGTTCGGGGCACCGGATTCTGTCCCGGTTGCCCCTCTTCCAGGCCAGCTCTCTGCTGTGGCCAGGGAGTGCAGTGGAGGATGGCCCAAGTACTTGGGCCCTGCACCCCATGGGAGACCAGGATAAGTATCTGGCTCCTGCCTTCGGATCAGCGCGGTGCGCCGGCCGCAGCGCGCCGGCCGCGGCGGCCATTGGAGAGTGAACCAACGGCAAAGGAAAGATCTGAAAGATCAGTTTACATTTTAAATAATTCCTTTCCAAGATGTGAACATGAAAGACTTTTTAATTTTTGTGTGTCTTCTTTTATTTATTTCTTTAATGTTTTACAAATTGTATCTTAGATATCTTATACATTCTTAGTTAAATTTATTCCAGTGTATTTGATTTTTTTTGTAGCTGTTATGAATGGGATTCATTTTAGAATGAATCTTCAGAATGAATCTTTTTTAGATGTGGCATTTATACAAAGGCTATTGATTTTTGTGTGTTGATTTTATATCCAGGCACTTTTGCACAACTCTTCTAAGAGTTCCAATAGTCTCTTAACTGAGTCTTTTGGATCCCTATATTTAGAATCATGTCAGCTGCAAATAGGAGCAGTTTGACTTCCTCCTTTCCAAATTGCATCCTTTGATTTATTTTCCTTGCCTAATGGCCCTGGCTACAACTTCCAGGACTGTATTAAATAGCAGTGCTGAGGCAGAAAGAGAACGGAGTGGAGAACCAGTGAGAGGGCAACCGCCGTTGCACCCTGGGGGAAGCAGGTGAGAGGGTGCAGCCCTCAGAGATGTAGACACAGATGAGAGGGAAACAGTGGACAGCACTTGGTGGTATAAGGGGGAGGAGGGTGCATTTCTGGGGGATGAAGAGAGAGATCTCGGTGTCTCCCACCCTGCCCAACCGGAGCTGCAGCAGGTGGAGGGCAGGAATTTTGCTGGGTTCCATCCTGGAGTGCAGGCAGGCGGTCTGTGCTTTCACCTCCAGCACACAGACATCAGTTGCAGGAACCACCACACCCAGGAACAATGATCACAACAGTTCGGAGTGACTCCCCTGCACAGTGGCCAGGAAGGCTGAGCAACAGAGGCCCAGAGCTTTCCCGTGAACAAAGGAACAGGGAGTCCAGCCCCAGTGGGCAGGGCTTACTACATCAAAGCCCAAGTACCTGCTACTTAAGTACCTGCCTCCTTCAGCTCCCAGAAATAAACAAAGCTCTAGGAAGTGGAGCTGCTTGCTTACACTAGCAGTTGGCACAGACCCATAGCAGCCCATAGCAGAGGGAAATCAATTTAAAAATTAACCCAAACAGAAATGCAGAAGAACAAAGGAAAAATCCTGAGTAAGAATATGGAAGAACCTATGCACTCACCAGTGGAGCAATCTGAACCTTCAGTAATAGAAGCTAAAGAAGAAGAAATTGAAGTCATGGCAGAAAAAGAATTCAGAAAATTAATAATCAGATTACTTAGAAGCAATCAGAAACAGATTCAAGATCTGAATGAAAAGCACACCCAAGAAATAGAGATTCTGAAGAGAAAACAGAATGAAACACTAGAAATGAAAAACTCAACTGACGAAATAAAAAATGCTGTGGAATCCCTCAGAAATCGAACAGATGAAATAGAAGAGCGAATATCAGAATTCGAAGACAGACTTCCAGAAATAATACAGGAACCTGTGCTGTGGCGCAGTGGGTTAACCACCGGTCTGAAGCACTGGCATCCCATATGGGCACCAGTTCTAGTCCCGGCTGCTCCTCTTCCAATCCAGCTCTCTGCTATGGCCTGGGAAAGCAGTGGAACATGGCCCTGGTCCTTCGGCCCCTGCACCCACGTGGGAGACCTGGAAGAAATTCCTGGCTCCTGGCTTCAGATTGGCACAGCTCCAGCCATTGCAGCTAATTAGAAAGTGAACCATTGGATGGAAGACCTCTCTCTCTCTCTCTCTCTCTCTCTGCCTCTCTTCTCTCGTGTAACTCTCTGACTTTCAAATAAATAAATAAAATCTTTTTTTTTTTTTTGACAGGCAGAGTGGACAGTGAGAGAGAGAGAGAGAGAAAGGTCTTCCTTTTTCCGTTGGTTCACCCCCCAAGTGGCCGCTGCGGCCGACACACTGCGCCAATCCAAAGCCAGGAGCCAGGTGCTTCCTCCTGGTCTCCCATGTGGGTGCAGGGCCCAAGGACTTGGGCCCTCCTCCACTGCACTCCCAGGCCACAGCAGAGAGCTGGGCAGGAAGAGGAGCGACCGGGACAGAATCCGGCGCCCTGACTGGGACTAGAACCCGGGGTGCCGGCGCCACAGGCAGAGAATTAGCCCATTGCGCCACGGCACCAGCCTAAGTAAAATCTTAAAAAAAAATAAAATAAAATAAAATAAAACAAAAACAAATTGACCAAACACAAGAAGAAATTAGAAAATTAAAAATCACAGTTGGAGATTTGCAAGATTCAATCAAGCATTGTAACATCTGGATAATAGGAGTCCCTGAGGGAAAGAGAATGGATTAGAAGGCCTTCTTAATGAAATAATATCAGAAAACATCCACAATAGGCAGATTAAAAGAGACCTCCAAGTGCAAGAAATACACAGAACTCCTAACAATTCACCACGATACATTGTGGCAACACTCAGCTCAGTGAAACACAGAACAAATCTTGAAATGTGCTAGAGAGAAAGGACAAATCACATTCAGAGGTAATCCAATCAGACTCACCCCGGGCTTTTCATTGCAAACCTTACAGGCAAGGAGGCAATGGCATGATATATTCCAAGTTTTAAAAGAAGAACACTGTCAACCCATAATACTGTACCCTGCAAAGCTATCAGTTATGAATGAAAGGGAAATAAGGATTTTCCACGACAAACAGAAATTGAAAGAGTTTGTATCTTTGCGCCCAGCCCTACAACACTGGCTCAAGGATGTGCTGCACGCTGAAACACAGAAACAGGAAGTTCACTACAAAAGAAGACGAACATAGAAAATGACCCAGCTACAATACAAAAGCCAAAATACATAAACAGGTCCTTTGCAACAAAATGGAGCAAGCTGGAAAACCTCATACTTAGTGAAATAACCCAGTCCTAAAGAGTCCTAAAGAGACAAATACCATATGTTCTCCCTGATTCAGGAGAATTAACAGTGTCGCTAAAATGAAAGCTATAGAAAAGAAATCATCACTTTTAGAATCAATGTCTTCAAGAGCTCTTTACCTGATTGTTGAGGGACAGTTTACCGTGGTTACTTTTTACTGTGTATATTTTGATTTTGTTTTGTTTTGTTGGTTTTTTCCTCTGTTTTCTTTCTCTTTTATTTCTCTTCTTCATACTTTGTACTGAACTCTCCATGTAACACAAAGTTAATTATATGTATTTTGAGGCAATTGGAAAAAGACCCCAGTTAAAAATAAGAGGGAGAATAAGACATGGAGGAGGTAGTCTATAACTGTAAAACAGTCTAGTTCTGCATACGATCATACAGACTTATTTTAAGGGTACAGCCTAAGAACTAGTCGTGGAGCTCCAATCCCATAAGAATCGGTGGTATAAACACCATCTTCACTGTTAAAATGATCATGGTAAATGTTAAAGGCAACAGATCGGCCTAAGTTTAAAAGGGATCATACAAATATTATCAAGTACCTGGTAGAGAAAATAGAATTAAAAAGGAAGGAAGGACTAAAATGGGAAGCAATCCACACAGCAGACTCCTAGAGTGACATTTGCAGTAAGTAACACTCTGACCTCATTAAGGCTTCCTGGTCCGGCTGAAAGGCCGGCCTGAGAGAGCATTTGAGGCATGGAAAGCTAAGATTCTGTGACCAAAAAAATATCCTATACGGAGGATCTCTGTGAGGCCTCAAAGGAAAGAAAGTGTCCTCAAAGAAGGAGACGCTCTTCTCTGAAGAGAGGAGAGAATGTGCACTTTGCTTATGGCCGTGTCCAAATACCAATGGAGTCTATGACCACCAAAGGCTTCCATAGCCTTGGCAGGCCATGGCAAGAGCCTCGAATGATCACTGACGTCATTAAAAAAGAGTGTTAATTGTTAAAGGAACAACAGTAGTCACTGTGCACTTGCTCCCCATGTAGAACCTCTGTCCCTATTGAATTGTAATATGAGAATCAACTGCAGATTCTCTTCCCAAACTGTACTCTATGTTTTGTGTGTGCATGGGTGCAAATTGTTGAAGTCTGTGATTAGCATGGAGTTGGTCCTCTGATATAAGTCATACTAAAAATGAACCATAATGAAGAAGGAGATGGGAGAGGGAGAAGGAGGTGGGATGGGATGGGAGGTCTGGGGGAAAGAACCACTATATTCCTAAAGTTGTATCTGTGTAAAAATGCATTCATTAATTAAAAATTTGAAAAATAGCAATGGTGAGAGTGGGCATCCTTGTCTGGTTCTGGATCTCAGTGGGAATACTGACAGCTTTTGCACATTTGATAAATCTGGGCTGTCATTTTGTCATAAATTACCTTGATTGTGTTATGGAATGTTCCCTCTGTAACCAATTGACACAAGGTTTGCACTATGAAAGGATGTTGTACTTTATCAAATTTCTGGTCATATGGTGAGTTACAGGTTTTTGTTCTTCAGTTTTTTAATGTGATGCATTTCATTGATTGATAGTGAATGCAGAACCAGGAATGATTCCAACTTGATCCCAGTGAATGATCTTGCCAATGTGTTGTTGGATTCAATTGGCTTGTAATTTGTTAATGATTTGTGTGTCTATTTTCATCAGGGAAATTGGTCTGTAATTCACTTCCTTTGTTACATCTTTTTCAAGTTTGGTAATTAATGTGATGCTGGCTTCATAGAAGGAGTTTGGGAGGAGTCCCTCCCTTTCAGGTGTTTCTAATAGCTTTAGAAGATTTGGAGTTAGTTCTATTCTAAATGTCTGGTAAAATTCAGGAGCAAAGCCATCCAGTCCTGGTCATCTCTTTACTGGGAGGGTCTTTATTACTGATTCAATTTCTGTCATGAATATTGGTCTGTTTAGATTTTCTGTGTCTTCATGGCTCAATTTAATTAGGCTTTATTTGTCCAGGAATCTATCCATTTCTTCTAGGTTTCCTGGTTTGTTGTCATACAGCTCATTGTAATTTCTGATAACTCTTTTTTATTTCTGTGGTGTTACTTGTTACATTCCTTTTTATCTCTAATTTTATTGATTTGGGTCTCTTTTTTTGGTCAGTTGGGGCAAGGGTGTGTCAGTTTTGTTTATTTTTTTAAAAGATCAGCTTTTTGTTTTGCTGACTTTTTTGTTTCAATCTTCTTCATTTCTTCTCCAATTTTAATTATTTTCTCTTAACTAGTTGTAGAATAGTTTGTTGTTGTTTCTATAGGTCATTGAGATGCATTGATAGCTCATTTATTTGGTGTTTTTCTAATTTCTTGATGTAGGCACCAATTACTGTAAACTTTCCTCTTAACACTGCTTTTTATGTGTCGCATAAATTTTGACATGTTATATTGTCATCTTCATTCATTTCCATTGTTCGATTTCTTCAGTGACCTACTGTTCATTCAATAATATGTTGTACAGCCTCCTTGTGTTTACATATATTTTACGGATTCTTGAGATATTGATTTCTAGTTTCATTCCATCATGGTCCAAGAAAATCATGGTATGTTTGAATTTTTTTAATTTACTGAGAGTTGCTTTGTGGCCTAGCATATGGTCTATCCTAGAGAATGTTCCTATGCATTGGTGAGAAGACTGTGTATTCTGAATCTGTGGGAAGAAAAATTCAGTAGATATCCATTAGGTTATTTTTAGTCTATATGTCATTTAACTGTTGTTTCCTTGCTGATTTTCTGTCTGATTGTTCTGCACATTGCTGAAAATGGAGTATTGAAGTCCTCCATGATGATTATATGGGCGTCTCTGTCTCCTTTTGGATCCATTAACATTTCTTTTAAATAGCAAGGTACCCTGTAATTAGGTAAATATACATTTTTTGAAAGGCAGAGTTACAGAGAGGCAGATGCAGAGAGAAAGAGAGAGAGAGACAGACGTATTTCATCCACTTGTCTACTCCCCAGATGGCCACAATGGTTGGAGCTGAGCCAATCTGAAGCCAGGAGCCAGGAGATTTCTCCCAGTCTCCCATGTGATTGCAGGGGTGCAAGAACTTGGCCCATTATCCTCTGCTTCCCAGGCCATAGCAGAGAGATGGATCAGAAATGGAGCAGCCAGGACTCGAGGTGGCCCCCATATGGGATGTTGGCACCACAGGCAGCAGCCATAACTGCTCCTCCACAACACTGGATTATATGTACTCATATCTTCCCTGTTGGAATGACCCCTTAATCATTGCTTAGTGGATTAAGAATTATAAGTGTTTCTTTAAAAAAAAAAAAGATTTATTTATTTGAAAGCCAGAGTTACACAGAGACTTGAGAGGCAGACAGAGAGAGAGAGAGAGAGAGAGAGGTTTCGCATCTGCTGGTTCGCCCCCCGGTTGACCCCAATGGCCAGAGCTATGCCGATTCAAAATCAGGAACCAGGAGCTTCTTCTGGGTCTCCCACATGGGTGCAGGTCCCCTAGCACTTGGGCCATCTTCTACTGCCTTCCCAGGCCGTAGTAGAGAGCCGGATTGGAAGTGGAGAAGCTTGGACTCAAACCAGCGCCCTTATGGGATTTCGGCTTCCAGGCATTTGCTTTACACACGATACCACAGTGCTGGCCCCTGTCAGTGTCTCTGAGACATTTCTTTGAAGAACAATTTCAAGTGTAAGATTTCTGTAAGTAATACCTGGCATTGAAATAGATGTAATCATGTTTGCACACAGTGAATGTTTAAAGATTCAAAAACAGCACAGCAATGTTCTCTATAGCAGCATTCAAATAGAGTTCATTGCAGTTTAAATAAAACCCAGAGAGGTGCAGGTGTCTGGGGCAGGTCTCGAGACCCTACTTGAGAAGCACACATGGACAGACTGCCCAAGTGCCTGGGTTCCAGTCCTGGCACTGCTTTCAATCTCACGTTCCTACTCACACGCAGTGTAAGAGGAAGCAGGTGAACACCCAAGTCCTTGGTTCCCTGACACCCAGCATGAGAGACCCAGATGCAGATCCAGGCTTCAGGCTTGGTCACCCCAGTCTGCTGTCTTCCCAGAGAGGAAAGAGCACATGCAGTGGACCAGAGGTGACCCAGTACCTGTGATAAACAAGGCTGTTCAATGTGTGCAGAGGGAAGGTGGGCAGGGGGCAGGTGAACAAAGGTCTCCAGTATGAGGGGAGGAGCTGAGTCCTGCCCTGAAGGGGACAGAGCCAGGCGTGGCTTTGAAGGACAGCAACAGTGGGAGTCCACACTTTGTGTTGCTGTGAAATAAAACCCACACTGTGGAACAGATTGGGGCACCCAGCCTGCCACCCCGTCCCTGGCCTGCTTCTTGCTTCCCTAGCCCTGCCCTCAGGGAGAAGGACAGTCTCACCTGGATGGGGAGGAACCAGGATCATGATAGGTAGGCTGTGAGCCTTGTAGTACACTGAAGAGGAAAGTCTTCCCCGCTGCCTCTCTTGGGAATCCACAGTCTTGTGGCCCTGGAACCTGCCTTGGCAAAGGCCCCTCCTACAGACACCAGCCCCTCCGAGCTGCTGTGCTTTACCATCGCTCCCAACTCTGGAGCCCAGGGTCCAGGGAAGCTGAAGTTGGGACGTGGCAAAGCCTCTCGGGACTTCTCCAGGCCACAGATCACAGGAAGGGAACACGACTCCCAACAGGGCCTGCTTCTTGGGACCTTGGCACTGTGTTGTGAACTTGGGGCAGATGCAAACACACCAGCAGGACCTCGTTCCCATTGCATCTCTGACAATGCTAGCCAGCTCATGTACATGCAGGATGCTCACAGAGAGTGTGTGTCTGCCCTGCACGTGGCCCACAGCCTTATCCATTGGCATCACCATGAAGAATTTGTCACTCCTGGGGATGACTTTGAGATTTCTCTGGAGTCACTTTTCCCTGTAACTTAACCGAGGCCTCCAAGAATGGCCTGCTCACCCGCATAATCTGGAGCACAGTGCAGCTCCGATTCTGTCCAGGGAGGAGGCCGAACAGCAAATACACTGTGATCTGTATGGGGGAGCATCGATCTTACCTTCAAATCTGAAACAAATGATCATTAGCTAAGAAACCTCTCCCATCCCCCAGAAACATGGAGGAGAAGAGGAACAAGGGTGTGTGGAGTGCTCTGTTCACAGCTTCCCCGGGTGGAGCCCAAGAGGCCCTCTCCTCCCCAGGTAGCCCCCAGCTCTCCTTTCACCTCTGTCCTGTTTGCATATGCAGCTTTGGAAGACCAGGCTGGGGACAGATGACCCAGTATCCGGAACACTTGCAGAGAACCGCTGCTACATGGCCACCTCTGTTCTCTGCTGAACCCAGGCCACAGTTGAAGTCCCTGCCCAGCTTCCACCTGCAGCTGCCTGAGTCCACACCTGGCCAGTCCCATACACTGTGATGTCAGAGTCCTTTGCCCTTGCGGTAGTGTCTTGTTCTCCATTGGCAATGCAGGTGGACATTGCCTATGGACACAGCTCTGCCTTAATGCACATCACTAATGACAGGACCTCCCTGCTGTGTCACACATCCACGAACCCTTCCTGTGGAGGAGCAGCTATGCACGTTTGGGCCTCTCCTTCCCTCCCTCTACCCCATCCCTCGTCACAAGCCTCACCATGCTCTCCTCCCTCACCTCCACCTCCCCCAAACTCCCACACCCCAGACCCTCCCTCCTGCTCCCACCACCCACACCCAATCCCCCACCCACCAATAACCACCATCAACCTCCCCTCCAGCCAGCTTCTGGGAGCCATCCCTCTCTTCTCAGGTCCAAGAGGTCAGCCTTTGTGTTAACCCAGAGCAACGAGAGGGGACCGTACTTGTCCAGGGGAGATCCATCTGGTAGTCAACTCCATCCAACCACGCCAAGGTGCACACAGGGACCCAACACAGGACCGATAGCACGGATAAAGTTTAGATTTTTTTATTGATGAGAAGCACAGAAAGTCTCAAGCAAATGAGGGCCCTCAGGCAGCTCAGCTTGCACACTGAGGCAGGCTACCTGGGGGCCACCTTTCGGCTGCGGGGGCCAGGGCCACGGGCTGGGGCAGGCAGGCAGCAGGCACGCAGGAGGAATCTGAGGATGCTCCTGCCAATCCTCCTGCCCAGCCCCTGCCGGCCCTTGCTCGGGACAGAGGCCGATGCTGAGGTCCCAGGCTCCTGAGGCTCAGCTGCTGGGACCTCTGGCACCACCAGGTGCGGACTGCTCCTGGGGCTGGGGGTGGAAGGGATGACCACAGGGACGGGCTCGGGGGCTGGGCTGGCACCAGAGCTCCTCTCCTGCAGCTGTCCAGGGAGGGAAACGGCCAGCACGGGGGCAGCAACGGCAGAATCTGGCTTAGGTTCCGGCTTGGGCATGGGCTCCGGCTCCAGCACCAACTCTGAATCCGACTCCGCCTCGGACTCGGACTCCAGCTCAGGCTCGGGCTCCCTGTGTCCCTGAGGAGAGAGGGGAAGATGGGTGAGGAAGACAGGTGCACTCCGGACCTCCCTCATGCCCACAAAACCACGAAGCTGTGCGGGGAGACCACGGCCAGACCCATGCTCTGCCCACAGGGCTGTACCTGCTCCAGGCTCCGGGAGTCCGGCTGCAGGGACATCCGGCTGGATCCTCCAGGACCAGATGGCACCGAGGCTCCAGCGTCCGGAAGCAGACCCAGGCCCGCCAGGTACTCCTGGGCCTCTGGGTCCTCGGGAACCCCCAGGGGCTGCACCACGATCACCTCCTCGCCCTCAGCTTCCTCTCGTAAGGGGTCAAACCACCATTGCTGGTGGGCAGATTCCACTGTAGGCCTGTCGCAGGGGTCTGGGCTGAGGAGTGAGCTCAGGAGCTCCTCCAGGGCTGGGCTGGCCGCACACGGGAGCTCGTAGCTCCCCCTCTGGATGCAGTCCCGCAGCTCCGCCAAGTCCTTCCCGCTGAAGGGCATGGCCCCTGCCAGCATGGCAAAGAGGATGACCCCCAGGCTCCAAAGGTCTGCTGCGAATGGATCATACGGCTCCTGCCGGAACACCTCGGGGGCGCTGTACTCTGGGGTCCCACGGAAGCCCTGCACCAGCTCGCCCTCGGGCAGATGGCAGCTGAGCCCAAAGTCTGCCAGCTTCACGTTGAGCTGAGAGTCCAGCAGCAGGTTCCCCAGCTTGAGGTCCCTGTGCGCCACCCGCTGTGCATGGCAGTGGCCCACGGCTGCCAGGATTTGGTCAAACATGACCATGACCTTGGGCTCTGGCAGGCCGCCCCGGCTCATCACGTGCTGGTAGAGGTCGCCCCCGTCCACCAGCTCCATCACCAGGCAGTGGTAATGGCCGACGCGCCCCACCTCCAGCAGCTGCACGATATTCGGGTGCCTCAGGAGCTGCATGATGCTGGCCTCTCGCGTCACTCGCCTGGTGCCGAAGGGGTCGCCAGCATGTAAATGAAAGAACTTCACAGCCACCTGCCGCTGGCTGGAAGCCTGGCGGGCCAGCACCACCATGCCAAAGCTGCCCCGGCCCAGGGCCGACAGCAACTGGAGCTCAACCTGTGAGCTGTCGATGGCATCCCGGTCCTCACGGCCTTCCAGGTTGGTGTCCCTAACTACGCTCTCTGCTCTGCTCTGGCTAATATTCCTGTCCATACACACTAACTAAGGAGCTACCCTAACTACAATAACTAAGAAAATAAAGGGACAACAGGGGACTACCTCCTGATCTGACTATAGTGGCACACTAGCTATACTAACTACACTAATCACACACAGTGGCAAGACTAAGTCCTATCTAACCAAAACAGAAAACAAAAACCAGAAAAACTCCAAAAAAACAAACACTAAATAGCTACACTAACACTCAGAGATCTAGCAGCACTTCCTAGCTAAAGATGGGGGAAGCCAAAAAGAAAAAAACTGCGAAAAAAAAGACAAAGTGGGCCAAAAAAGAGATAGGAGGAAAAAAACAAACTAAAACAAAATGGGGAAAAGAAAAAACGAAATAGAACAAGAAACAAACAAACAAACAAAACAGCACACCAACACCAACCAACACAAGCGCAAGCAAAGAGGGGTCCAAGCACACAGGTCACCGAAATAGCTCCCTGGTAAAGCGGACAAAAACCTGGGCCGCGCAGCCGCTTATATAGGCGTGTGGAATTCTGTCATCACAGGGCTCCTTATGAAGTCAGAGGGAGAAATGGACCAATGGCAGTGCAGCAGGGACTTGCACGAATTTTTATTTCATCACAGTTGGTCCTTATGAAGTCAGAGACAGGTGGGGACCAATCAGAGCCACAGCTAATCCTCGGGGGTTTCCTCAGCCAGCTTTCTCTTAATATCATAGACCCCAAGAGCTTCTGGCGTAGATTGGTGATACAGACTGATGTTTACAATTTGAACTTTAAATACGTAGGATGCACCTATGGCCTTTTCCTTTCTCCTTAAGAAGTGATAACAATTGTGGGGTCTTTAAGACCTCTGATCGTCTACACTCCAGAGACACATCCCATTGCCTTTAACCCTGAATGATAGGTCTCTGAATGTTGCTACAACTTCTCTGGCATCATGATATCCTTGACAAAGTGTCCCGTTGCCCCTGACACCACCAGGCACATTACTATAATGGACACAGCTGAGAGAAGGGCATCTTTCATAATCCTTTCCCCCTAAGATCCTCACCAGATTTCTCGTTAGAACCCCTGGAGGACCAGAAGGGAGCTCTGAGTGGGTATAGTCCAGGTACGGAAGGCCAACTAAGTGCCAGCATTCTCCAAATTGTCCTTAGAAAAGCAGGGAGAAACTGACGCATGTTTGCTGTCTCAGGGTTCCCATGCTGCTCTCACAAAGTGTCTTGAACGGAGTCATGAATAAAGAACAGAACTTCATTCCTCAGTGTTTGTTCTGCAGGCTAGAAAGTGGAAGGTCAGGGCTCCAGCAGACTCGTTGTCTGGAAAGCGCTCCCTCTCTGCTGCTGCTGCTGAGCCTTCTTCAGAGAGAGATGGTAAGATGGGAAGGCTGGTGGTTTGTTGTGGTTGGTTGAAGCCAAGTATATGTGTGGAGAGTGGCGTTGTAGTCCTTAAAAAAGTACCACACCTTAGTCCAAAACTCCCCAGTAAATTTTAAGGAAAGATCATGGCTTCCTGGGGTGTCCTCAGATGGTGAAAGCACAGACCTCACCCCGTCAAGCCCTTTAGACAGACAGGTAGCCTGCGGCTGACACTGCAGTCCAGCAGGTTAAACCCTGCTACACCAGCATCCCATGTGGGTGCTGGTTGGAGGCCTGGCTCCCCTTCCAAACCAGCTCCCTACTATTGTGCCTGGAAAGCAACAGAAGACGGCTCAAGTAATTGGGCCTCTGCCACCCATGTGGGAGACCTGGATGGAGTTCTAGACTCCTGGCTTTGGCCTGACCCAGAGGAGGCAATTGTGGCTATTTAGGTAGTAAACCAGCAGTTAGAAGCTCTCGCTATCTCTTTCTCTATTTCTCTCTCCCTGTCTCCCACCTTCACTCTCTGTAAATAAATAATTGTCTTTTTTTTAGAGAAGAAACTCAATCATCCTGCAAAAGAGAGTGGACCCCTAGTTCTGTTTTCCACAATTTAGAAAGGAAGTGTCATCGAAATGAAGTGAATGAAATATAATTATAACTTCCCTTTTAATAATTCAGCAGAATTTTCCTCTAATGATCCTTCAGATTAATTGGAAAGCAATTTAAGGAAAAAGACATAAAGGAAGCAAGAACATGTTTCACTGTTGACAGTGGAGACTTCCTGTTTATATCCTGGGTTTGTGTGTGTCTATTTGGCAGGTGCACTAGAGCCCTCTCTCTACCACAGGGAGTCTACAGTGCTGACCCAGGGCTAGCCAGCACTTTGTAGAATCTTGTCGTCCTGCCTTTAGCGGTACTAGACTCTTCCCTTACCTTTGGGTGCTTTCTTACGCTTTGATAGTTTTGTTTCCCTTTTCCTGGTTGGATGTGTAGGATCCCTATGGTGGCGATGCTTATCCAGATGTGAATCCTGCTTCTTCCTAGTTCCTGGGTGTGAAAGATCATCTAGTGCCGGGTGTTTTCAAGGAGCTCAGGAGGAGCAACCCCAGACGAAGGTGGGAGTCACAGTGCAAACCCAATGAACCCTTCTCTCTTGAAACATTCTTCCCAGTCTTGTCATATGTCACAGACAGATGTGGTGCTTCATTAGGAGCTAAAAATGGGAGACGACTATAAATACAGTGCTTGGGAAGGGAGTTTGTTCTGACTATGTAAGCCTAGGAGAAGGAAGACTTTATCTCTGAGACAGGATTGCAGCACTGGATACCTCCTTGGGTGCAGAAGATGGTGTATTACAGTATAACTCAGCTAATATTTGCCTGCTTTCACAGCTATTCCAAGTCATTGAAAGTCTTTGATTGTTAAAATTGTCCTCACAACAACTTGCAAGAATATTCCAGAATCAGGCATGAGTAAGTACATTGACATTTGCTATACATTGAACCTGTAACAGAAAGACCTTCGTGTTTCTCACCAACAACAAGAACTGAATTTAAAAACACTTTTATTTATCAATGAGTGAAGACAGACAACATAAATTAGTAACAAAACTCACTAATGAACTAAGCAATGTACATAAATTTTTGGACAATGTAACAAGATCTTGGTAAGCCAATGATCCTATGCTGTCATAAAGACTGTCATTCATGACTTGATATTAGAGATAATTCAGCACTGTTTATCCTGTGTAATGTGGTTGATTTTTGTGTTTTATCATCATGCTGATTAAATATATGAGAGTTTTATTGTTATTAGCACAATGTATTAATTTTGCTGTTAAAATTAAGCTATATGTGAAAGAACTCATAATTTCATTATGTCACAAGGATCTTTCTTCTTTGAAAGAACTGTACTTTTTTTTTTTTTTTGCGGGGGGGGAGGCAGGCAGAGTTAGACAGTGAGAGAGAGAGAGAAACAGAGACAAAGGTCTTCCTTTCTGTTGGTTCACCCACCAAATGGCTGCTACGGCCAGCGCACTGCACCGATCTGAAGCCAGGAGCCCGGTGCTTCTCCTGGTCTCCCATGTGGGTGCAGGGCCCAAGGACCTGGGCCATCCTCCACTGCCTTCCAGGGCCACAGCAGAGAGCTGGACTGATAGAGGAGCAACTGGGACAGAATCCAGTGCCCGGACCAGGACTAGAACCCAGGGTGCTGGCGCCGCAGGCAGAGGATTAGCCTAGTGAGCCGTGGCGCTGGCCCTTTTTTATTTTTCAAAGGTAATTCATTATAACTTTGATTGGTAATTTATAATTTAATGAAAGTTAAGTGTGATATAAACATTGTGAAAAATATTAAACCATCAAAATGTTCCAAAAAGACACATTTTTAAAAATTTTATTGCAGTATAGTATACACCAAGAAATGCACAGACGTATACAGAAAAGTGAGGTTTTGGTCCTCTGATCACAAAACTACTTTTTAAAAAAGATTTGTCATATTTATTTGAAAGGCAGAGAGATGGGGAGAGACAGACAGAGAAAGAGAGATCGTCCATCTGCTGATTCACTCCCCGAATGGCTGTAATGGTCAGGGCTGGGTCAGGCCAATGCCAGGAGGCATGAACTCCATCTAAGTCTGCCACACGGGTGCAGGGGCCCGAGTACTATCTTCTGCTGCTTCCCTAGGCTCATCAGCAGGGAATCTGGATGCGAAGCTGAGCAGCTGGAAGTCAAATCAGCACTCCCATATGAGCTGTTGGCATTTAAGCAGCAACTTAACCTGCTGTGCCACAGAACCAGTCCCTGTCACTGAGATCTTAACACAACATGTTCTAGTTACTCACTTGTCAAGTTAGCAACACTGTCATTTGTCCTTAAAGCCTAGAATTAATTTGTAGAGCATAAACAGTGGGATAATTTTCAAGTTGCTGGCTGGTGTTTGTCTGCAGAGGAGAGCACCAGGCAGTGAACTCGTTTTTGTTTTTTTGTTTTTTTTTTTTGTTTTTGTTTTTTTTTTAAGATTTTATTTATTTATTTGACAGGCAGAGTTACGGATGGTGAGAGAGGCGGGGTGGGGAGGTCTTGCTTCCATTGGTTCACTCCCCAAGTAGCCGCAGCGGCCGGAGCTGTGCCGATCCGAAGCCAGGAGCCAGGTGCTTCCTCCTGGTCTCCCATGCGGGTACAGGGCCCAAAGACTTGCCATCCTCCACTGCCCTCCCAGGCCACAGCAGAGAGCTGGACTGGAAGAGGAGCAACCAGGTCTAGAACCAGCGCTCATGTGGGATGCCGGCGCCGCAGGCAGAGGATTAACCTAGTGCACCATGGTGCCAGCCCCCAGGCAGTGAACTCTTAAAAATAATTAAGAACAGGGGCCAGCGTTGTGGCGGAGCAGATGAAGCTCAGCCTGCAACTCTGGCACCACCTATGGGTGCTGGTTCATGTCTTGCCTGCTCTACTTCTAACCCAGCTCCTTGCTGATAGCCTAGGAAAAGGACTGGAAGATGGCCCAAATGTGTGGGCCCCTGCAACCCACGAGGGAGACCCAGATGAAGTTCTCGGCTCCTGCTTCCACCTGGCCCAGTACTGGCTGTCGCTGCCGTCTGGGGAGTGGACTGGCAGATGGAAGATCTCATTGTCTCTCCCTCTGTCTCTATAATACTGACTTAAATACACAAATAAATAAATAATGAAGATTAAATAATGATTAAATAAAAAGATAAAAACACATAATAAGGATTAAGTGAGAGAGATTTTGGACTCTTGGTATGAACACTAAGAGATACGGACTCATAGCTGTTTCACAATTTGAATATATTTTAACTTTATCATTTCACAGTAAGCAACATTGCAGTCCACTCTGTTTTGTTCTCTACTGAGGGAAGGTACCCAGGGGAACCTGTGTGCACTATTTTATAAACTATCCCAGACGACCTGCATCTTGTTCTGTGGGTTTCAGTAGGGAGTGTCAGAGTCCCAGGGCTGAGATGTGAGGGGTTAAACTCCCATGCAATCCGCATCCTCTGTGTGCATCTGAGTGTCAGCAGGGGCACTTCCAGGACAAAATGCAAGGAAAGATCCCAGCAGGCAGCTGAGGTTGCCTTGCTTTCTTGCTGGTGTTTTCCCCCTTCTCATTCTTTTTTTTTTTTTTTTTTTTTTTTTTTTTTTTGACAGGCAGAGTGGACAGTGAGAGAGAGAGACAGAGAGAAAGGTCTTCCTTTGCCGTTGGTTCACCCTCCAATGGCCGCCGCGGCCGGCGCGCTGCGGCCGGCGCACCGCGCTGATCCGATGGCAGGAGCCAGGAGCCAGGTGCTTTTCCTGGTCTCCCATGTGGTGCAGGGCCCAAGCACCTGGGCCATCCTCCACTGCACTCCCTGGCCACAGCAGAGGGCTGGCCTGGAAGAGGGGCAACCGGGACAGAATCCGGCGCCCCAACCGGGACTAGAACCCGGTGTGCCGGCGCCGCTAGGCGGAGGATTAGCCTAGTGAGCCGCGGCGCCGGCCCCCCTTCTCATTCTAATGGTGGAGTGGTTACTGTGTGAAGTTGCAGGGAGATGAAATTTGGAGAGGAGAGTACAATACCTGGAGGGCAAGGACTTCCTATGTTTTATACACAAACAAATAATTTTATGTTTTTGAGACAGCTGTATGTTCTTACGGGCTGCAGAAGGAACAAAAAAATTTATAATTTTCTTCAGTACTGCAAAACAGAAATACTGCTTAAAAGGGGATTCTTAATTTGATTAAGAACACATAATACATATTTTATTATTAACTTGAGCTCAGTGCTTTTTAAAATATTCATTCATGCTATAGGGATGATTTTCTTGCTGTGTTTGTTTTTAAAAGAGTTATTTTATTTATTTGAAACAGTTACAGAGAGAGAGGTAGAGAGACAGAGAGAGAGAGAGGGAGGGAGGTCTTCCATCCACAGCTTCACTCCCCAAATGGCCACAGCAGCCAGAGCTGAACTGATCCAAAGCCAGGAGCCAGGAACTTTTCCGGGTCTCCAATGTAGGTGCAGGTGCCTGAAGCACTCTGGCCATCTTCTGCTGCTTTGCCAGGAACATTAGCAGGGAGCTAGATAGGAAGTGGAGCAGCCTGGCACTTGGACTGGTGCCTATATGGGATGCCGGCACTGCAGGCCAGGGTTTTAACCTGCTGAGCCACAGTACTGTCCCCTTCTGATGTGTTTTACATTTAGCTACCTGGTTTCTTAATGTTTACATGTACATTCCACTTGGTGTTCTGTTTTTTTTTCTCTTTTGTTTTAAGATTTATTTGTTTGTTTGTTTACTTGAAGGAAAAGTGATAAAAGGAGAGAAAAAGAGTGAGACAGCTCTTCCATCTGCTGATTTCATTTCCCAAATGCCCACAAGAGCCAGGGCTGGACCAGGCCGAAGCCAGAACACGGTAACTCCACCTGGTGACCCAGAGGGATCCAGGGGCCCAAGTGATCTGCTGCCTCCCAGGAGCATTAGCAGGGAACTAGACTGGTGATGTCCAGGAGCCAGGAATCAAACCTGCACTCCATTGTGGGATTCGGGAGTCCCAGTAGCGGCCTACCCTACTGCACCACACCTCACTCTGTGCTCTTGCTACAACAGCCTTGCCTGCCTTTCCTCTTTTCATGGTTGTTTCCAATGGGGTTTTGGTACTTGAGCTTAAAACTATGGAAGATATTTCTCAGTAGTTGGATATGAGTGTAGATGTCTATATGTGTGGAAATATCTGTACCTGTGCACGTGTATTTTTGATGGTGCAATGAATATGAGCTATTCCAAGCTAAAATTCACTTTGTTGCTGTCTATAAGTGTATTTAATGTTTTCTGCAGGTTTTAGTGTGGCACATGCCTTCATGCTCCAAACTAGCTTTGGTGCTGTAGGTATTGGGCTAAGTTACCTTTTTTTTTTTTTTTTTTAATGACAGATAAATGTCATTTCTGTTCTGTGGGTTACTTAATATGCTATTTATGAGATAACAATATATTATATGTTATATGTAAATAACTTTAGATATTTAAAACACATTACAAAGTTAGCCTCCACAGATTACTATTTTAGAAACTTGGCTCATTCAGTAGCCAAAGTAAGAATAAGGGTCTATGGGAGCTCATAAATGAATTTTTTTTTTATCTTTTATTTAATGAATATAAATTTCCAAAGTACGACTCATGTGTTACAATGGCTTCCCCCCCCATACCGTCCCTCCCACCCACAACCCTCCCCCTTCCCACTCCCTCTCCCCTTCCATTCACATCAAGATTCATTTTCGATTATCTTAATATACAGAAGATCAGCTTAGTATACCTTAAGTAAGTATTTCAACAGTTTTATGGGAGCTCATAAATGAATTATAAAATAATTTATTCAGGTCAAGCAATGATCACATCATCACAATTCAAAAATCTTTGTTTTTTGGTGGCCGGCGCCGCGGCTCAATAGGCTAATCATCCGCCTAGCGGCGCCGGCACACCGGGTTCTAGTCCCGGTCGGGGCGCTGGATTCTGTCCCGGTTGCCCCTCTTCCAGGCCAGCACTCTGCTGTGGCCAGGGAGTGCAGTGGAGGATGGCCCAGGTGCTTGGGCCCTGCACCCCATGGGAGACCAGGAAAAGCACCTGGCTCCTGGCTCCTGCCATCGGATCAGCGTGGTGCGCCGGCCGCACTGCGCTGGCCGCGGCGGCCATTGGAGGGTGAACCAACGGCAAAGGAAGACCTTTCTCTCTGTCTCTCTCTCTCACTGTCCACTCTGCCTATCAAAAAAAATTTTTAAAAAAAAATCTTTGTTTTTTGGAAGACCCCTATTCTTTTTTTTTTTTTAATTTTTTTTAAATTTTGACAGGCAGAGTGAACAGTGAGAGAGAGAGAGACAGAGAAAAAGGTCTTCCTTTTGCCATTGGTTCACCCTAAAATGGCCGCCATGGCCAGTGCACTGCGGCCCACGCATTGCGTGATCCAAAGCCAGGAGCCAGGTGCTTCTCCTGGTCTCCCATGCGGGTGCAGGGCCCAAGCACTTGGGCCGTCCTCCACTGCACTCGCGGGCCATAGCAGAGAGCTGGGCTGGAAGAGGGGCAACTGGGAGAGAATCCCGCGCCCCGACCGGGACTAGAACCCATTGTGCCGGCGCCACAAGGCAGAGGATTAGCCTATTGAGCCACGGCGCCAGCCTGGAAGACCCCTATTCTTATAGCAGCATCACAGGGTGGTGAGCCTGTCTCCAGGACTTAGGACTCAGTAGATCAAGGTGGAGCCTGAGAATCTCACCTCTGGCTCAGTCCCACTGCAGTTAATTATTCATGCTACACCTCCTAATGAGCCAGGTCCTCTCACACTGCTGTGTCACAGAGCCTTTTCATCTACAGTTACTTTGTGTTATTCTGTATTCTCCTTTGACACTTTAGTGGCCCTTACTTCTGTTCATAGTCTGTGTCCTGCAGCAAAATATTCCCACTTTTTTTTTTAACAGATTGAGATGTTTATTGGGAATAGATTGAATCTAAGATGAAATTGGGAAGACATCTTGATAGTAATGAATTTTCTTACCCACGCATTGGGGAATATCTCTCTATTAGTTCTTACTTTTTGTCAGTTTTATAGTTTGCCTCATATAGATCTTGTACTTATTTTGTGAGATTTGTGTTTAAGTATATAATTTTGTATGCTCATACAAAAATCTCAAATTCCAATGATTTTCCCTCAGCAACCTTTAATTTAATAAATACAAACTTCATGCTTTTCATAAATACAACTTTAGGAACATAGTGATTCTTCCACTGTACCCACCCTCCCATCTGCTCTCTTCACCCTTTTTCCTCTTCTCTCTCTTTTATCTTACTACAATCTATTTTCAATTAACTTTATACACAGAAGATTAACTCTATACTAAGTAGAGTTCAACAAATTTTATGAAAAAAAAAAAAAACTGTTCCTCAGCAGTTTTTTGATTTCTTTGTTGATGTCTTCTATGACCCACTGTTCATTCAGGAGCATGTTGTTCAGTCTCCATGTGTTTGTGTATGTTCTATAGATTCTTGAGTTGTTGATTTCCAGCTTCATCCCATTGTGGTCAGAGAAGATGCATGATATGATTTTTTTGAATTTGCTGAGACTTGCTTTATGGCCTAGCGTGTGGTCTATCCTGGAGAAAGTTCCATATTCTGGTAAGAAGAATGTGCATTCTGAAACTGTAGGATGAACAGTTCTGTAGATACCCATTAGGTCCATTCGGTCTATAGTGTTGATTAAATGTTGTTTCCTTGCTGATATTCTGTGTAGTTGATCTGCCCATTACTGAAAGTAGTGAATTGACATCCCCCGTTACTACTGTTTGCGAGTCTGTGTCTCCCTTCAGATCCATTATCATTTCTTTTGAATAGCCATGTGCCCTGTAATTAGGTGTGTATACATTTGTTATATTCACATCCTACTGTTGAATTGATCCCTTAATTATTGCATAGGGCCCATATTTGTCTCTTTTAACAGTTGATGTGTTAAAGACTATTTTGTCTGATATTATGATGGATACACCAGCTCTCTTTTGGTTTCTGTTAGCATGGAATATCCTTTTCCATCCTCTCATTTTC
Organism: Oryctolagus cuniculus; assembly: GCF_051225735.1. Classification (NCBI taxonomy): domain Eukaryota; kingdom Metazoa; phylum Chordata; class Mammalia; order Lagomorpha; family Leporidae; genus Oryctolagus; species Oryctolagus cuniculus. The sequence goes on from NC_142882.1 coordinate 40,955,532, forward strand.
AGTCTGTGTGTATCTTTGTTGGTGAGATACGTTTCTTATAGGCAGCACATAGATTTTTTTTAAAGATTTATTTTATTTATTAGAAAGAGCTACAGAGAGAGGTAGAGAGAGAGAGAGAGGTCTTCATCTGCTGGTTCACTCCCCCAATGAATGCAACAGCTGGAGCTCTGCCGATCTGAAGCCAACAGCCAGGAGCCTCCTCCAGGTCTCCCACATGGGTGCAGGGGCCCAAGGACTTGGGCCATCTTCTATTGCTATCCCAGGCCACAGCAGAGAGCTGGATCAGAAGAGGAGCAGCAGGGACTAGAACCGGCGCCCATATGGGATGCTGGTGCTTCAGGTCAGGGCGTCTTAATGCATTCAGCCAGTCTGTGTCTTTAAAAAAAATTATTTGTTTATTTATTTGAAACGTAAAGCTCCTTATGAAGTCAGAGGGAGAAATGGACCAATGGCAGTGCAGCAGGGACTTGCACGAATTTCTATTTCATGACAGTTGGTCTTTATGAAGTCAGAGCCAGGCGGGGACCAATCAAAGTTGAGTGGCAGCCAAGAACTCCAAGAGCTTTTGGTTAGGTTGGTGATACAGATTGATGTTCATTTTTTGAGACATTAAAACATGTAGGATGCCCCAATGGCCTTTTGATTTCTCTTTAAAGTGTGATAAAAACTGTTGGGTCTTTAAGACCTCCAATTGTTTACACTTAAGATACACATCCCATTTCCTTGATCCTCAGAATGATAGGTCACCGAATGATGTTATAACTTCTCTGTCATCTTCATAACCCTGACAAAGTGTTCTGCTGTCCATGGCACCACCAGGCACATTATTCACATGGACAGAGCTGAGAGGAAGGGATCTCTCATCATCCTCTCTCCCTAAGATCCTCAGCAGATTTCTTGTTAGAACCCCTGGAGGACCAGAAGGTAGCTGGGTTGCTATAGTCCATGTATGGAAGGCCAACCAGCTGAGTGAGCTGCCTCCTCCAGCTTGTCCTTAGAATAGCAGGGAGTAATGGAGGCATTTCCAGATGTCTCCGGGTTCCTGGGCTTCTCTCACAAAGTGTCTTGAACGGAGTCATGAATAAAGAACAGAAATTCATGCCTCAGTGTTTTTTCTGGAGGCTGGAAGATGGAGGTCAGGGCTCCAGCAGACTCGTTGTCTGGAAAGAGCTCCTTCTCTGCTGCTGCTGTGCCCTCTTCAGAGAGAGATGGTAAGATGGAAAGGCTGGTGGTTTACTATGATTGGTTGAAGCCGAGTGCATGTGTGGAAAAGTTGCATTGTAGCCCTTAAAAAAGAACCACATCTTATTTCAACACTCACCCATAAATTTTATGGAAAGATCTTACCTTCCTGGTGTGTCCTCAGATTGTTTAATCAGAACCTCACCCTTTCAGGCCCTTTTAGACAGTCACGTAGCCTGGGGCCGACACTATGGTCCAGCAGATTAAACCCTGCTACACAGCATCCCATGTAGGAGCTGATTGGAGGCCTGGGTGCTCCACTTCCAATCCTGCTCCCTGCTATTGTGCCTGGGAAAGCAGCAGTAGATGGCCCAAATATTTGGGCCTCTGCCACCCATGAGGAAGACCTGGATGGAGTTCAGGACTGACCTGACCCAGCCCTGGTAATTGTGGCTCTTTGGGGAGTGAACCAGCAGTTGGACGATCTCTCTCTCTCTCTCTCTCTCTCACCCTCACCTCTTCCCTCTCTCTCGTTGTATCTCTGACTTTCAAAATAAATATCTAATTCTCTTTTGTTAGAAAAAAGAAACTCACTCATCCCGTGAAAGAGAGTGGAGCCCTAGTCCTGTGTTCCCTGCCTCTTTATGCTGTAGCATTGACCTTGAAGTTTGAACATGAAGTTTGGAGGGACATGGACAGTTCTCACCACTAGGCCTGCTCTGCATGAAAGGAATCTTTGAGGCTGAACTACAGGACCCTGGACAGGACTGCAAAGCCCAAAAGAAATAAGATCTCTGGGAAGGCTAATTGTCTGGTATGATCAATTTATGCTGAGTGTATGTGTTGAAATAGTGAACTGTCGCCGGCGCCGCGGCTCACTAGGCTAATCCTCCGCCTAGCGGCGCCGGCACACCGGGTTCTAGTCCCAGTCGGGGCGCCGGATTCTGTCCCAGTTGCCCCTCTTCCAGGCCAGCCCTCTGCTGTGGCCAGGGAGTGCAGTGGAGGATGGCCCAGGTGCTTGGGCCCTGCACCCCATGGGAGACCAGGAAAAGCACCTGGCTCCTGGCTCCTGCCATCGGATCAGCGCGGTGCGCCGGCCGCAGCGCGCCGGCCGCGGCGGCCATTGGAGGGTGAACCAACGGCAAAGGAAGACCTTTCTCTCTGTCTGTCTCTCTCACTGTCCACTCTGCCTGTCAAAAAAAAAAAAAAAAAAAAAAAAAAAAAAAAAAAAAGAAATAGTGAACTGTCACCATAAAACAAGTAGTACATGCTAATCCCATATCTAAAATACTCTTTAATTTCTTTCATTGATGATTCTTAGTTTTAATTGTAGAGATCTTTTACTTCTTTGGTCACATGTATTCCCAGCTGTTTTCTTTTTCCTTAGTGTAGCTAGTGAACATGGGATTGCTTTCTACTGGTCATTGTATGTTGACTTTGCACCCTGATACTTTGCAGAATGTATTTGTTCTCTCAGGTTTTTGGTGGAGTCTTTGTGGGTTTTCTATATGTAAGATCATTCATTAGCCAAAAGTAACAATTTGCCTCTCTCTTCAATTCAGATGCCCTTGATTTTTTTCTCTTGCTTAATTTCTCTACCTAGTATTTCCAGTACAATGTAGAACAAAACTTGAATGATAATAAAAAAGAATCTGAATAACTTTATTATCTTTTAGCATCAATGTTGGTTTCATTTCAAAGTGTATTTCTTCAGTTTTTAAATTGAATTTTCCTATATAGGAATCAAATTATTAAACTTGACTTAATGATTTTATGTATACTAAACATAGTAGAATAAGCATGATTTATAGGTCTGTTATCTCTGTGATCAGCCAGTAATACTTCTCTTTAAGAAATACAGAAAGTGGCACCAGTGTACTGGCATGGTAGATAAAGCCATCCCTTGCTGGCATCCCCTATGGGCGCTGCATCATGTCATAGCTGCTCCAGTTCTGACCCAGCTCCCTGATCATTGCCTAGGCAAAGCAACAGAACATGGCCCAAGTGTTTTCACCCCTGCCACCCACCTGTGTGACCTGAAAAAATCTTCTGGTCCCTGGCTTGACCTGGCCTAGCCCTGGTTGTTATGGTAATCAGAGGAGTGAACCAGTGGATGGAAGATTTCTGTCTTTCTCTCTCTGTAACTGTGACTTTCAAATAAATAATCCCAATTTTTTAAAAAAGACAGAAATGCAGAAAGTAGCTTCAATTTTATTTTAGTTAAAAATTCCAGCTCAGCATTGACTTAATTTGACTAAAAGTGACATTTTTTATGACACATGGTAAATGGTATTTTCAGATTCTGACATTGTCAAAAACAATGATGTCAAGAAAACCATAACTGTGGATATTTATAAAAAACACTTTCTCTTATGAACTCTAGATTATTTCAAAATCATTCAGCTGGTGAAAGCAGACCACTCGGTCTACTTAATCAAATGTTGTCCTTTCCAGAAACAGTGTTTTACCTGGTTTCTGGAAATCCCTTGGTTGAGTCAAGTTGACCCTTAAAAATTTACTGGCACAAGTCTACCCCTGTCATTTTGTCACCCATATTCATCTCTGGATTAAGCCACACTTGTCTCCAATAAAGACAGTAACACAGTCATAATTCTACATAACACAATGCAACTATCCTCCATAAAACTAAAATGCATGAACCAATCCCCCCAAAAAAGAAAAACCCTTGAATAGTGTTTGCTCTTCTTCCAGTATCCCATAACTTAAATATTATAATGTGAAATTAGCAATAATTTGAATATAGATGTAGACTCAAACATCTTATATTATACAATGAGGGAATAAAGGATCCAGAATGTAATTGTGTTTTACAACACACATGTATTTATAATAATGAGAAACTGTTCATTAAATTATAGGAATTGTTTCTATTTTTTAAATTATTTATTTTTATTTATTTGAAATGCAGTATTACAGAAAGGAAGGAAGAGAGAGATCTTCAATCTGCTAGTTCACTCCCCACATGGCTGCACCATAGCCTGCCAGGACTGCACCAGACTGAAACCAGGAGCCTAGAATTCCTTCCAGAATTCCCTTGTGGGTGCTTGGGCCACCTAGCACTGCCTTCCAAGCCCATGATCAGGAAGTCAGAGCTCCAGATGGGAGGCAGGCATCTCAAGCAGTGGCTTAACCCACTGTGACATGACGTTGGCCCCTGGTACACATTTCTGTGACTGTCCATGTGGTCTTAGAGGCTGTAACTAACTTGCTTGACAGTTCCTGCTGCATTCTTTTGCCTTCCACAAGCACTTCAGCTTATCTCAGGTCTTTCCTTGGTGGTAACACCCAAAGCATCATTCTTGAAGGGTCTGTGCCATTAGTTCTTCTGGGTAGAATTGTTGCACCTTGATTTCTGCTTGCTTTTATCACATGGCTTGATAATATTGAAATGCTTAGTGAAATAAACAAATCCCCAAAAGACAAATGAAGTATTCCTTGATTTGTGGTAGCTAATATATACAGAGTACGACAATGGTATGTGTATGAGTGAATGGGTGAAATTGACATTTTGGGATTTGTTACTGCTTACAGCCCTTGTCTATACTCCTGAGGACAGTGACTTTCCTACATGCTACTTGAATTCCTTATTTATGGAGGGTTAAGCTTTTTATTATAAAATAAATTGAAAGCATGTCGTTGTGAAAATTAAAGATAAGAAAGGAAGAAGGAGGGAGGGTGGAAGCACAGGCATGAGGGAGCACATGGTGTGAAGTATGATTTGCTCTTAAATCTGTGTATATGAGATTTTTCCACCTGATATAAATAAAAATTTAAAATAAAAAATTGAAAGATGCTATAAGTATTCTAGAAATACTCTTCTTACCTCCAGTGTGGAGGGGTGGCCCAGTGTCCTCCTAGGAGTCAGGATCATCATAGATAGCAATATATTTTCCTTTTTTGCATATTGACTCACAAGAATGAAGAGCTGAAGTGGCTGAGTGGCATCTTTTTTAAAAAATATTTATTTATTTATTTATTTGAAAGTCAAAGTTACACAGAGAGAGAAGGAGAGAGAGAGAGAGAGGTCTTTCATCCATTGTTTCACTCCCCAGTTGGCCGCAGTGGCCAGAACTGTGCCAATCCGAAGCCAGGAGCCAAGAGCTTCTTCCAGGTCTCCCACATAGGTGCAGAGGCCCAAGGAGTTGGGCCATCTTCTGCTGCTTTCCCAGGACACAGCAGAGAGCTTGATCAGAAGTGCAACAGCCGGGACTTAAACCGGTGTCCCTATGGGATACAGGCACTGCTGGCAGTGGCTTTACCCACTATGCCACAGCACCAGCCACTGAGTGGCATCTTAACTGTCATTTCAGTTGTATCATCGGTTTGCCTCCTGGTGAAAGCCATCCTCCCTCTGGAACCAAGACTTCCGGGCCAGCAGAGCATAAAGTCATGCGAATTGGAAGCAAAATTTGTGCTACTGGGTTCCAAGAAGTAATACTAAGTGGTGCCACTCTCTATCCCTGGATTTCTGGACCCATAAACCTTGGCAATTAGGGAAAAAGCACTGAATTTTAGATGCTTATTCAGAATATTTACAGCCAGCTGAACAACTTGCACCTACTCTCACAGTGTCTGGCATCATAACTGAGCGTTCATAACACAATGCCACCATTTTATCAGGTGAATCCATGAGTATGGTATAATGATGCACTTGATATGAAGTTAGTTCCTAGACCAGAAACTATACTGTATGGAATACCATAATGGTGTATAAGGCATTCTGTAAGTCCAAAAGGTTAGGTTGGCAAAAGCACTGAATATAGGCAGAATATCCATGGTGGGTGTCTGTCCTAGTAAACACAAAATGTTGATCCTACCTGACAAAAGTAGTTCATTGTAATCTACCTGTCACCAGGTAGATACTGGTTTCCTCCACAACTAATGTCATATTGATGTGGAATTAGTCCTTAATTATTAAACCTGTCCATTGACTTATTATGAAACAAAAGAATGAAAGGTTAGCTTTAAAAACTAAATATAGAGGGGTCTGGTGACATGGCATAATGGGCTAAAGCTGCTGCCTGCAGTGGCAGCATCCCATATGGGCACTGGTTTGAGTCCTTACTGCTCCACTTCTGATCTGGCTCTCTGCTATGGCCTGGTAAGGCTGTAGAGGATGACCAAAGTTCACCTGCATAGGAGACCAGAAGTTCCTGGATCCTGGTTCCTGTCTTTGGATTGTCCTAGCCCCAGCTGTCGTGGCCATTTGGGGAGTGAACCAGCAGATAGAAGACATTTCTCTCTGTCTATCCCTCTCTCTGCCTTTCAAATAAATAAAATATTTTTAAAAATAAGTAAGGAACTTGTATTTATATTCTGGATATCATTGAAAATGTTGAGAATTTGACTACAGTATGTTGTGGTGAAGTTCTTTTCTGGTCATGTCTGTTCTGTGTGCTTTCTGTTTGTGGACATCCTTTTCTTCAAATTGGGGACGTTTTCTGTAATTATTTCATTAAATGTGGGGAAATTAGGCACACGAGGAAATTCAAAGATGGCGCCCAAAGGAAGTAAGGTGGGTGGAATCCATGGGGAAAGGGCCCAGGACTTCACATAGTAAAGAAGCTTCTGAGGGAACTGTTAGATGCCAAAGTTTGAGAATATGGCTGAGTGGCATCAGAGAAAACAGGGATATAATGACAAAAAAACAAGGAAATCTCAACCCTAAGACAATCTAGGAAGTGCTCTAGAACTTGGGGCTGGCCTGATCAGTCAGTAACTTCTGGGTTTTTCTTGGCTGCTGTCCTGATTTATTTTACTATGTGGGAGACAGCTTCTCATCAAAACAGAAAAGCCCAAGATTCAGATTGTTCCTGCTGAGATTTGCCACCTGCAGTACATTGGTTCTTTCTGAGGACATTTACTCCAAACTACACACAGAAGGGACACCATAGCCCATTTGGAAGAGGGCATTCTAAGAAATGTACAGGAGGCCAGGAGAGTTAGTGATTATTATCTTGTTCACAAAACAATTAATGCCATTAATGCTATGTCTCCCCAAAACAGCCCTGGGATCTTCTCAGACACCCCACATTGGACCTCTTACCATGCAACCAAGGTGGTTTAAATTGGCAGCCACAGAGGAGCTATGTGGGATTTAAAATTATAATCCATAATGGTTTGCCAGTTACCTCTGACAGGATCTTTATTTTAGAATGCTTGTTGCCAAACACTTGAGAGTAGGGGAAATTCTAATTAATTCTCCTATGGCTCAGCCCTGAATGGATTACAATGTGCTGCAAAGGACTGCTCAGTTTTCTGGCTGTCATCATACTTCATTTAATCAGGAGTTGCTTGGATCAGGTTGGGGAGAAAGCACAAGCTCTGTGTTCATACACCTGTGTGTTTTCATTCCAACTGTACCACCCCAAGACCTGACCTTTCACCATTATAATTTGCCAGTTTGCTTGCTAATGATGTTTCCCAGTCTCTATAGTAACAAGCTAACTTGTTTTAGATAAAATAATTGAGAAGCACATGAAACGTGATATAAACATTTCAAATTAAAATGCCGTCTAATAGGGCTAAATTAATATTATATATAGTACATGGAAGTAGTCAAAAAACAAAATCTAAACTTATTATGGTAAATAGCTCTGAAATTCTGATGTCAAAATATTTCTAAACTTGTTTTTTGTTACATCATACCTCTTAGGGTATAATGCATAATTATTAAAATAACAGCACAATTATATGTCTGACAATAAGATAGGGCTAAATTAGCACTGTGTAACAGTATCAGGCTTTAAGTAATGTGGTCTGTACTGGGACTGAACTTCAGCTTCAGAATGGAGAGGGAGAGACAAAAAGACAAAGATGGAAAGAGAGAGAGAGAATGTTCTAGAAATGGATCCCACTGCAATGACTGAATCCCCAAAAAGCAGCCAGGCAGCTGAAGAAAATGTTCTAAGGACAGAAAATTCATGTGAAGTTCAGGCAAGTGTTATGGATAGATTCAGTTTGGACAGTGGGAATGGCAACAATATTTTTCTGTGAGATTTGATAGATTTAATTGAAGAGTTCATTTAAAAATACAAATTCCTTAGGTCCTACTTTAGACAAAATAAATTAGAATTTCTGGTATGGAAGCATGGCTTTTTAAACTGTAATTATCAGATAAAATGCAGAGAGCTCTCAAGCACCATTCACACATTTCTGTGGTTGGTAAGATCTTGCATAACTATGGTATAATGTTTTAATCAGGAAATTAGATTGGTACAATTCAGTCATGTCATTTACACATCACCAGTTTCACATAAACTGATTCGTGTGTCTCTCTGTGTGTGTATTTATTTCTGTGCAGTTCATCACATGTGCAGATTTGTATGGCGTCCACCATATCAGAATGCACAACAAGGCCATGCTTCCATTTTAATCACAACCACTGCTTTTCCTACACATGGCAATGAGGAATCTGTTTTGCCCTCTCTAATTTTGCTATTTAAAGAATATTATGTGAATGGAATCATGGGGTATGCAATCTTTTGAGACTGAGTTTTTTCACAGAGTATAACTTTCTGGAAATGCATCCAGGTTGAAGTATACATCAACAGTATGAATAAGATTTATTTATTTTCAAAGAGTCACAAAGTTATAAACAGGGCAAAAAAAAAGGGGGGGGGAGAGGGAGGAAGGGAGGGGGGAGAGAGAGGGAGGGAGGGAGTGGGGAGAGAGAGGGAGAGTGTGATCTTCTATCTTCTGTTTCACTACTCACAATGGCCAGTACTGGGCTAGGTCAAAGCCAGGAGCCAGGAACTCTGGATCTCCCGCATGTGTGGGAGGTAAACTCAGTTTTCCAGGAGCAGAATCAGGTGTTTTTCTTTCATGAGAGATTTTTCATGAAATTCTGGATCCTGGCTACCTGGAGTGCGACCACACAGTGGCATTTCATGGACGCCATCTATTTTCATCAGCAGCAAATTTTCCAGTTCTGACATCTTAACATTTATCAAATTTCAAGCAGAAGAGAGAAAATTAAGAGAAGGTAAAGCCCACTCCTCATGGAGAAGGAAATGGTTTTTATTAATTTTTTTACCAGTATCGATACTAGATTTTGGTAAATCCTAACACATGTACTTCAAAATGTTTATATTAATTTCCACTCAAAAAAGATAAAAGAATGTGTTCTTTTTTTCCACACTTTTTCCAAAATTGCATAGTTTTTTTAAATATTTGTCCTTATGGTACAGCATTATTTTTATTTATATTACCTTGATTATGAAAAAAATTTTAAATGCCTATGTTTATTTTTTTAGTGAGTTACCTGCCCATTGAATATTTTTCTATTGGACAATATTTTATTATTGATTTAAAGCACTCTGTACATTAATTTGATCATATTTTAGTGTGTTGCAGATAGTGAACATATGCTCCCCATGCATTTATTTATCTGACCATTTTTGTGATAATTCTGATGCAGAAGAAGGTGAATTTACAGAATGATCAAATGTGCCAATCTTTTCTTTATGACTTCTGGAATTTGCATGAGGATGAAGAGTTTCCTCATTCAGGTTTCTAAACACATTTGCTGGCTTTTCTCTTGGAATCTTTATGTTCTGTGAAAAGGCCATCCGTTCTGTTTCACTGATCCCCGTGGAGGGACTTGGTGTCGACTTTGTAGCTGGAAGTCAGCCAGGGTCTTGCCCTACTTCTTTTCCTGGCACCAGACTCCCCCTGGTAATTCCCTTGGGCAGGTCCCCCACTTAATTTGGAGCTCTGCAAGCCTGTGCCCAAGAGCTCACGTCCCAGCACAGCAGTTCCACAGCACTTTAATTAATTACCTTGCCAGTTGCTCCAGGGATTACCTTGGCTCCCCATCTAAACTTTTCCCTATCCTGGTGGGTTTTCTGGTGTTCTATTTGGGAAACTTTCTTTTTTCAGAAGTCCCCACTGAGTTATCATTTGCTCAACTCTGTGGGGTTTCTTTTCCAATTAAATCCCATCTGTTTTATAACTTTAAGAAATTCTTCAATAAAACTTTCCCTCTGAAGGCATCCTTCCTGTTTGTCTAGTATTGGTTGTTCTGTCATTTCCAAGTGAAAGCTTAGGTAGTCAGTCAATTTGACCTAGAAATGAAGGATGAATTTTAAAAATACCTTGTTGTATGCATTCTAAAGACTGAAATGAGGGATTAATTTCTAATTGGATCATCATTCAAAGTAGATATCATATTAATATATAAAAATCTAGATTATATCGGCAAGAAAGTTTCTTGCTACACAAAGTATACTTTCCAAATATGCAATTAATTGGGTCGAAGTATTTGTTAATATTAATTTTGAGGGGAAAATTTCAAATTTGATGTGACTACCAAGCCAAGATAAAAGCAGCTTTAATTGTTCATATTGGGCTGGCGTTGCGGCTCACTTGGCTAATCCTCCGCCTGCGGCGCCGGCACCCTGGGTGCTAGTCCCAGTTGGGGCGCCGGATTCTGTCCTGGTTGCTCCTCTTCCAGTCCAGCTCTCTGCTGTGGCCTGGGAAGGCAGTGGAGGATGGCCCAAGTGCTTGGGCGCCTGCACCCGCATGGGAGACCAGGAAGAAGCACCTGGCTTCTGGCTTCAGATTGGCACAGAGCCGGCCGTAGCGGCCATTAGGGGAGTGAACCAACTGAAGGAAGACCTTTCTCTCTGTCTCTCACTGTCTATAACTCTCTCTCTGTCTCTCTCACTGTCTAACTCTGCCTGGCAAAAAAAAAAAAAAAAAAATTTGTTAATATTTTTAAAGGATGTCAGTTACTGTCATTTATAAATAAAATTATTACTAAAGTTTTATGCAGATTGTGAGTGAAAGTATAACTTAATTAGCTTTGGAATGAGAATTTAAGACCTGTCGTGCAATGAATGCATGAATGAAGCTCAATCCAGAGCTGTTAATTTATACCTTGCAACTGCAATGATGCTGGCTGGCACCACTGTGGAACAAGAGATTGGCAGGAAACAATGATAGCACATTTTAGAGAAGACATAAGAGGATCTCTGTTCTCTAGGTGGCTGTTTGACACCAGTGACATACCAGCAATGCGCTGCGTCTGAGTCATTTAGGGAGCGGCGGAAGACATTGCTCTTGAGCAGTATCTGCAGGTGCATAAACCATGGCAGCAGTGAAAAAGCCAGAGCAGAAGATGGAAACAGAAATCTCTCATTTGCTCTGAAGATTTCACCATGAAACACGAGCTACCTCCAGACTCCTACAAGATTCTGAATTTAAAAAATCCTGTTTTAGGCAACAATTTAAAACACTCATATGACTTATTTGTGCTTATGTCAATTTATATAAATGGGACTAATCCAGATTTAAGCTAGAAATACCCACTGGCACAGATGACATTTTAACTCATGAGACATACAGAGTTCACTAGAGGAATGCTTGAAGATATATAAGAAAATGCACACATTTAGAAAAATGTTTTCTAAATATGAAGTTAAAGTTATACATAAACATTTGTATAATCATGTACCTAAACAAATATATAGAAATTGTTATTTCATAAAACAAAACCTTTAGCCTGCTGGTTTTTCGTTGCAATATTTTGGATCACAGCTTACATTTTTTTTTTCTTTTTTATTTTTTTTATTTTTTGACAGGCAGAGTGGACAGTGAGAGAGAGAGACAGAGAGAAAGGTCTTCCTTTGCCGTTGGTTCACCCTCCAATGGCCACCGCGGCTGACGCGCTGCGGCCAGCGCACCGCGCTGATCCGATGGCAGGAGCCAGGAGCCAGGTGCTTTTCCTGGTCTCCCATGGGGTGCAGGGCCCAAGCACCTGGGCCATCCTCCACTGCACTCCCTGGCCACAGCAGAGTGCTGGCCTGGAAGAGGGGCAACCGGGACAGAATCCGGCGCCCCAACCGGGACTAGAACCCGGTGTGCCGGCGCCGCACATTTTATGGAACCAGCTATTTCCACATAAACTCTGGAACTCCTTTGTTCCGTGGGAAGGATGTTCTCAGAGACCTGTACCAATATTGAATTGAATTGCTTTATTCTAGTAAATACGTATCATGTTCCCAGAAGGAATTAGTCATTATGCTTGGTTCTGATTTTGAAGAATATAACATTAGAAGCCTGAACACTCTGTTGGAAGATTTATAGCCAAAATGGAGAGAAATGTACATCTATATACATGAGACTAAACATCAGAATAAGACATGTGGTAATTGCAGGAAAAAAAAAAGAACACAAAAACGAATAATTACTGTCAGAATGTAGCAAAGCACTTTGCCAGTGAGCTGGCATTTCATTTAGTTCCTTAAGAAAACATGGTTTCAGCAAGTGACTATGGAGATAAAATAGGTCACAGACAAGGGCAAATGAAGGAGACTGTGAGTTAGAGGGACATTTCCGCATGCATGCATGCCTGGCAGTAGGGCAAATGCAAAGTGTGAGTTGAGTGTATTGGAGTGTGGGTGTGGCTAAAGGACTCATTTATAGAAATAACATTGAATAAGGGCTATATTTTCATCTTCACTTTAAAAAAATTAAGATAAAATGCTTTCAGGTAATGGGAAGACATGGAAAACTATCTGTTGTTTAGATATCAAGCATTGCAGTGCTAAAGGAAGTGAAATGGGACATTTGCATCTCTAAATTATGACCAGTGTTATACTCTCTGATACTCCTGCTCCTAACCTGAGTAGTATTTCAGTGGTGATCTTAGGGAGGCTCTTTCTATATTTAAATATTTTAAGCATTTATAAGCATATGTAAATCACTATTTATAAAAAGCATCTTTACTATGAAATACAATAAAATTTTAAAGTATGCATAAGGCTTCCACTTAAATTATTGCTTATGACATTATTTGCAGGCAGATAAGTGAGTATAAAAGTACAAAAATTTTTGTGACTTTTCAATATAGTCGTATTTTTTCTACAGAAAATATATCATTTTCCTATTTTAAGTGTGTATATGTGATTTTGTGTGCAAAACACTGGGAAGTATGTAACATGTAACATGGTGTCTGAAATTTTAAACTTTCTAAATGATAAATTCAAGGACCAAGTTTGATGTGTTCACCAAGGAATCTCCTGCCATTGCTTAGTTGTGAGTCATACTTGAATTACTCAAAATACATGGATTGAGTGACACATATTGTTTATTGTAGAAAATTTGAAGTACAGAAATTATTTTTTATAAAGGAAAACTAAAGTCACTCATAATTCTCTTACCTAAAGATGACCACCATTAAGAAATTGTTGAATGTCCTTCATGTTATATTTCCATATGTACTTATGAAACAACTATTTCTAAGTTTTTTAAGCCTATGAATATAATTACATACTTTGTGCTTTATTTACTAAGAATTACTAAACATTCCAAAGTAAGACTAATTTATTTATTTTTAAAATTTATTTATTTCTTTGACAGGGAGAGTGACAGAAAGAAAGGGAAAGGCAGAGAAAATGCAAGATCTTCCATCCACTGGTTTACTCCCTGAATGTCTACAATGATCAGGGTTGCTGATTTCATTTCATTTGGGTAAGTTCCCAGAGTGGAATGACTCTGACACATGGTAGATCTACTTTCAGATTTCTGAGGAATCTCCATACTGTCTTCCATAATGGTTGTATGAGTTTACATTCCCCCCAACAGTGCGTTAGGGTACCTTTCCCCTTGCCAGCATTTATTCTTTTTTGCTTTCTGGATGATAGTCATTCTTACCTGGGTGAGATGAAGCCTCCTTGTGGTTTTTATTTGCATTTCCCTGGTGGCTAGTAATCCTGAACATCTTTTGATCTATGCATCAGCTAGTTGAATTTCATCCTTTGAAAAATGCCTGTTCATATCTGTAGCCCATTTCTTAACTGGATTGCTTATTTTGTTGTTGTTGAGTTTCTTGAGCTCCTCATGTATCCTGGATATTAATCCTTTACTGGTTGTATAGTTTATAAATATTTTCATCCATTCTGTATGTTGTCTCTTCATTTTGTTGAGAGTTTCCTTTGATGTGCAATTACTTCTTGGCTTGATGTAATCTGGTTTGTCTATTTTTTCCTTTATTGCCTGTGTCTGTGGGGCCTTATCCGAGAAGTGTTTACCTATGTCAATGTCTTGCAGTGTTTCTCCTGTTTTCTTCTAATACTTTGATAGTATCAGGTCATAGATTGAAATCCCTGATCCATTCTGAGTTGATATTTATGGAAGGGGGAAGATAGGGATCTTGTTTCATAGTTCTGCATGAAGAAATTCAATTTTCCCAACACCATTTGTTGAAGAAACTCTTCTCCAGGGAGTGATCTTAGGTTAGTGTCAAATGTTAGTTACAGATGTGTGGATTAATTTCCAGAGTCTCTAATCTGTTCCATTGGTCTACATACCTATTCTCATGCTAGTATCAGGCTGTTCTAATTAAAACTGCCCTATCACATGTCTTGAAATCTGATTTTCTGATATTTTGTGATATTCTAGTGATATTTTTTTAAAGATTTATTTATTTTACTTGAAAGTCAGAGTTACACAGAGAGAGGAGAGGAGAGGCAGAGAGAGAGAGAGGTCTTCAATCCATTGGTTCACTCCCCAATTGGCTGCAATGGCTGGAGCTGTGCATATCCGAAGCCAGGAGCTGGATCTCCCACATGGGTGCAGGGACCCAAGGACTTGGGCCATCTTCTACTGCTTTCCCAGGCTATAGCAGAGAGTTGGATGGGAAGTGGAGCAGCCGGGTCTCCAACCAGTGCCCATATGGGATGCTGGCTCCTCAGGCCAGGGCGTTAACCTGCTGTGCCACAGCACTGGCCACAGATATTGTTGTTTTTTAAGATTGCTTTTGCTAATTGGAGTTTCATGATTTCATATGAATTTTAGGGTCATTTTTTTCCAAATCTGAGAAAAATCTCTTTGTGATATATATATATATATATGTATATATATATATATATCACAGGCAGAGTGGACAGTGAGAGAGAGAGACAGAAAGGTCTTCCTTTTTTTGCCGTTGGTTCACCCCCCCCAATGGCCGCTGCGGCTGGCGCATCGCACTGATCCGAAGCCGGGAGCCAGGTGCTTCTCCTGGTCTCCCATGCAGGTGCAGGGCCCAAGGACTTGGGCCATCCTCCACTGCACTCGCGGGCCATAGCAGAGAGCTGGCCTGGAAGAGGGGCAACCGGGACAGAATCCGGCACCCCGACCGGGACTAGAACCCGGTGTGCCGGCGCTGCAAGGCAGAGGATTAGCCTATTGAGCCACAGCGCCGGCCTTGATATTTTATTTGATATTACATTTAATCTGTAAACTGCTTTGGGATATTTTGTTAGTATTTCTTCCAATCCATGAACATGGAAGATTTTCCCATTTTTTAATGTCTTCTGCTGTTTCTTTCATTATGTTTTGCAATTTTCATTGTAGAGATCTTTCAAATCCTGGGTTATAATTATTCCAAAGTGTTTAAATTTTTTGTAACTATTGTGAATGGACTGATCTTACAAGCTCTTTCTCAGCCATGGTACTGTCTTTGTATTCAAATGCTATTCATTTTTGTGTGTTGATTTCATATCCTGCAACTCTGCCAAGCTCTCTTGTGAGTTCCAGTAATCTCTTAGTGGAGTCTTTTTGTTCCCTTATGTATAGTATCATATCTCCTGCAAACAGGGATAATTTGACTTACTCCTTTCCCAATTGTATCATTTTGATTTCATTATCTTGCCTAATGACACTGGCTGAAACTTCCAGAACTCCATTGAATAACAATGGTGAGAGTGGGCATCTGGTTTCATATCTTAGTGGAGGGGCTTCCATCTTTTCCCCATTAAATATGACACTGACTATGCATTTGTCATATATTTCCTTGATAGTGCTGAGGAATGTTCCTTCTATACCCAATTTGCTTAAGGTTTATCACGAAAGGATGTTGTATTTTATCAGATGCTTTCTCTGCATCTGTTGAAATAATCATATGTCTTGTATTCTTCAGTTTTTTAATGTGATGTATCACATTTATTAGTTTGTATGTTAACCATCCCAGCATACCAGGGATAAATGGCACTTGGTCTAGGAGAATGATCTCTCTTGTGTGTTGTTGGATTCTGTTAGCTAATATTTTGTTGAGGATTTTTTCATCTATGTTCATGAGTGATATTGGTCTGTAGTTCTCTTTGTTCTGGTTTTCACATGTTCTTGTGTAAGAATATAAAGAGAAAAATGGAAAATTTGTGTAAGATATGCTTCAAATTACCTTAGTAATGAAATAGAGTTCTAAAGGTTGAACTTCCATTAAAATTATTTTTTCTTATTTGTTTAAGGAAAAAAAAGGACAGTGGTGCTTAAATTAGGAAAGAAAAAATCATATTTAACCTAGAAATACTGTGCTGTCAATAACTGGGGTGATTTCAATTTAATCCCATAAAATCAAAACAAAATCAAATGCACCTGTTTTATCCGGTATTTAAATTTAGGGTCCAGAGCTTCTAATAAAGAATGATTTGATCTGAAAATGTATTTTCTTGGCTTCTTCATTTAACACAGGGACTAAAAGTACCACTTTTTCATCTGAAGCCAAATTCCACTGATTAACTGTGCTCTACTTGGCAGGAAGTATTGTCAGTTAACTCTAGAATGTTTAGAACATATCTTCAGAAATTCATTTTTTCTGTGAAAACATGGATGAGTCTACAGTAAGTGGTCACTCAGTTCATGCGCTGTCTCCATGTCTCAACTACTCCTCCCAGCACAGAACCAGTGGTGGAAGAGACAGATATGACTTGTCCAAAACTTGTATCTGGTCAGTGGTAGGAGTTGAGTTAGTGTTCCACACTTGTCTGATTGGAAAGCTTGGAATTCTTCCTCCATCTACAACAGCTATCTCTGGTAAGCCATGATTTTCATTGTAGTCAGTAAATTTGAGGTAGACTGACTGCTGTAGAGAGGGTTGTGCCTTCTGAATAGAACTGGATAGCGAGACACAGAGGAGCATCTGCCTGAGGTCTGTGGTATTCTCTGTCTCTACTGCTTTACAGATCTCCCAGGCCTGTGCATTTCCAACTCCCTCCCGCCTTTACATGGTCATCATATTCTACTTCTCTCATCTTTTAATTCCATTTTTCTATGAACTTTTTGAAGTGCCCTTGTAGATAGGCTATAGTTTAATTAAACAAGAACAAACACATTACTTCCATTTTCTTTAAAGCAAAACAAAATTAATCATAGCAAAATAAACATTTCCAGTATTAATGTTATAAAATAAACGAAAACAAGATTTAGTTTAGAATTCCCTTCAGAGTACCGTTTCCTTTTAAAAGAGTTTAAGACTTTTTTGTTTATGAATATAACATTTCAAATATTCTTGTTTATGCTATATTTTCATTAACACTAGTTTAAATAGTAAAAACTACTTAAGACTGTATTAAATTAGTTAAAACTAGTGAAGTGAAGGCCGGTGCCACGGCTCACTAGGCTAATCCTCTGCCTGCGGCGCCGGCACCCTGGGTTCTAGTCCCGGTTGGGGTGCCAGATTCTGTCCTGGTTGTTCCTCTTCCAGTCCAGCTCTCTGCTGTGGCCCGGGAGTGCAGTGGAGGATGGCCCAGGTCCTTGGGCCCTGCCACCCGCATGGGAGACCAGGAGGAAGCACCTGGCTCCTGGCTTTGCCGGTTATAGCGGCCACTTGGGGGGTGAACCAACGGAAAAAGGAAGACCTTTCTCTCTCACTAGCTCTGCCTGTCCAAAAAAAAAAAAAAAAAAAAAAAAAAAAAAAGCTAGTGAAGTGAAATGATATAATGAATTAAATGTAATAATTTAATCCAACAAAAATAAAGTTTTATTATGCCAACTCTTATAGCAGAATACTGTTTTATATAAAGATGAGGAGAACTGAAACACACAGGAAGTCTCCAAGTATGGATGACCATCACGAAAATGACAGCAGCAAAGCAAGTATAAACACTTTTTTCAAAATTTTAGTTGAAAGGCAGCATGACATAGAGGGAGAACCAAAGAGAGATGGTGGGTGGGGGATTTTTTTCATCTGTTGATTCATTCCACAAATACCCACAGGCTGAGACTGGGCCAGGATGAAGCCAGGAACTGGGAACTCATGTGGGCAGCAGGAACACAAGTACTTGAGACTTTCCAGTCCCAAGAGCAGGAAGCTGGATTGGAAATGGAGTAGCTGGATCTCAGACTAGCACTCTGATATGGGATGTGCTGTCCCAAGCAGCAGCTTAACAAGCTTTGCCATGATGCTCAACCCAACCACTTTTAAAGCACTTTCCAGGATAAAAATCAAAGGAGTTTATACCACCTCTAAAACTGTAAATCCAATTTGCTTTTATTATATCGCTCAATTCTTTAACAAATGGTGAAAATCATCACAACTTATCTTTCTACATATCACCATTGAACTGCAGAGTTTGACTAATTTCAGAAGTAAAAAATAAAAGTTGTGATAACCTATATTTCAGTTAACTGATTAACAAAAGAAGTGACTTGTAAACTTTCATTAAACATCTATTTTATGCCAGACACTGAGCTAGGCATGATATACAAAGTAGTACGTAACACAGCCCCTACGAACACAACACTGCAGTGTTGTGTGATAACAGCTCCCATATGGTATATGTGACACTTGTGGGTAGGAATTGTTAGCTGACTTCTGGGGAAACAGAGATCAAAGAGTTATGCAATGAGTGACATGATCCTATTGTTTGAGCATAGTCCCCTGGTTTAGCTTACCTCTTTCACTAATATTTTAAAGCATTTGTACACATTTCTTCCCTAGTTCTGGACTTTACAGAGGTACATAGTGAGAGATAAGTCCACCAAGAGGTCACTTACCCACCAGAGGGTGGACTCTGTGACATGAAGTCATCCAAAAGCAAGGCTTTATTCACAACCTTGCAAAGTGTGTGTGTGTGTGTATCCTTATGTGCAGTTCTTCTTCTCCATTTCCCAATAGCTGGACACTCAGGAGTTCAAAGTCTTCACACCACCAGTGTTTTCCATCTGCCTCCCACCTGTCTTAAGTTTTTACTATTTTTTGTTCTTTTAGGTCAGCCCATGTCCCATTCTAATATGCAGGCCATTTGTTGCTCTACTTTGACACCCTGTGTCATTTTAGAGTGCTGTGGTTGTACTGCATCTGCTAGATAAATGTCAGAAATGTTTCCACTTGGAACTGAGCATCTTATTCTTTGTTTGAAGAAAGAATACAAAGGAATACAAAGGCTAAAACAGCTTTAAAACTTTTGGGGTCTGTCGCTCCCCCTCTTCATGGAGGAACGACACTAAGCCCTGCCTAGGCTTCATATCCGAGTCACGGCACCATTATGTCGCTCCCCCTTTTCGTGGAGGAACGACACAGGACCCTGCGCTGTTCTTCTGTCTGCTCGGCCCTCCCCGGGTTTGCTGCTGGTTCTTCCCGGGTTGGCTACTATCCCTTCCACCTCCGTGGAAGGGCAGTTCCCCCTGGCCACATTCCCCACTTCCGCAGGGGAGCGGCACACCGCCGGCCGGCTCTTCTCGGGGGCTGCACAGGTGTTCCTTCAGCTAGATGTTCCCCTTAGATGTTCCTGGTGCATGCCGTCTCTCTCCTCCTTTATAGTCCTCCTCCGCCAATCCCAACTCGGCTGCCCACACGCCGAGTACGCTGCTCTCCAATCAGGAGCAAGTCCTACAGTTTATTGGTTGAACTGGAGGCAGCTGTGCGGAAGCTGTTTACTTCTCTCCCAGCGCCATATTGTGGGAGAGCAGATGCATAGAATAAGTCTTAATTCCAGTAACTCAGTCTAGTCCGGTTTGCTCCCCACAGGGGTCAGGACTGTGGCCTGTGGTGCCGGCATCCCATATGAGAGCCAGTTCGAGTACCAACTGCTCCACTTCTGATCCACCTCTCAGCTACGACCTGGGAAAGCAGTGGAAGATGGCCCAAGTACATGCACACATGTGGGAGACCCGGAAGAAGTTCCTGGCTCCTGACTTCAGATTGGCTCAGCTATGGCCGTTGTAGTCATCTAGGGAGTGAAGCAGCAGATGGAAGACCTTTCTCTTTCTCTCTCTCTCTCTCTTTGTCTCTGCCTCTCTATAGTTCTGCCTTTCAATAAATAAATGTCTTTAAAAAAAACCTTACTAGCTTTTAAGCATCTTATCTTTGAGAATGAACCATACATTTTTACTTTTCACAACCCTTTTTTTGTGTGAGTTTTTGTTTCTTAACTATGATGAAAAACTTTACAAGCAGGACTTGGCTAAAGCTGATGAGTCTTTGCTATAACTAGGGTTGTAGAAGGAACAATTGTGGTTAGGTTGTGAGACCCTGAAAACAGTATCCTATATTTGTGGTCTGAATGCTGTGAGCTGGTGCACTGATCTAAGATGGAGTCACTCTGGTCACTTTTTATGATCTGAAAATGGACCATTAAATATTTTTCCTATATACATAAAATTGTGCACCTCAAAAAAATTTTGTAGCAAAACTGCATTAATGATGAGAGTATGTTGAAACACATACATTCAAAACAATGAACAAAATAATGAGGACTATTACAGCAGCATTAAGTTAATCTCTTGCTGAAGTGTTTGGAGCAGCAGTGAGAAACCTGTTTGGGATGCCCACTTCTCCTATCAGAGTGTCTGGTTTGAGTACTGGCTCCGCTACTTTTCTGATCTAGCTTCCTGCTAATGCACACACTGGGAAGCAGCAGGTGAAGCACTTGGTTTCTGGCCTACCATGTGGTGGGAAACCCTGATGGAGTTTCTGGCTCCTGGTATTGGCTTGGTCCTGCCCTGGCTCTTGTGGGCATTTTGGGAGTGAAACAGTGTATGGAAGATCTCTCTATCTCTCAGTCTGTCTCTCTGCCTTTCAAATAAAATGAAAATAAACACATTAAGAATATTATTTTGCTCTTTGTCTCCTGTCCCTTAACAACCGCAGGACATCACACAGGCCCCTGGCACCATGAAGATCTGGACCTCCGAATGCATCTTGGACCACCCATAGAAAACCATTACAAGAGCTGCAGTGCAAAAATACCAAATCCAATGACCTCAAGTGTGGTTGTGCTGGATGTGCTGGACAGATGTACAGCCCCCTCAAAAAGTTGCATAGCCAAAAAAATACAATCTATATAATATAAATATTGTATAGGATATGAATATGGATATTCATGTAGGATATGGATCTTCTTTGGGTCCAGCTTAGAGGCCAAGAAATTTCTCAGACTTTGGGGTGAGATTGGTTCAAGTGTCCCACCAGCAAAAGTGTTTTGGAACAGGCTCACACCCACTCAGAAGAGCTGAATCTGGGAGCTGATGTTCATAACCTCATGCTCAATTCCATCACAGTCATAACCCAGGGTGGCAGTGATTGCTGCAGATCAAGCCTTCTTTGTTTTCTTCCAGAGAGCCAGGTTACCTGCATGGTGCTACATAGGTATGCTGCCTGCCTGGAAGTAGGGTAGTTGGAAGATACTTTGCCCCAAGAACTTTGTCTTCTGTTTTCTCATCAGCCAGGACCACCTTCCATTCAATTTGGGTCTTCTCCCCACTATTGGCATGATGCACAAGTTCTTCCATACAAATTCTGATTCCCCCAAATTGAATTTTAACTTTGAAATATGTCCGAGTTCAGGTTCATCATCTTATTTGTCACTCTCCAATTCTTCTCCAAACCAAGAATGTGACACTCTTTGAGTGAATTTAATAATGAATATATGTTTAATAAAGTCTCAAAAGTTATCCTGGTCCTATGGCTGTTGCTAGGTTGTATTACTTTTATTATATTAACTTTTTAAAAGTCAAGCTGGATTGCTCCCTGAGTGCTGGGTTTGTTTAAATAATCATTCTGACCATTTGTGTTGAAACATAGAGTTACTGTTCATTAAGCATTTATTTAATAATTCATGCCAAGCTCAACCTGGCTTTCTTTTTGTGGTTGTAACATTTGAAACAATTTAACAAAATATAAATAGTGGGTGACTGCAGTAGACACTTTATTTGAAATCCAGTCACTCAGTGATGAATACCCAAGATTCTGCATAATTTACTTACAACAGAGAATTCATAAATAAGCCTGTTGCAGCTGACAGTGACGATGGCTGTGCACACACAGAATATTCTGGCAAAAGTCATACTGAATCAGGAAGTGATCATAAGTTTTTGAAAATTGTACACTGGTTTGCATTTCCATTTTTATGCAAATTCAAAACCAAAATTATGCAAATATCCCTTTGAGTAACTACTGGGCTGTTGTCTAGGAAGCACATTTTTTCTTTCCTCATGGGGGAAATGGTGTCTTGCC